>NC_064263.1:5757575-6060606 GCF_003254725.2 Canis lupus dingo | reverse complement strand
TCCTTTACTGTTAGATATTCAAATTGCCTCTAAAGTTTTTTTTGTTTGCTATTATGAATAGCATCTTCATGCTATAGCTTTGAATAATTCCTAATAGGATTTTTAGGGCAACTACACTTTAAGACTTTTGATAATACTGCCAAAAAGCCTTCCAAAACAACTGGTAGCATTTACAATGCCTCTGTCAGGCTTTTTTTTATTAAACCTGAAAGAATAGACAGTCGATACTCATCTCGAATTTCTCATCTTACCTTCATTTCTGTTTTTTTTTTTTTTAAATTCATTGTAATTTGTTTTCTTTTTTAAAGCAAGCTCCTGAAGCAACTTTCACTAAGGTCACAAAGGACCTCCGAAAAGGCCAAATCGAATTATTTCTGTATGCTCCCACTTCTTCCTATCTCCTACCCCCACCTCATATAACCTTCCCTACATTCTGTAACCTGAAGCTGTTAGCTACTTTTCCAACATATAATGTTTCACACTCTATTATTTGTCTGGGATACCCTCCCTCTACTTGAAAATTCCCACTTACTCTTCAAGACCTATCTCAGATGTTACCTCTTTCATGCAACTTCCTTATCCCATTCTTTTTTACCCATATCTCCATCAACCATTGTGCTGTGCTTATTGTCATTACCTCTCTTTCTTTCTTCCCCTAGAATCCAAGCCTGTTCAAGGGCAGGGTCTATCTTTTTAGACCCACCACAGAAGTAATTAACATACGACATAAAAATAATGATTAATTCTTCCATCTAAGTAACACAGTGTCAAATCAGAATGTAAATCTCAGGGCAGCATTACGTTTCACAGATTCCCAGGTACTCAATCTCTGAGAGTACAAAGACTTAAAAAAGCTCAGTTTGGTTTAATTGAGCAAATAACGAACAAAAATGTAGCCTAAGAAGAGGATCAACAAAACCAATGACATTTCTACTCATCAGAAGCAGGGAATTTAAATACCTCAGGCTTCTCTGATAATAATTTAGATGACAGCTGTTATGTATTGAGTAGTTACCAAGCCCAAGCACCATGCCAAGGATATCCTACAAACGGCCCCACCCTTTCCACCTGCAAGTGCTCTAGTCACCAGCAACTCTGTTTCTCCTGAGTTGGAAGAGTTCATTTTTCTTTCTTTTGGAAAGAATGGAAAGAAGCTCCTTTCCACCTGCAAGTGTTCTAGTCACCAGCAACTCTGTTTCTCATCTAAGCTCCAGCTTCCAGAGGCACCTAAGTGTTCACTCCAGTTGGCAAGTCATTTTTTTTTGCAAAATTGTAATTTCCAAATCTTAAAATTATGAAATGTTAGAACTACAAAAGAGCCTGGAACTCATTTAATCAAGACCCCTCATTTCATAGAGGGTGGATCTCCCGAGGCTGGGAGAAGTTAATTCACTCAAGGTCACAAGTGCAAGAACCCAGGTAGCCTATCGTGCCAGTTTTCCTTTGTTCTACCTCTTGCTTGAAAACAGAAATCAACATTTCTCACGAAAGCAGTTAATTATTGATTACCTGAAGAGGAATATTCTATTTGTACCTAGATTAAACCCCAGACTTTCTTTTTTTTTTTTTCTAAAATTTATTTATGATAGTCACACACAGTGAGAGAGAGAGAGGGGCAGAGACACGGGCAGAGGGAGAAGCAGGCTCCATGCACCGGGAGCCCGATGTGGGATTCGATCCCGGGTCTCCAGGATCGCGCCCTGGGCCAAAGGCAGGCGCCAAACCGCTGCGCCACCCAGGGATCCCCAACCCCAGACTTTCTATATTTCTCTCTTCTACATGTTGATATCTCATTTTTTGTTTCTAACATGCAAATATTTAAAATTAAGTCTTAAGCAAAAAAAAGAAAAAAAGAAAAAAGAAAGAAAAATGAACTCTTAGCTAGAATCAATAGTAAATTTCTTTTTTATTTTAAAACAGCACTCAGTACCTGAATGTGCTCTTTCGTGATCAGCCAGGGTCGGTGTGCTAGCAGCTTGTTTATTTCATTAAGATTTTTCAGTCTTTGCGGTACATATTCCAAACCATTCAACCACTCAGCAATACCTCCTGTCTTCAAAAATTCATCCACGTGCATGTTTATTAGGTAGGAACACTGATGTCTAGCCGCAGCCTAAAACACAAGAAGAGTCAGTTGATACAATAATCATGATTATTAAAATAATAATAATAATAATAATAATCGTGGTTGTTATTCTACTATTTCTAAACAACAGTAATTCATTTGGAGTTTAATAGTTTTAATAACCAATAATTCTTTTCTTACAGATTCCTTCTCCTGCTAAAACTTCTATCACAATATGTCACAGATTCTTTTTTTTTTTTTTAAGACTTTATTTATTCATGAGAGACACAGAGAGAGAGGTGCAGAGACCCAGTCAGAGGGAGAAGCAGGCTCCATGCAGGGAACCCGATGCAGGACTTGATCCCAGATCCCAGGGTTGCACCCTGAGCCGAAGGCAAACACTCAACTGCTGAGCCACCCAGGTGTCCCTATGCCACAGATTCTTGAATCAATACTTGTAGCTGATAGTTGTATTAAGCGAACAGCTGTCACATGTAGATAGTTACGTCCTTAGCCAGAAGAGGGAATGGATTAACCTAGAATCTACTTTCAAGTTGTGTCAAGAACATACATGTCCATTTCATGATGGTAAATGATATAAACTATGTTCTATTTAAAACACAATAAAATCTCACTAATTTATATTCTACTGATTCATAATTCATGCTAATTTGGGTGCTCCTCTTACCCCCTTTAAGATAACAGTGATTTTGGTCTTACTGGAAACATCGCCCTACTAGGACAGGCTCCATGACACCTTTCTTCCTGTGCAGTCAAAACCAGCCTTAACACCGCTGGTTTCGGGAAATCCATTCAAAGCAGGCTTTTCACCGCTCCTTTCCCTAGGACTGCTTCTCAGGAAAATAATACCATCTACTGATTCTGTTTTCTGTATCTTGCTTATCTTCTTAGTTTGCGATCATTGCAAGTCTGCCTTCGGCCTTACTATCGTCAAAATTGTAAGCTGGAATACAGTCTTGGTCATGTTTGTCGGCTGATAGGACATAGGGTGCTGCCCTTTTCTTGTTGTTGTTAAAACTTTGGTTAAGAGTATAAACAAGAGGGGTCCCTGGGTGGCGCAGTGGTTTGGCGCCTGCCTTTGGCCCAGGGCATGATCCTGGAGACCCCAGATCGAATCCCACATGGGGCTCCCGGTGCATGGAGCCTGCTTCTCCCTCTGCCTGTGTCTCTGCCTCTCTCTCTCTCTCTCTCTATCATAAATAATTAAAAATTAAAAAAAAAGAGTATAAACAAGATCATCAAATTAAACCTGGGAAAAACTAATCTGCTAACTGCAGGCTAGCTCTACCAGTCCAGCTTTTCTCCTAAACTTTCCCAACAACAGGGCACTTGGGCCAGATCCTTCTTTTTCTCTGGAAATGATCCACCCCTGAAACTGCTCCTTTCTAACCTTCTCATCCCAATTTATTTTATTTTATTTTTTTCATCCCAATTTATAATTCTCTCCCCACCCCCACCAAGACATTAACTAGTTAACTAGTTTGCACCAAGTACTATATACTTTGGAGGGTTAGAACTCATTGGAGAAATTTTCTCCATTGGTGCTGATGGATACTTTCCTCTTATCTGGCCAGATTAGTGATATTCTTCATGTGTAAAATGAGTAAATCAGATGTCACTGCCAAACCATTTTATGTTAACTATACAAAACAAAGTATCAAGAGCAAAAATAAAACTTGTGGGATGCTAGGGATATTCCTTAGGACATTACAAACATCATTAATTGTAAGAGAGTAAATTGAAAATTCAAGGGGAAACATTCGGTGCATTGAGATGCCTAGAACATTCGACCAATGTTCTTGGATACATTGGACCATGTATCCAAGACCCATGATATCCAAAAGGTTACAGGCTTCATCAGTTCTTACTTCTAGAAAATTCTACCTCGTTCTACACACACCAACACACACAGACTGGTAGGAGAAAGGAGGAGTAAGGGCGACGTCAAGCGAAGTGGGGCAAGCGGGAAGCAGGCGCACCATTATTGCAATGTAGTGCCTGTGTGGTAGAGGAAGGGGGCCGTCCATGCGCAGCATGTAGAACTGGCTCCGCAGGAACGACTCCAGGTACTGAGTGTGGAGACTCATGACCTGGGTGATGTTGTCCAGACGACCGGATGTAGAGTATTCTTCCACAAGAAAGTTAGTACGTTCATCCACTGTGTTTGCTTGGACAACCTTACAAGCGAAGACACACAAAATGATCATTGAGAAATCATGGCTTTTTTGTTTACATACATTATGCCACTCTTGAGGCAAATGAATGTTCTTTTGATACGAACAGACACTGAGATTAGGCAGTTGCTCATACCAGAAATAAAAAAGAAAGCACCACTCATTTTTGGCTCTGGGACCACAATTTATTAAACAACAAATGTCAAATCATCAAACATGCAACTATGAAATTGGAGAAAAGCAGCTTCCATCTGCTGCGCCAGGCACATAAGGCAAAATTTTCAGGGCCCACTTGCCTGGCCTATTATTATACCAATTTGTGCAGCGGCGAAAGCAGTGGCATTTGATTCCTATAGTTAGGATTGTATCTCAACTGCCTGTGAAGATACTTAATCACCTTCTTTTAAGACAGATATTTTCAGCCTGATCTTTTGCTTATTTTATTTCAACATAAAATGAAAAGCTCCCTGAAGTCTTTTGAGGGACAAAAAAAAAGAAAATATGATAATATGTAGGAAAATGTTAATTGAAAAATTAATAAGGGCACTAGAATATTGTCATTCCTATTTTTAGTCTATTGTATTAATTACTAAAAACAAGTTTAGTGATTAAAATGGACATCCTCCATCTTAGGGAATCAAAAGTGCTTCCTCAAAAATAGATTCTTATATATAGCCTTATACACAATGACAGCTTGGGCATCACACCAAGAATTGGCTCTGAAGGTGTTAAGAGCTTATTAGCACCTTGTAAAAGGACCCGGCTCTGTGGGAATTAATGGACATGAGATGAATATTTCTAGGATTGGTTCATTATTTATTGATAGTTTAGAATTAGAATTCTGGACTTAAGAATACATTCCTTATTTCAGATTCAAAATTAAATTCGAGCTCATGCTCCGAGTTGATGGCAGAGCCTGGTCCAGAATCCAGATTTTCTAAAGTCCAGACTAATGGTCTTTCCAAAGATCCATACTGCTATTAGAAACTCTGTTTACTCTTTAAGGCTGGCTTCACAGTCTCTTCTGAAAAATAAGTACAAATTACACAAAGGCACTATTGACTGAGGAAAATCTAATCCCAAAGGAAATAGAATGTTTGGAAAGTGTGAACTGTGAGGAAATGTTAATTACAATGGCGTCAAAAAGCAATTTCAGTTCAGCTGGTTATAAAGCCAAGTACACTTTCACTTGCCCATTTCCCCCCATTTTGTCAACTACAGGGACCAAGTGATGGTAAAAACAATAAGATACAGATCAACCACATGTAATTAAATGTAGAATATTTGTTGGTTTTGTTTTGTTTTCCCCAGCAGAGTTTCTTTTGTTTAACTGATGCCAGAGATTGTTAACGGATGCAAGAGGTCCTGAAAACAGTGGTGGCTCCTGCAAACCAGCTTACCTTCAAATATATACTGTGAAAATGACTGTGTTTTAGGAAGTCTTTATGTATCTGAGGTAATCTCTCGGCCAACAGTGGCCCCAATGCTGTAGGGAGAAATGGGCACAAATGCAACCATGTCTCTAATGACTGGTGGCCACCTAGATCAGCTAGAGATACTGAGTTCCCAAAACATTACTGTTACTTTTCCTTCCACCTTTCCATCCAGATGGTAAGGTCACTCATAAAGTGAAATAAAGATGAACTACTGACTCTGCCCATAACCTGGCATGTATTCTTTGAATTCTCTTCATCCCTTCTTTTAAGACAATGCCTGGCAGGTGCTCTGTACATTTATTGACTACTTTCAGAACAATACAGGAATAATGCTGGTGCTTTAAGATAAATGTCTTCACAGTAAATAGTGAAATCAGTATATACCATTGTATTCAGTAAGTTAATAACTCCTTCTAGCAGAGAAAAACTCAATTTAGTGGTTCTTAAGCTTCTCTTAACCAAAGCATATACCTGAAAGGCATCGAGGAATCAAGGAAATCCCGCACATTGCTGTCACCTTTCATAAAGATGTACACCCACAAAATGGGCACAACTCTTCTACTGATTAGAATTTCTTTTGCATTGTATTTTATGACCTCTCTTTCTTGCAGTTACTGTTTTGACATCCCACTCTCACCAAAGGTACAGATTATACAGATTGCATTGACATTCTGCCCAAGAGACTAAGAACCAATCAACCAAACAAACAACTACTAACGATGTCATGGCATGTTTTGCTTAATAGGTTTAGTTGGGAAACTCCCTTTTTCATTTCAAAATATAGTTTCTTAATATATTAAATCACCATGAAACAGTGGCCATTTAAAAACCTAAAACCTTCAAGTTGATATTAAACTTTATTTAAAAGAACTTTATTACTATTAGCAGCTTTGTTCAGAAAAGTTGTGTTTGAAATCAAAAATGGTAAAATTTACATTTTTCTAGCCTTATAATACAACTAACTCTAAAATAAGAAGGCAGATTATTAAACACACAAACTTTTAAGTGAAGTTCAAAAGAAAATATCTCTATGTTCTGACATATAAATAAGGAACAAGAGCAAAACATAGGTTTACTTCCATATTAAAAATGGAGATATTCTTTGATACAATTAAGTCACTTTTTTGTGTAACACGTAATATATTTTAACACAGATAAACTTACTTCCTTCTCTGGAATAAAGGCACTTGGTCCTCTTGTCAAAGGTTGAGATACTCGGATTCTTTTATCCTATTTTTAAAAGAAAGGTTTTGTGTTAATGGTGACTTTCTAAGAAAAGTTAAATTGGTACAAATTTATTGCTGAGGTACTAAGACAAACTAAATAAACAGAATTATGTAAAATCAAAATAAGGGACAGGTCTCAGATAACAAAAATCCATAGGGCTAATGAGGTAATGGGGCAAGTTCCTCAAAAAGTTAAAAACAGAACTATCTTATGATCCAGCAATTGCACTAGTGGGTATTTACCCAAAGAATACAAGAACACTAATCCAAAGGGGTACATGCACCCCTATTTTTATAGCAGCATTATTCACAATAGCCAAGATACAGAAGCAGCCCAAGTGTCCATCAATTGATAAGTGGATCAAGATAATGTGGTATGTACATACAATGGAATATTAGCCACAAAAAATAATGAAAATCTTGCCATTTGCCATAACATGGATGGAGCTAGATAGTAAAATGCTAAGCAAATTAGGTCACTCAGAGAAGACAGATACCCTACGATTTTACTTCTACGTCGAATTTAAGAAACAAAGCAAACATGCAAAGGAAAAAAAATGGGAGAGACAGAAAGAGAAATAAAGAAACAGACTCTTAACTAGAGAGAACAAACTGATGACTACCAGTGGGGAGGTGGGCAGAGGGATGGGTGACATAGGTGATGGATAAGGAGTGCACTTGTGATGAACATCATGTGATGTACGAAGTTCTGAATCACTATATTGTATGCTTGAAACTAATATAACACTTGTGTGTGTGTGTGTGTACACACTATATAACCAGTTAGCACATTAACTGAAATTAAAATAAAAACTTAAAAAAAAAAAGATAATGGGGTAATAACCTCCTCCTCCAGTGCTGGATACACAATGCACTTCCAAATTTCATTTCCCTCAGTCATATTCTACAGCACCAGAGATTTTTAGCTCATATTTGACAAGACTAAAAACTTTCGATCTCCATAATAAAATCATATCTAATAGTACACTAGTGCACTAACAGTGCTCAATCTGAAAGCTCCAGGAAAGGTTGAATTCAGAGGATTACACACAACTCCCTAAAATGATGACCTGACCTGTGGGGTTTTTTCCTGAACAAAATAGGAATAAACATATCTAATATAAAGTTTTGAAGCTTTAAGTAAGAAAACTGTACAAGCTGGAGAAATAGAGGTTAACTTAATGTAAGAAATGGAGAATATAGCAATGTTTATTGTTCTACTTGCTACTCTATTTAAGTGGTAGATCACTAATGGCATGTTTGAGTGTTAGATTTTTTTTTTTGAAGTTTTTAATTTTTTTGTTAAATTTTTTTAATTAAAAAATATTTTGGTTATCCCCATTTAAGTGTAATATCTATAATGTCGCATCAGTAGAGAAGATATTTGCAAATCAGATACCTGATAAGGGGTTAATATCCAAAATATATAAAGAACTCATATAACTCAAAAGAAAAAAAAACTCAATTAAAAAAAATGGGCAGAGGATCTGAATAGACTTTTTTTCAGAGAAGATGTTCAGATGGCCAAGAGACACATGACAAGATACTCAACAACCCTCATCATCAGGGAAATGCAAATCAAAACCACAATGAGGTATCACCTCACACCTGTCAGAATGGCTAAACTCAAGAACACAAGAAACAAGTGTTAACAAGGATGTAGAGAGAAAGGAATTCTCATGCATTGTTAGAGGGATGCAAACTGGTGTAGACACTGTGAAAGACGGTATGGAGGGTCCGCAAAAAATTAAAAATAGAATTACTCTATGATCTAACCATTCTACTTCTGGGTATTTTTCTGAAGAAAAGGAAAACATTACTTTGAAAAAATACATACACTATGTTTATTGCAGCATTATTTATAATAATCAAGATATGGAAATAGATTCTAAGTGTTCATGAATAGGTGAATGGCTAAAGAAAACATGGTATACTATATACATAAAATGGATTACTTCTTAGCCATAAGAAAGATAGAAATCTTTCCATTTGTGACAACACGGACAGACCTTGAGGATATTATGCTAAGTGACCTAAGTTAGACAGAAAAAGATAAAGACTGTAGATTTCACTTACATGTGGAATCCAAATGATAAAACGAATGAACACACAAAACCAAACCAAACTCCTAGATAGTGAAAATAGACTGGTGTTTGCTAGAGGCAGAAGGGTAGAGAGGTGGGCAAGCTAGTGAAGGGGATTAAAGAGGTACTAACTTTCAGTTATAAGATAAGTCACAGGATTATGATGTACAGCATGGTGACTACAGTCAATAATATCGTATAGCAAATTTCAAAGTTGCTAAGAAAGTAAATCTTAAAAGTTCTCATCACAAGACCAAAACAATGTGTGAGTGTACATAGTGACAGATGGTAACTAGACTTACGGTGGTAATAATTCTGCAATGTATACAAATGTTGAATCATTGTGTTGTACACCTGAAACTAACATAATGTATGGCAATTATACTTCAATAAAAACAAAACAGAGACTATGCCATGGTTTACAAAGATTATAAAGAATGCTTGGAAGACTGAAGAGCATGAGAACAGAGGTCTATTGGGAAAGTAGTATGTTAAGCTTTAGGTGTCACCAAGCCCTCCTCAGGAAACTTCTAAAGCGAGGAAGTGACTCTAAAATGGTTCCTTATCCAAAATGGGCAATATCTACTTCACATGACCTTGTTTCCGGCCATAGCAGACTAGACCAACCAGCACAGAAGCTTATCTGCAACCTATGGGTGCCCTGATGCAAAAATTCTGCCCAAACACAACTGAGGGTAATTCACTGGACCATTTAAGATTCTAGAGTTAGGGACATCTGGGTGGCTCAGTAGTTGAGCGTCTGCCTTTGGCTCAGGTTGTGATCCCAGGGTCCTGGGATCGAGTATGGCGTCAGGCTCCCCTAAGGGAGCCTACTTCTCCCTCTGCTTATTTCTCTGCCTCTCTCTCTTTCTATGTCTCTTGTGAATAAATAAATAAAATCTTTAAAAAAGGAAAAGATTCTAGAGTTACTATAGGTGTATGAAACCAATGCACTCTGATAAAGAGAAGAGCAACAACATAGCACTCAGAAGGCAGAGGCAGAGAACACAGTAAAGCAGCATTAGAAAAGGCAACAATAGATAACTGCTTCTAAGGGCAAAAGCACCAGTGTTTCTAGGGAGTCCCTAGAGGAAGTCAAGTCTAATCATGGGCTCTCCTATGTCTTTTCCTCTTTTCCACCTTCACTCCTCTCTCTAGAAGATAACCGGAATCCTTGTTGTTCCTTAAAATCAAAGAGCCTACCAAACACAAAACAGTTATTCCAATCCCTTATTTCAACAAGCAGCAGTTACAAAACAAACTGACAAACGCAGGCAGCTAGGGCACACTCAATGATTTTTCTTTTTTTTTTTTTTTGAGAACTTGATCACCTCTGATAGACTCAGGGGGTACAGGGCAAGCAAAACAGAAAGGGTCCCTGCCCTCATGAGCATGGCACATAATCTCCATCAATTTTCAGAATTCTATCAGAATAAATATATTGAATAATGATCATCTAAACCTGCTCAAGTGTCAGAAAGAACTAGGCATTTAGGTTGTATTTATAAAGGGATGACACATACATCTTTAGCCTACTGGTCAAATATACTAGAAGACTCTATGTAAAAAGGAGTAATTTAGAATTTCTAATATCGGCATTTCCTGTCTACATCAACCACAATCTAGTTTAACCCAGAAAAAAAATTTAGAAGAAAATAATAGATTTCTTCCTCTGCTACCTCTGTGAGTTATAGAAAACAAAATTTTAAATACTCTCTATATGATATAGCCTAATGCAGTCATATGTGAAAAGCAATTTCCTTGATGATGAATCATTTCGAATGAATAAAATAGTTAAGAGAAACTGATTGTGAGGACCTATCACAGGTTTGAGGAGGAAAATGCCAATAGGAAGATAAGTGAAGGTTTTTATTTATATTTATAAAAATATACGTGAAATGGAGAGAAAATACAGGGAGCAAAAAACTGAAGGTGTACGAAGGGCCTTTGGGAGACAAAGAATGATGCATTAATAATATGATTTGTTTATAAAAATCACTATTTGATACATTTATCAATTGAATACATCTTTACATGCTTGAAATTATTATTTTGCCTACAAAAATATTTTCTGGAACAGATGTTTAAATCTGAAATACGTCTTCATTACAAATGGAACAGTGTGCTGCTGTACTTCAAAGAACATAATATCTCTCTTCGTTTTGACCAATTGATAAGAAGCAACAGAAACTCAATTTCATTTGTGTCGACATTCATTTGGTCATTTAGTCAGCAATAATTCATGGGGTATTTACAACATGCTGGATACAAATAAGGACTAGCCTGGCAGAAATGCATGCAACCAACCAACCATTCGGCCTCTGACATACCTCAGAGCAGATACATACACTAGGTGATATGGGAAGACATCATTTTAACTATTGCCACTTAGTCATTCCTCTTTCATTGAACATTAAAGTTATGTCCAGTTTTTATTATTATAAATAATGCTGAGTATCTTTGTACAAAGAGATTTTGTACAAAGGACAGGTTTTACAGTATTTAGAATAGATTCTTTAGGAAGAATCCTAGATGTGGATATCCTTTTAGGTCATAAGTATCTTTAGAGTTCTTGTTGCATGCTGCAAAAGTGCTAACAAAAATGTTTTACCAATTTTATTTTCATCAGCTGAGAAAATGCCCACTTAACCCATTCACTTTTATTTTATTTTTTTTAAAGATTTTTTATTTTTTATTTTATTTATGAGAGAGAGAGAGAGAGAGAGAGAGAGAAGCAGACACAGGAGGAGGGAGAAGCAGGCTCCATGCCGGGAGCCTGATGTGGGACTCGATCCCGATCCCGGGACTCCAGGATCACGCCCTGGGCCAAAGGCAGGCGCTAAACCGCTGAGCCACCCAGGGATCCCCAACCCATTCACTTTTTTAAAAATTTTTTTTTTTTTGTAAATTTTTATTTATTTATGATAGTCACACACACACAGAGAAAGAGAGAGAGAGAGAGGCAGAGACATAGGCAGAGGGAGAAACAGGCTCCATGCACCGGGAGCCTGACGTGGGACTCGATCCCGGGTCTCCAGGATCGCGCCCTGGGCCAAAGGCAGGCACTAAACCGCTGCGCCACCCAGGGATCCCCCATTCACTTTTAAAAGTGAAAAAAAAAAAACATCCAAAAATGTGATGGGAACTTTTCATGATACATATTTGAGGTAAAACTTATGTAGAGATGTGTCATATAGTCAATACAGTTTTTTATAGAAAACAATTTTTTAAATAATATAATTCTGGGAGTGACGTAGCCCCTGGGCCGAAGACTAACACCAACCAACCAACAAAAACATCTCCGGTGGGAAGTTAACTGCAATAGCCTGGGGGGAGGATGATGTGGCCTGACTTAAGAGAGCTGCTTAAACACTAAAAGGAAGGGAAAAGTTAACAGCATTGCTTTTTAAAGATTTTAAGGTATTTGAGAGAGAGACAGAGATAGCACATAAGTGTGTGTGTGTGTGGGGGGGGCAGGGGGAGAAGATCTCATGACCCTGAGATCATGACCTGAGTTGAAACCAAGAGTCAGACACTTAACCAATGGAGCCAACCCTGAAAACTAACATCATTTTTAAGTTTTGCCATCATGTACCCTTCTTTGCTTAGGTTTTTAAAATGGTGCCACTCCTGAAATAATCAGCCTACTTCCTGCTTCTGTAAAAGGAGCACCTTTTTGGTGAGGATTCTACTATTGTTTCAGCTGCTTCATATAGTTATAAGAATATAAACAAATATATTTGAAAAATAAAATTTAAAAAGTGATCAAGGCAGCTCACAAATTCTACTATGAATTCATCTTTCTAAGTTCTTTTTTTCCCCCAACTACGTTGTTGGTGTACGTTTTGAAAGTTTAGGTCAAACCCAAAAGAAAGAGGACGGCATCATATCCCAAAGATTCATCTTAAAACCATAAGTTGAAGTTCCGTTCTCCTGTAATACCCTGTAACACCTTTCCTCAGCTTTCATTTCAAATCCAAAATGTCCAGGAATGAGTTCCTACTTCATTCATACCCTTGATTAACAATCTGAATCTCTAGACCTGTGTTGCCTTGTACGATAGCTATCGATCACATTTAAATTAATTAAAATTGAATAAAGTTAAAAGTACAGTTCCTCAATCACTAGTTGTTGGGGCCAGGTGGGAAGGGAAACTCCTCAAGATGGCGGATACGCCAAAATGGCTGAGGTTCCTGTCACCACCTCCACTTGGGACGACAGCTTGAGCAGACCCTTACACCTCTCCTTTGGACTTCCCCAACCGAACCCAATGCCCTTCAAACCCCAGAGGAGGAAGTCACCTTTGACTGGTCGAATTGCAATCCTTCCTTTGCACAGTGAGGGTCACTCTGACTGGTTGGATTGCAATCCTTCCTTTGCATATGAGCCAACCAATAGGAAACCGTTCTGCCTTACAACGTTATGTAAACCCCCTACCACCTTGTCTTGGCGCGACTTCCTCGACTCACTCTCTTTCCCCCGTGAGTCGTGGAACCTCGCCCGAGGGTGCCTGCAATAAAATCTGTTCTTGGACCCTCGCTTGCCTTGGCGGTCTCATTTCCATCTAGTTACTAAAAAACTTAACACTAGTCACTGTTCCTGTGCTCAGCAGTCACATGTACCCATGGCTACTATAAAGGACAGTGGAGACTTTCCCATTTGCTAACACAGAAGGTTCTACCAAATGGCACTGTTCTAGACTCTTCAATTTAAAAAAAAAATCACATCTTAGGCATTTTAGTGTTTTTTTTTAAATGATAAATGATTTCTCCACAGAATTATCAGTTTGATGATCACACATACTAATCCCATAATCAAGCATTTTAGCGTCATTGCGGAAATGCTCTCAACGAAATTAAGAGTGAGTCCGGATAAGGGCAATTCAGGAAAAACAAACCAACAAAATCAGCCAGTTCCAAGAATCCTTGTCTCAATGTCTGCTCATGTAACAGTTTCCCGAAAAATAAAAACTTTTTTTTTCCTTTGAAAAATTTATGGTAAAAAACCCATAACATGAGATCTACCCTCTTAACAAATCAAGCGTACAGTACAGAATTGCTAACTGTAAGTACATTGTACAACAGATGTCTAGGACTTTTTTTTATCTTGCATAACTGAAACTTTATACCCATTGAACAACAACTCCGCATTCCCCTCAACCCCCAGCCCTTGGCAACCACTACTCTGTGCTTTTTATGTAAGCACACTTCAGATCCCAGCTGAGATGCTCCTTACGTAACCACCAGCTTTCTTGCCTCCTAGCACGATTCACCATGCAGATCTGTCTGCTGTGCAAGTCCACTCTTGGTTGCTTCTATAACATTGGACCACCCATCCTACTTAGTCTTTGACCACTTTTACATTTTTCCTGGACATCCCCTTAATTTCTTTCATTAATATTCATTCTAAGGGCAACCTGGTGGCTCAGTGGTTGAGCGTCAGCCTTTGGCTCAGGGTGTGATCCTGGAGTCCTGGGATCAAGTCCCACATGGGGCTTCTTGTGGGGAACGGGCTTCTCCCTCTGTTTATCTCTGACTCTCTCTGTGTCTCTCATGAATAGATAAATAAGATCTTAAAAAATATATATTCATCCTCTCAAGTGAGTATTCTCTTTCAGGGATTACACCTTCTTTCCACAAAACCAAATTGGCTGAATTGTGTGATAGTCCCTGTACTGGGGGGAGGGGGGGGGGTGGTGGAAAAAAAAGAACATGTGAACTGAAAATGAGCAAGGCAGGCAACTGACTCCTGAATCTTATATCTAGCTTGGAGCTCTTGTTGGCCCTTGGGTCTGGCTTTGGGGCATTCTGAGCTGCCTGTGAAGTCATCTGTTTATAATATTTACACCTTAAAATCAACACGTTTAAAACCAATGTTCTGGGGCATCTGCCTTTGGCTCAGGTCATGATCTCAGGGTCCTGGGATGGGGCCTGGCATGGGGTTCCCTGCTCAGCAGGTGGGTTGGGGGTGGGAGGGTAGAGGGGGGGTGGTTGTCCTGCTTCTTCCTCTCCCTCTGCCCCTCCCCCTGCTCATGTGCCTCTCTCTCTCATAAATAAAATATTTTAAAAAAAAATCTTCCACATCAAACCCACTGTCCCTTTTCACTTTCCTGTCTGAGTAAAATCACTGCATGCACCAGTGGCCCTGGCTCTAATGCCAAGTTATCTTTGACTCTTCATCCTAGGAGCCTGCATTCAACAGTTGCCAAATCCTGTAACTGCCTTTTCCCAACTAAATCTTTAAGTCATCCTCTCCACACACCCTCCTCAGCCATAAGAATTGAGAAATAGTTTCCCCTCCTAACTAGGAATAATGTCAATTCAACGTCTTAGCTTTCCTACAGGTGGGGAGGCTTTGAGAAGATAACACATAAAAAAAATGCAAAGCATAATACATACCAAGGTCTTAGTTTTATTTTTCTTCTGCCAATTGTCCCTACTGTAAAACAAAACAAAATATCCCAAACTAGAATAGCTATATTTTCTAAACAAAGAGAACTCAAGGGTTGTTCTAGAAGTGAAAGTCACCTGTAGCCACAGTAATTTTGAGGAATAATACTGCCATATTTTCCTGTTTTTAAGTATAAAGCTGATACTTACTCTACAGAAACAAATGGCTTTGATCATACTAGCGAATCTTGTACAATGGCCTTGTTCTGCTTCTATGAAAATCTAAAATCCTGGGGTGCCTGGCTGGCTCAGTTGGTGGAGCATATGACTCTTGATCTTGGGGTTGTGAGTTCAAGGCCCATGTTGGGCATAGAGATTACTTTAAAAAATGAAAAAAAAAAAAAAACAACCAAATTAGAGAAAATCTAAAATCCCAAAACTAGCCCTTGAGGGTTTTTTTTAGCTGCATTGTCCATTACAGTAGTCACATGTGGTTATTTCAACTTAGGCTAACCTTAAATAAAATAAAAAATTTAGTGCCCTAATGCACTTGTTACATTTGAAAGTGTGCAATAGTCACATGTGGCTAGTGAGGTCATGCTGCACAATGCAAAGCTAGGATATTTCTAGTCATCACCGAAGTATCTATGGTACAGCATTGCTCCACAGCATCACTTAATCCTGATTTTAGCAACTGAAATGATGCAAAATACAAAATGGTTAAAATTTCAGAAATGAACATACGCATAATAAACATGCATTAAAGTAACTTTAAGGGCATCTCAGTGGCTCAGTCGGTCAAGCAGCTGACTTTTGATTTCAGCCTCAGGTCATGATCTCAGGGTCCTGGAATTAAGCCCCACGTCCGGCTCCATGCTCTGCAGGGAGTCTGCTTGAGGATTCTCTCTCTCTGTCTCCCTCTGCCCTCACCTCAAATCAATAAATAAACCTTCAAAAAAAAAAGTACCTATAAAAATAAAAAAAAATGGATTTGCATATTAAAACTAGAAAACCAACAAGTTAACTATAATGACAATAATGTTGGAAGATACCATTCTTCGGAATCTTTATTTGGTATCAATGTTCAAATCACTATCTAAATAGAACAAAATTTCTAAAATGTTGACTTTATTGTTAAAAAATAAAAGGTTATAGAAAATTTTATGAAACAATTTTTTTTAAGTTTTTATTTATTCAAGACAAGAGTATGAGAGAGAAAGAGAGACTGAGAAAGCACGCAAGCAGGGGCAGGGGGAGAGGGTGAATCAGACTCTCCTGAGCAGGGGGCCCCAAAGTGAATTGGGGGCTCTATCCCAGGATTCTCAGATCATGACCTGAGCCAAAGGCAGATGCTTAACCAACTGAGCCACCTGGGTGCCTCAATCTTAAGAAACTTTAGACAATAGTAAATTTAATTGGGCTTTGTTTTCAAGTGTCTTAGACAGTAGTCACAGGATTTGTTGAATTTTTTTCCATAAAATTCCATGATTTTAATCAAGAAAAGAAACTAGCTATAAAATAGGAACTAAGACTCTGTCAGTTATGTGTTCTAAGATTGTTTTACAAGGGTTGGAAGGTCAAGAATGCTACCATGAGAAAAGTTTCTTTTTTCAGATGTGTTATTATAGCTGAAAGAAATTATGCTTGAAATTCATCAGTGGAGGGATCCCTGGGTGGCACAGCGGTTTGGCGCCTGCCTTTGGCCCAGGGCCCGATCCTGGAGACCCGGGATCGAATCCCACATCGGGCTCCCGGTGCATGGAGCCTGCTTCTCCCTCTGCCTGTGTCTCTGCCTCTCTTTCTCTCTGTAACTATCATAAATAATAAAAATTTAAAAAAAAAAAAAAGAAATTCATCAGTGGATATTATGCCTGTTAAATCATTATCTGCTAGAAAACAAAACACTGAAAGGATAAAGATTAATTATCTTTAGAAAACTGCTTCTTTTGACATGTAACAGCTAAGCAATTTACCAGATAACTTTATATAAATTAATCTCTAGCAAGTTAAGGATACTTGGAAGTCAGGAATTCTTAAAATTGTGAGTTTTTAGAGGTGATCAACAAATCACTTGGCCCTAAAAAGCTGACTACCCTGGAGAATTAGGTGCTGCACTTCCTGCTCCTAAATACTTTTAAATTATTAAATTTCATTTTTCCTTATCTCGCCAGTATCATGGGAAAGCAAAACACATGCACCTTCTATTTATTAAGATATAAAAACTGCTTATGAATTTCTCTCTTTAGGAGAGAAAAATATTAAATAATATGTATCATTAACTTTACATAGAGATAGTTAGAGGTTTTAAAATCTTCAACATATAAAAATTATGGCAAAACAGAAATTTGACTCCACTGTGCACAATGATCCTTTAGCTTTTTAGAATATCCTGAGGGGGCAGCTGGCTGGCTCAGGTGGCAGACCATGTGCCTCTTAATCTTAGGGTCATGAGTTCAAGCCCCATATTGGGTGTGGAGCCTATTTAAAACAAAACAAACAAATAAATCCAAGAAGGTAGTTTAATATCTTTGACATGGGTTTTTATTAAACATACAACAGTGACAAAACATCTTACATAATGAAACACATGCCCCAAACAAAATTTTTAAGTGTAACGATAAGGAAGCCAACTCCAATGATCAATACAAATAGTGCATTTCAGTTGTTGAGTCTCCTATTCTTCACAGGTGTCTCACACTTGGCACAAACCACTGCAGAAAGGCACAGATGGACAGGTGGCTCTATGCTATGAGATAATGGTGATGCCAACTTTTTGTTCCTTGACAGACAATTTCAGGGATAATAACTGGGTTTAGAGAAATTGGTGATATGACATATTTCAGAGAAAAAGGGCAAATGGAAAGGAACACAGAGATAAAAACTACCACTACCTCCATGAGAAAAGAACAGGCTTTAAGATTAATTATAATAGACTGGTAATTTTATGGTAAACTCAAATTTAAGTTTCTGTAATGATATGGAATATACATTATGGTCCCACCACCCCCAAATGGCCTAAAAGATAATTTAACAAAGTTGTGACCTCTCCTACACTAGATTAAAGTATGTATTGGCTTGCAGGATACTGGTAAAGTATGTATTGGCTTGCAGGATAACTGAGATCTAAGGCCATTTCATGAGAAAAGATCTGGTAGCAGAGAATGGTAACCGCACCAAGGATGAGAATCAAATCACTCCCAAATCTCTCCTATTACTTGGACCTAGGGTATGCAAAGAACCACTAAGCATCAGGAGCCCAACCAGGCACTGCAGGGTGTGGCAGAAATGCACTGATGCTCCCCAGGGCACTCAAAATTCCCCTTCACAGGTGAGAGATCCTTTTCAGCGCCCTAGACCAGGAGGGGACTCCTTTTAACTAACCAAGTGAAATGCAGCCTATCAAATCCTTGCAGCAACAACAGCTCCAACCATGGCTAGAGCCACTAGAAGAACAATGCAAAGACCTTGTTAACGGAATTTCAGTGATTCATTACCAACACATATTGACTAAAATTTTACCTACCTTGAAATCTCAGAACACTTCCACCAAAAGCAAAGCACTTATCCAGTGTATTTTTTGTAAAGATTTTATTTTTTTTATTTGAGGGGGGAGTAGAGGGAGAGGGAGAAGCAGACTCCCTGCTGAGTGGGGAGGCCAATGCAGGCTTGATCCTAAGACCCTGAGATCACGACCTGAGCCAAAGGCAGACACTTAACCGAATGAGCCACCCAGGCACCTCCTGCCCAGTGTATTATAGTAATTTCTTTACCTTCTCATTCCCCTGCTAAGCTGTCAGCTCCAGGTAGGCCTGGATAGTGCCTTGTTCACCTTTGAGTATCTTAACTTGATATAGTCTACATTGTGAGGCAAACATCTGGTCCAATTCTGAAAGTTTTATGTAATGATCATTTGAATAACAATATCTTTTTTGTTTATTTTTCAAAAAATGAGTTCCAAGAAATGAGACACCATGACTAAGTAACTCTCATTAAATAAACAAAAAACCTCAGTGTGCCGAGGTTTGCCATTTGCCTCGGTGTGCTGTTTGGTAGAACTGTTCGGTAAATTTGTTTTACCAGTAGTGGGCCTAAAGACAGACAAACTCACCTACTGAATATGACTATCATTTAGCAGATATCAGTAATAATAGTGGCTATAGTAGATGCACTTAAGTACGTGAATATGAATGAGCCTCATCCCATCAATAAAATAATTAAACAGGTATATCTATATAGTAAAGGGTAGCTAATGAATTAAATTTGCACCGTAGTATAGCTAAATTTGTAAATGAGCTTTCCCATGATTAGTAACAAAAATCTCTTAAATGTATTCACTAGAACACATGATGAATTCTGTGCAAAATGAAGGCAAGTTTTTCTATTTACATACTGACCATGAATAGCAAACTTGTAAAAACAAAAGGACCACTAGCACTCTGTACAATCACAGAGTGACAAAACTTATATAAGTAGAAGTATTAAAAACAAATATGGGAGGAATGCCTGAATGTCTTGGTCAGTAAGAATCCGACTCTTGATTTCAAATCAGGTCATGATCTCAGAATCCTGAGATAGAGAGCCCCATGTTGGGCCCCACACTGGGTATGGAGCCTGGTTAGGATTCTCTTTCCCTCTGCCCCTCTTTGCTCACGATCTCTCTCGAAATGAAATGAAATGAAATGAAATGAAATGAAATGAAATGAAATGAAATGAAATGAAATGAAATGAAAGATGGGGCTAGGCTAGTCTTTAAACTACATGATCTTTAAACTACATGAGTAGCATCATACTACTAGCTAATCCTTTAAACTGGAAATAAATCTAAAATCCTGTTCATGTCCAAGGCCATCCAGAGGCAAGCAGCAAAGAACACAACCCTCTTTTTCACTTTCTTCCTAATGCCACAGAGTAGTATAAATCTATCAAGTTAGATTCACCTATATATTAAAAATCAGTGGTTCTAATTTGACAGGTCTTTTCCATATACTGTGGAATTTAGATATGTTTGAACCAGCACTTCCTGACTCTGCCTTCCCTTTTTTGTGTCTATTGAAATTCTACCCATTCCTCCTCTAAGACCCAGCTCAAATACCATCTCCTTTGGTCCTTCCTCCACTCCTACCAATTCCCAAGTTCTGCTATGAATGTAAATCTATTCTTCTAGGGGTGCCCAGGTGGCTCAGTCGGTTAAGCATCCACCTTCAGCTCAGATCATGGTCTCAGGGTTCTGGACTGAGCTCCAAGTCAGGCTCCCTGCTCAGAGGGAAATCTGCTTTTCCCTCTCCCTCTGCTCCCTGATCATCCTTTCTCTCACTCTATCTCAAATGAATAAAATATTTTTAAAAACAAAACAAAAGAACCCAAAACCTGTTCTTAAGGTTCACAATTGTGTTTCTCTTTCTTGTAACTATTAACATAGGGTATTATCTTATCACTCCTTACAAATAAGAAGCTCCTTAAAGAGAAGGATCAATTTCTGATACAATATCTGTAGTATTACAGCACAGCAACATGAAAATAATAGGGTACTCGTATATACTTGTTGAACTGAACTAAGGAGACAAGAGTCTGGTACAGGCTCTTCTATCCTTTTTCCCTTCCTTCAACAGGGCAAAAGCATCCTGTTGACTTGAGGCCATTCTCTGTATTCTTATTGAGAAACAAGAGTAAGTTAAACTAACAAACACAGTGCTGGATATCAATCCATTCCTTCCTTGTACCCCCTGGTTCCCTATGGGACACTTTTTCCCATTTATTTTCTTATATTTATAAAACAAGTAATATCTGCAAATTCCTAAAATTTGTAATATTTTCTAGAAATTAGTAATAATGTTATTACATGCTGTAACACTAATCCTGAACAACAAAGGCTCCTATATAAGCTTTTCAGTGTTGGGCACTTCTTTTTTAGAGATGCAGAACTAAGAAATACACTTGCTGAAAATGCTATTAAAATTTTGGGCTCAAGCCCAAGACGATGAGGAGAGAACTATTACTCTTTGTATCTGAGATAATGCAAGTCCATAATAACTACCTAAACTCAATACGTCTCTATTAACATATAGACAATATACTTCTACCACCAATTATAGGATCTCTCCCCAAGCCCCAAAAAAGTATTAAGAAGGGCTTTACTTCTCTACAGTGTTTAAAGTTTTGTATTATGTAATAATAAAAACTCTCCTTGATTTTGAAAGTTTTTTATTAAAGTTAGGTCTTAAGTAGATTATAAGAAATTAAAATCGGGAGTTTTAGAAAGTAAGACTTCCATTAGAGACAATTACAGTTACATAATATTCTCATAATAGTACATGGTCGATACTACTAGTCTTTTGGAGAAACAAAAAAAAAATGCTATAAATGTAGTTCCCTTGTATATGAGGGAAACACGGTTTTGTTTTTTAAGGATGTACTTATTTTAGAGAAAGAGTATAAGGGGAAGGGGCAGAGGAAGAGGGAGAGGGAGGGAGAGTCTGAATTCTGAGAGCGGGAGAGGGAAAGAGTCTGAACATTGAGCCTGTTGGGAGGCTTGATCTCAAGACCCTGAGTTCACGATTCTAGCAAAAAACCAAGAACCAGACACTTAACCAACTGTGCCACTAGGCACCCCAGGGAAACATACTTTTAACTCAAATTTCTATACTCAGCATCTACCACCTAGGTTGTAACAAAATCAAAAGGCCTTTAGGTTATTCTAATGGAACACAGATTGCCAAGACAGTTTCCAGATCTTTCAAAACACAATGATTAACAAAATGCAGATCACTTGCTTAGCTTAGAGGAATCAGGAAAAAAACATTAAATACAATTGATTTCTGGAGATTGACAAAATGTAAGCATTTTAACCACTTTACACACTAAGTAGTAAAAATAACAAGAAACTCATGCTAATTTACGTTGAGAAAGTGCCTTTCACACAGTCTTGCAGGAACACAACAGCTGAGCAAATTAAAGTGTGTTTGATTTTACATTGAATTATATTTAACTTCAATTGTAATGAAATTTAAAAGAAAAACAAGTTTTTGTTTAGTTTTGAAAAGGACTGGTATGTTTTAATTTTTGCCTGGAATAGAAAATCTGATCTGAATAATAAAATAATAAAAAAAAATCTGATAATGAATTCTCATTAACTTCATTTCTATGAAGTTAGATGGTGTCAACCTCTAAATCTATAAAGAAGAACTACCAAATTGTGCTTTAATGTACACAGGTAAATTTAAAATCTATTGTAATCAGAATTAAAATCATGAGTTGTTATGTTCATTTTTTTAATTAAAGATTTATTTATTTGAAAGAGAGAGAGCATGCACTAGTTGGGTGGGGTGGCAGGGGGAGGCAGAGGCAGGGGAGAATCTCAAGCAGACTCCCTAACCCTGAGAGATCAGGACTTGAGCTGAAACCGAGTCAGATGCTCAGCTGACTGAACCACCCAGGTGTCCCCGTTATGCTCATTTAAATGGATGGTTTACAAACTTTTTGGTATCAGGACCTCTATATCAAAAATTATTGACCCCAAAAGCTTTTATGTAAATAATATCAATAATTATCATTTAAGAAATTAAACCAAAGAACATTTTGAAGTATTATTCATTTAAAAGTAAAAACAGGGGCACCTGAGTGGCTCAGTCGGTTAAGCATCTGCCTTCAGCTCAGGTCATGATCTCAGGGTCCTGGGATCAAGCCCTAGGTCCTGCTTCCTGCTCAGCAGGGAGCCTGCTTCTCTCTCTCTCCCATGCTTGTCCTTTCTCACTAATAAATAAGTAATTTTTTTAAAGTAAAAGCAGAAGTAATAACCCATTACATGTGAACACAAATGAATTTTTTGAGACTATACACAGCAGCAAAAAATCACTGAGAAGGGGAGCGTTATTTTACATTGGTACAATATCTGGCTTAATTAAAAGGAACTGGAGTTTTATATTTGCTTCTGCATTCAAACTATTGCTGTTGTGGTGATTGTACAAATGAACAAAATTGGCCTCAAAAATTGAAAAGGAAGGTGTATTTTAATAGCCTTTTCACATAATTTTGCACATTCTTTGGTACTACAACTGGACAGATGGTAGCTTTTAAAAGTTTGTTGCAATGTGGAATCTGAAACCTTATCAATAAACTTCTTTCTCTGCTACATTAAAACCCATTGGCTTAGCTTTTACTTTGAATTGATCATCTACCCACATATGATTTTATAAAGTTAATCACTGGTCATTTAGAAAGTACTGCTTAGGGGCGCCTGGGTGGCTCAGTGGTTGAGTGTCTGCCTTTGGCTCAGGGCATGATCCTGGAATCCCAGGATCAAGTCCCACGTTGGGGTCACTGCATGGGGCCTGCTTCTCCCTCTGCCTGTGTCTTTGCCCCTCTCTCTCTGTGCGTGTCTCTCATGAATAAATAAATAAAATCTAAGAAAGAAAAGGAAGGAAGGAAGGAAAGAAAGAAAGAAAGAAAGAAAGAAAGAAAGAAAGAAAGAAAGAAAGAAAGAAAGAAAGGGAGGGAGGGAGGAAAGAAAGAAAAAAGAAAAGAAAAGAAAGGAAAGAAAGAAAGGAAAGAAAGAAAGGAAGAAAGGAAGGAAGGAAGGAAGGAAGGAAGGAAGGAAGGAAGGAAGGAAGGAAGAAGAAAGAAAGAAAGAAAGAAAGAAAGAAAGAAAGAAAGAAAGAAAGAAAGAAAGAAAGAAAGAAAGAAAAAATATTGGCTTCCGGGCAGCCCCAGTGGCCCAGTGGTTTAGCACTGCCTTCAGCCCGGGGTCTGATCCTGGAGACCCGGGATCGAGTCCCATGTCAGGCTCCCTGCACGGAGCCTGCTTCGCCCTCTGCCTCTCTCTCTCTCTCTCTCTCTCTCTGTGTCTCTCATGAATAAATAAATAAAATCTTAAAAAAAAAAAAAAAAAAGAAAGTATTGGCTTCCTGAGCTTTGCAGGGTTTTAAAATACTGACACACTTAATATAATATTGAAAATAAAATTTAATACCACCACGGATCCCATTAGAGGCATCTGTAAGTACTGAGAAGTGGTCAAGCTCATGATAAAGGATACCAGTTTTCCAAAATTCTTTTCTCAGGAAAGCTCAAATTTTATCATTGGCAATAAGTTCTGTCAGTTGTTTTCCTTAAAGTGGCAGGCTCATTTGGTTAATTTCTGTGAAAATGTCTGCCAGATGCCCAAGTCTGAATAACCACCAGTCATTCTCTCACGTAAAAATGTGTGCAAAAAAATGATGAGTTTGGCTCACAACTCAGTGACATGTCTGCTTTGCCTGGATATAACCACTATATACCTTGACATGCAGAAGAGCTTTGTGTATATTCTCTATTTTGAAAGACAGACTTAAAAGATAAGTAAGTATTCAATGGTTGAGATGTAATAAAATATATAATCTCTACTGTCCCATCAAGAATATTCTTCAGTGAAACTGACTTTTTTACTGTGAATACAGGGTGGTGAGGAAAGCAGTGGTTACCATTATAGTGTGATGCCACTGCTCTGATTTGTGCTAAGGCCTAAAGGTCCACAGACCACACTTTGGGAACCACTGATTGACATAAATGTTTCCAATACACTCTGGTCTCTCTTTTAATTGTGTATCCTTATAAATGGTTTCAGTCATTTGCAAAAAGATTGCCACATTTTACCTACATATTAAGACAAGTATTAAGAAGCTCTTAAGAACAATTATGTTTTGTTTTTCTCATTACTACATGGTCACAGAACTTTCATGGAAGTGTTCATTTTCTTATTTGTAAAATAAATAAATCTTCAGTCAATAAAGTACATAAAAATGACCAAGGGGATCCCTGGGTGGCGCAGCGGTTTAGCGCCTGCCTTTGGCCCAGGGCGCGGTCCTGGAGACCCGGGATCGAGTCCCACATCGGGCTCCTGGTGCATGGAGCCTGCTTCTCCCTCTGCCTGTGTCTCTGCCTCTCTCTTTCTCACTGTGTGCCTATCATAAATAAATAAAAATTAAAAAAAAATGACCAAGAAAATCCTGTAGGAGAAGCATAATTTAGGAGGGGTGCTACCCCTACCATATAGTAAAATACATTTCTATAAGTAAGAGTTCTGTTGACACATGAACAGATTCACAAACCAATGGGACATTCATAATTATGACTCAATATCCAGAAACAAACAAACAAAAAAACTGGTAATTAAACCACACACACACACCCCTTTTACATGTTACAAAAACATAAGCAAAATCAGATGACAAATACTTGAAATTTAACACCAACAACAGTTAATTCTCTAATTGTTTAAGGAGCTCCCAAAAATCAAGAGGAAAAAAACAAAGCCGAATTTTAAAAAGGACAAAGAACAGGCATTAAAAGAAGAAATTACTCATAAAAAGAGAAAAGCAAACATTTTATTTCATATATCAGACTGGCAAAAAGCCAAGTTAGGCAACATATTATTTACTGACAAGACGATAAGGGAACAGACACTCCCCAAAATTGTGGGAATGCAAAAATCCAACAACTCTCAGGGACAGGAATTTGACAATGTCTAGAAAAATTACATTTGCACTTATCCTTTGACCCAGCAATCTCAATTCTAATAATCTAACCATCGATCGAGTCATAGAAAAGGATGAGAAAAATATCAACGTGTCAAAAATAACTTGAACCCAAATCTAATCAAGATTTTAGTCCACACTTCAAATTAACAGGAAACAGAGGTTTAGATGCACAAATTAAAAGACAACATGAGAAAACATAGAAAACTATCCAGATGATGAAATATTCTATAGGACAACTGACCCAACTGGCTAAAGGCATGAAAAAACAACATGAACAACAAAAGAAGAGAGACTAATCTGAAGAGAGACTTCAAAGACAGCTTTGGTGGACCGAAGTCAGAAAAAGTCAAGTCTAAAAAGATGAAATGTTACGTGGTATCAGGCAATTGCCACTTTTGTTAGGTGTGATAGTCCCATCGTAGCTTTACAAGAATGCATTCATATATTTTAGAAATGCATGCCAATGTAGCAGAGGTAAGAGAAAATGGCTTTGAGATTTAACTGAAGTTACCTCAGCAACAATAACATCAGATTGATGAAGTAAAGTGGCAAAATCTTGCCAATATTGAATTTGGTGATGGCTTTCAGAGATTTGGTGTACTACTTTTTCCGCTTTTGTTATATAGCT
This sequence comes from Canis lupus dingo, assembly GCF_003254725.2. Classification (NCBI taxonomy): domain Eukaryota; kingdom Metazoa; phylum Chordata; class Mammalia; order Carnivora; family Canidae; genus Canis; species Canis lupus. The sequence goes on along the minus strand of NC_064263.1, from coordinate 6,034,072 downwards.
TGATGTATTTTTTATGAAAATTTTCTTAATGGTGCCTAGCAATGCACCTGATGTGTAACAGACATTTAGTAAATGGCAATTATTAAAATAAAGTTTTGATAACTTCTAATACAATTTAAAGAAGAAAAACATGTCATGTATATTTAAACCTTACTAAGATTCAAATTAAACACTGATTTTTATAAAGAACTATTAATTCTTTCAAGAGATATTATCTTTTTAAAAGGTTGTTATTGGGGCACCTGGGTGGTACAGTCAGTTCAGCGTCTGCCTTCAGCTCAGGTCATGATCCCAGGGCCCAGAAATCAAGCCCTGTGTTGGGGAGTCTGCTTCTCCCTCTCCCTCTGCCTCTCCCCCTGCTTGTGCACTTTTTCTCTCTGTATCAAATAAATAAACAAAAATCGTTTAAAAATAAAATAAAATAAAATAAAAGGTTATTTAGAAGGTCTTGGGCCACATACTGGGAGTACAAAGACAAAGCAGAAGTGCTGACCTCAAGGACACATCAGGTAAATAAATACAGATGTACAATCACATTTCAACTTCTGGAAAAATGTTATGAAACCAACATTAGAAAATAAGTCATATTACAGATATATTATGTAATTTACAATATTTGTATAACAGAATGGTATTCATCTTAAATTAATCTGAAAACTTTTTCAATGTTCTACATTTTATATTCTGTATCAATGATCCAGTTGAGAAGACATACTAAATTCTAAAAACTTTTTTAAATTAAAAAATCAATTTTTTATAAGGATCCATATCGCTTTATAAGATTAAAAATCTTTATAATCTATTATTGTAAATGATTTTTCTAAGTCCTCCCAAAATGATGTATGGACTTGTTGTTCTCAGATATTTCTATAAGAAAAGTATTGTAGAGTTTTAGCTTCACCATTAAGGATTAGTAGGCCTATATATATTTGTGAGACTTCATTTTCCATAATTTATTTTTTTAGGGAGTTCATACAATCTGAACAGGTCTTCAAATACAGCTATTTCTTCACTAGAATGCTATTCCAAAAAATACATTTTTCTCTTCTAAAAGAAAAGTCATAGATCACCACTATGCCAAACATATGTACAACTATCCAAGTTTATGGGTTGGCTACTAGTTCAGGATGCTTCACTCAAATGGCTGGTTGGCGCTGGCTACTGGCAGGGGTGCCATGCCTCTCATCCACATGGGCTGCTTTTGCTTCCTCCAACTATGGCAACCAGGTTCTAAAAAAACCCCACAACCAACTGGGAAAGGTTGAAGCCACAGATACTCCCCATGAGTTTTTACTGATAGCTCTTCAAATCCTAATTTTACTTCTGAAAGCAAAGATTTGTAGTTTTCTTAGTTGCACCCCAGACCATCTTTGCTCCAAGATGAGTGTATTGGAGTGGGAACAACCCCATTCTTCCGGCACAATGAGGAGTGGTACCAACACCTAAAGACTAAGTTCACACAGATAAAGCACATTTCCAAACCAACAGAACTTGTCCAGTCACAGGTTTTAGAGGATTTAGAGACTAATCAAATGGTGATTTTATATTATGATCAAGAGCAGAAATGAACTTGGCAAAGTTAAGTCATTCTTACCCATCATGTAAATAAAGCTATTTTTAACCAGTTTGACTAGATGTGTGATTATTTAAGCAGCAGAATTTGGTTGGCAAATATTTGTAAATACTTTTAACATACCAAGCAGACGTCTGCATTTCAGACGTCAATCATTTTTTTTCGTATTTTTTAATGCTATTATTTGACTTCTTAGAGAAATAAACCAAAGTTTCAAATAAGGATGCTATATGGAACAGAGGCACTGATAAGCACTAAAATAATGCGTATTTCTATAGTGGCAAAACACAGAATACAGATTCGTAAGTCTTGAATGGCAATACTCTACAATGTTATAAGGCTATGGTATCCTCCACAAAAGCTAACAAAATTTTTTCCCCAGAAAGTGTTTTTTCTAATTTAGAGAACAAGATGATTATGTTTTTCTTATTACAAAAAGATAAACAAGTGTTTCAAAAATACACATTTCCCCAAAGAAAAAGAAAATAATACATTATAACAGTAATACTGTAGCCATCCAAGCAGCAGGTAAAATTTAATCTCTACAAGCCTCAATTTATTCTTTCATAGAGTGGAGATGGTATCTCTACTTTGTAAGATTGTTAGGAGAATCGAATGAGATAAGGTACGAAAAAAAGCCTACTACTGGGTCAGGAATATATTGGGCACAGAATGAAAAGCAGTCCTATATTCAAATTTTAGACAGAATTTCTGACAAGGGGACATCTGGGTGGCTCAGTGGTGGAGCATCTGCCTTCGGCTCAGGTTGTGATCCCAGGGTCCTGGGAGGGAGCCTGCTTCTCCCTCTGCCTATGTCTCTGACTCTTTCTCTGTGTCTCTTCATAAATAAATAAATAAAATCTTTAAAAAAAATTCTGACAAGACTTATTAATTTCCCTTCAGTCTGGATTATGTTTCCCTGAGACCTTCATGAAGAAATGAATTAATTTATTGTTAGTATATCCCCCCACACCCACTTTTTGAATTACAAAGCAGTGGAAATATGATGTGAAACTGGATGGAAAGCTTCACACCAAGTGAGGAGAGATGGAACTAGAACACTGGCACACTGAGGTACACAGCAGCTGTTGGAGGTACATGGGTATGTTAGGTCATACCCATGACCTAGGTAGCTTAGCTCAGACAGGTGCACTTTTCTGAATTTACCTTGTAAATTCAGATGAAATTGGACAAAGTAAATGCAAAATTCACCATTATGCTCAAGTCATTCCCTTACACAACAATTGGAACAAATTTGCCTAAGTGCTATAGCAGAACCGACAGCATGTTGCATTCTAATACTACATCACTTCACAGCTCTTATTAAGACAGAAAGTAAGACTAAATACATTTACCATTATTACCCCATTATATCAGACTTAAGATTCTTTAATCCATACAAGTTAAATTGTTTTATGTAAAAAATTTTAATTTGACAAAGTTCACAGGCAAGATGGAGAGAAATTTAAACATGGATAATCTGCTTTTAATTATGTCATATAGTTTACTACAAATAATACTCTATACATAAATACTTGTCTTCTCATATCAAAGATTTGGCCCTATTTAAAAAAGAAAAGAAAACAGAGTTAGTTTAGGCAATTTGTAATTAGATTTGCATTATTTGTAAACCAGATTCATAGAAAAAGATAATTTTATCAAGAAAATTGAGATGCCTTGATTATCATTAGAGTAAAAACATAGGATCTGAACCTCAGATAATAATAATTTCTTGGGTAATACTTCTAAAGTATGTTTGTGAAACAGTAGTGACAAGCCTGCAAATTTTAAAGTTGTAATCAAGTAAAGCAGCAAAATTTCTGTCAGCCAAAAGACATCCTATATTAACTTACTTGGACCGCCTGGGTGGCTCAGTGGTTGAACAACTGCCGTCAGCCCAGGGCATGATCCCGGGGTCCTGGGATCGAGTCCCACTTCGGGCTCCCTGCATGGAGCCTGCTTCTCCCTTTACCTGTGTCTCTACCTCTCTTTCTGTGTCTCTTGTGAATGGATAAATAAAATATTAAAAAAAATATATATATATAACTTACAGAAACATTAGTCTTTAGAAATGAAGACCAGTGGACCGTTCCCTCTAGGCTAGGTGGAATAAAATCCAGGGTTTCCATTATTCTGTTTCAAAGACTCTTAAAAGAGGAAAACCAAAACTATCGCTTTTCTTGGTAGGAACTATGTCTAGCAAACCTCAGTCAAGAAATGCAAATGTATTTAACTACACTGGAATTTACAGACTTAGAAAGGAAATGAAATAAAGCCATCAGGGCACTTAGATGAAAACTTGGCTATTAGTAACAAAAACACTGAGTTGGTTCATTTCTATATGCTTTTCTGTTATCTTTGAATACCGAGAATCTCTATCTAGGATGAGGGAAAGTAAATACAGGAAGATCGTTGAGGGTATGGTTGATACAGTTTTAAGCACGCTACCTGGGGTATCTGATAACCTCATCCATGAAATGCGGATAACACCTACATCAAAGGTTGTATGGTGCAAAGCCTAAAATTGAGGCTCCATATTATAGGCTGCCTTGACATTTGATAAAATAAGGAGGATCTCAATTAGCCTAACTACAAATTCCCATCCTCCTATTGTTCATGTAGATAAGGTCCCCAGGCCAAACAACCCTCCTTACCATATGTATCAGGTACATTCCTGCTTGTCCCCGAGAAGGTGGTTTCAGTTCCACACTGAGTAATTCCTTGGAATTATTCAAACAAGCCAATCATAGATTCCCACAGGCACCCCAGGGCATCTCAACCTCTTCATGTGACAAAGCCTCCCTCCCACAACCATTGTTGCTCACTCCTGAATGCAACCTCCATGTGGCCCTGAGTGGTGTGCAGTGTTTTCTTGCCCTGGGCTGTGAGTATATGTAACAAGTTGCTGATCTCATCTGTCCAATGCTGGGTGTTGTGTGTCTGGCCATCCCCATGACCCAGAGTTGGGGATCTCTTCCTCACCATGGGGTAAATAAGAAGCTATTAAAACAGGTAATGAGAATAATTATATGAGTAAATACCTGTAAACTTCATAAAACAGTGCCATATTATCGACTACATATCTGCTATTATTAGAATTAGCTAATAGTGAGTTCACCGATCACAATGTAACAAGTCAAAATGTTTAAACGTTATCTAACAAGTTAAAGGAAAGATTTATACAGTAGACTGGATTTACAAAGCTACTAATTGGCTCACAGTGGTCCCTTAATTAAATATCTTGCTCAACAAATGACCCAGACAATTAAAAATGGAAAACAGAATTGGAAAATATAGCCACTTAACTGAGAAACACTCATCATCACAGTAATTGGTTATAGATACTCTTTAATGAGTAGATCATTTTTAAGAATTAAAATTTAGATTGAAAAAATTATTAAAAATATAGTCACCAAGACCACATCATTCTACCTTGAAAATAACAAAGGCATTTAATACTTAGTCTTTTCCACACACTGTATTTAGATGATCAACACTGTATTCATGCCTTCACAACTGTTAAAGTAACAATTGATAAGTATCTATAAAAAGCCAAAATATTATGTTTTTCATTTTTATCTCCTTTCACATTTATTTTAAAAATACATTTCTCTCCAACCACACAGTAAGCTCTTTAAAACCTAGGGCATATTATATGTGTGTATGTGTGTATATATTCATTCTTACAAAAATGCTGGAATGTATATATTAAGTACTTGCAAATTAAATTATTTCAGAGGTGCCTGAGTGGCTCAGTTGGTTAAGTGTCTGGCTCTTGACTTCAGCTCGGGTCAGGATCTCATGGTCCTGAGAGGGAGCCCTGAGTCGGGCTCCTGCTCAGCAGGGAGTGTGCTTGAGAGTCTCTCTCTCCCTCTGCCCTTGCCCCTGCTGGCACGCATGTACACATTTTCTCTCTCAAATAAATACATAAATCTTTAAAAAATAAATTATTTCATAAAATAACCATCTTTCCCTATCTTCAGATCCTAATAAGTAACAATTCTAGATTAATATATAGTGTTCAAATTAAATATTTGATAAATTCTTGGAATTTATACAAGTCTATCTACCATGTGGTATTAAGATAGAATACAATGGCAGCTATCTTTTGAATTCAAAATCAAAGAGAAAAAAACTAATTTTCTGTTTAAATATTAGCAAGTATATCAGGTTCCTAAAGAGAAATCCTGGCATGATGGATATGATAACAGAGAGGAAATTGCTATCCAAACAGCTACAATACCTCCATTCATTTCCAGATTGCATTCATCAATGTCTACACATTTGAGTCCTTATTAACCACCTACACACCCATTATTATTCCCTTGGCAATTTACCCACAGCTACTATGGATATCTATTAAATCTATGACCTTCTGTTTTTGTCTCAATTGGGCCTTTAATTTACCATCTCATTTTGGATTTGCTCTCTACACTTAAATTATTTGTTCTACTTATTATTTCAAAACAGTACTAGCTCTTCAAATTTTTATGAAACACACATTTATTGTGAAAATAAACAACAGACAATGAAAGAAAGTAAATAATAAAAATAATTTCCAGTAATCCCATCACCCAGGAATTGATATTACTAATTTTGGAGTCCATGCTTCTTCTTCTTCTTCTTTTTAATGAATTAATTTATTTGAGAGAGAGAGAGAGAGAGAGAGCATGCAGGTATGGGGGGAGAAGAGGGACAGAGAGAGAGGGAGAGAATCTGAAGAAGACTCCCCACTCAGTTCAGAGCCCAACCTGGGGCTCAAACCTAGGACCCTGAGATCATGCCCTGAATTGAAATCAAGAGTCAGACACCCAACCAACTGAGCCACTCAAGTGCCCCTGAAGCCCACCCTTCTATATCTCTTTACCTTTTTAAAAATGAAAATGAAAACTTCATATCCTCTGGGGGAAAAAAACAAACAAACCTAGGCTTTCCACTCAATAACCTATTATAGACATGAGTTTACTTCACTACATAGATCTAATCCCAAGAGCTGTCCAATATGCCACTGCATTTATGCCACATATTTGTTTAATCAATTCCCTCATTAAGAGTAACCTCAGACTATTACCCATTTGCTGATGATACATTAAGGTAAGAGATGATTCAACTGGAAATAAACCCTATACTGAGACAAGGCTTAGTCGAGAAGGAAATAAATATAGAAAAGACAAAAGATTACAAATGATAATGTGGTCTTGTTCTTTAGCCCTGGCTCAACAGCACTCTCGCTGACCTTTACTGATAGCTTGGTGGCCCAACACTGAGAAGCTCTTCAGTGGGTGTGAATACAAGGAGGAACAAGGCAGGCAGGCAGGTTGCCAGTAGAGTCTCTTTAACAGAAATTATCTGTAGACTCAAAATTATAGGAAGCAGTTGGGGGAAAAAAATAGGCATGAAGTGTTGCTTTTATTTTTAATCTTGTCATTGCTTCCAGTGTTCCCCCAGAGAATTCTATTTAAATATAATCAAGAATGACCCATAATTTAGTATTTTTATTCTTTATGAGAATAAAATTACAACTAGAGCCAGGCAACCCATTTTTTTTTCCTCAGGCAGAGGCCCCAATCCTAAACTTACATCTGAGCTGCTCAAGTTTTCCATTAATGTGACGATGATAATTATCACTCATTAACTAAAGGAAAGAACTGTTGTATAGTAGCATTGTGAAATGTTCGGATAAAAAGTGCTATGTAAAAAAAAAAAAAAAGTATGTTATGCTAGCTTAATCAGACATGCAATAACTGACAGGAAATATTCTCATACCTTACTTTTGCTGCACTGCTATTTTAGACCATGAAAATGCCTTTCTAAATTTCCTTTTTTATGAGTCTCAAAGTCAAAAGCTGACTGCCCATTGCCATGGAGACAGTTCTATTTAAGGTACTATATTAGTCCTTTCCTCACAGAAGGATAGAAAAGTGGTCAATAGAAAAGCATCACTCTCCATGGGTTAGAATTAAGTAATTTACATATGTTTCTAGAGCAGCAAACACATAAATGGGAATTTGGGAGTGGGGGCAATTGAATGCAGTTCGTTATTTTTCCTGAGAAAGATCAACACAGATTAGATTTTACCACCAAGCTAAAGACGATAAGAGAAAAATTCCCTTTTCCTCAAAATTATATGCAACCAAATAAGAAAATAAAATTATTTCTATTTACTATCCTAGAAGAACTGCCACTAGCCGAGACAATCTGTCTTTCAAAGAGCAACCATTTTATTCTTTGGATTTATAAAGAGCCCACATATCACAGACATCCCTTAAGTTTCCTTTGTGTTAATTTTCAGACCTCCTGATTTGGCTTTCTGACATCCCATTTGTACCTGAAGAGTAAGCTACTAGTTTACAGGTAAAAGGGAATATCCATAATTTACACACATGTTTAAATTTGTCTAAGAGACTGGAAACAAAACAAAAACACCCAATCTTTCAATCCTAAACCTGTAATTAGGACAAATATTATCACTTCTCCTTCTGTTTAAGAAAAAAAAATGTCCAAGGTAATCTTCTCCTTGAAACCTTAAAACATCAATCTTCTGTGAAATAAAAATAATATAAGATGGTGAGGCCCACCAAAGTCTATCAATGTTGGTGCTGAAACACTATTTTTATGTAAACAATCAATTCCCAAAGATATTTTCATTTAATTTCAGTCATAAGGGGGCATCTGGGTGGCTCAGTAGTTGAGCATCTGCTTTTGGCTCAGGTCGTGATCCCAGGGTCCTAGGATCGAGTCCCACATAGGGCTCCCCACATGGAGCCTGCTTCTCCCTCTGCCTATGTCTCTGCCTCTCTCTCTCTCTCTGTGACTATCATAAAAAAAATAAATAAATAAAATAAAATAAAATAAAAATAAAGAAATAAAACCCAACTCTTTTTTTTTCCCCTTAAGCTGAAGTTCAGAATCCAGCAGCAATAAAATAAGACATTATATTTCTTAAGGTGAGAGCATCTTGTACTAGATGGTCTCAAATCTCTATCTTTTTAAACAGGCAAAGAAATATTTCTGATTCTAGAGCTGGTACTACCTTTATTATCTATAAAAAATAGGGATTTTGTATTGATTCAATTTGAAACAATTTCCTCTTTTTACTATATTTCTCAAACAATTGATAATGCATATTGGAAATAAAATGGACACACTATTTTGATTTGTAGAAACATCTGGTTAATAACTGTAGACCTGTGGTACTAGATCCTTAGGAGTGCATCAGGATCACCTGGAGGGGTTGTTAAAATACAGATGAGCAGGCCTCACCTCCAAAATTTCTGATTCAGCAGCGCTGGGTTGGGGCCCCAAACAGCGCATTTTTAACAAACTCCCAGGCGATGCTAATGTTGCTGGTTTCAGGATCACACTTCAAGAACCACTGCCCTAGGCATTAAACAAACTTATTAACTTATAGAATTGTTATTCTTTTAGTATATCATTTTAATCTTTCCCAAAGGAACCATTTTAAATAAAACAATAGCTTCAGTCTCAGGGGTGGAGCTGGGGGAGGACAGTCAATCTTAGCAATTTGAAAAGGATATTGATTCTATCATAACCAAGTTAATTCCTAAAACTTGCTATCCAGTGGTTAGGGAGCTGTTTGGGTTACACTGACATTCAGGAAAACAAACCATCACCAAGAAAAAATGGCTGTGTCTCCTGTGGATTCAACTGGCCTTGAAGAGCAACTATCCACTACAAACTTGTGCAGATGAACTTAGTATTTGAATGTAAATTTTTCTTAGAAATGACTATAAACCAATTATGCATTACCTATGTTCCAGAAAAGGTATGTATCAAGTTTCTGAGTCCAATCTAGCTTCCCATTGACTTACATTTTCATTTTAGAAATCCTTTATCTTGAATTGATCTACAGCTGACAGCACACTGCATTTTAGTTTTCAAGTGCTCTACAGCTCTGTCAAATAGTTAATTATCCATAAACACTAAAATGCATGAAAATGACTATAAAGATAGAATAAAAGGAAACAGCCTTTTAAAATAACAATATACTCCTGTATTTTATAGTCATGAAATGCATACCTGTCACCGACAAAGTGATGGGCAAGTTAGAAGTGCCAGTGGACAATCTACTTCATTCTCATGACATCGGAATACCTTGCATAAATGGTAACACTGTGGTTTATTAAAAGCTAAATTGCTAAATGCCCAGTCATGACAGGTTCAAATTTTAGTGACACCCTAAAACAAAAGACATAACACCTGGTAGCACATTGACAGTAGGATTCTGAGTTTCTTACTCAGTTTTTTAAAAATTCCACGGTTTCTATAAATAACTGAAGTTAAATGGAGTTATCATCAAGGTACTCATTAATGATCAATTCTTTCCATTTGCCATTTTGACAAACATGTTCTCTTCAATAGCTTAATAAAGACCATTAGTAAATGAAACAAATGAAAAACACATAGATGTACTTACCTTTGAAAGCTTACCATCAATTAAAAGTATTTTCCATTAATAGCTGCTTTTACATCATAGGATTTGTTTTTTAAAACCAAGTGCATCAACCCTAAAATTTATGTGAAACCACAAAAGATCCTGAACAGCCAAAGCAATCTTGAGGAAAAGAGCAAAGATCACACTCCCTGATTTCATATATTATAAAGCTATAGTAATCAAAATAATATAGTATTGGGATAAAAACAGATACATAGATCAATGGAACAGAATAGAGAGCCCAGAAATAAACCCAAGAATATATGGTCAACTAATTTATGACAAAGTAGGCAGGAGCATACAATGGGGAAGAACAAGCCCTTCATGAATCGGTGCTGGGAAAACTGGAAAGCCATATACAAAAGGATGAAATTGGACCACTATCTTAACCCATACACTAAAATTGACTCAAAATGGATTAAAGACTTGAATGTAAAACCAGAAGCCATGAAACTCCTGGAAGAAAACAACGGTTGGTAAGCTCCTTGACATCATTCTTGGTGGAGTTTTGTTTTTTGTTTTGATCTGACTCCAAAAGCAAAGGCAACAAGAACAAAAATAAACAAGTGGGACCAAATCAAACTAAATAGCTTCTGCCCAGCAAAGGAAACCATCAACAAAATAAAAAGGCAACCTTCTGAATGGGAGAAAATATTTGCAAACCATATATCTGAGAAGGGGTTAATATTGAAATATGTAAAGAACTCATACAATAACAAAAACCCTAAATAATCCAATTTAAAAGAATGAGCAAAGGATCTAAATAGACATTTTCCCAAAGACACCCAGATGGCCATGAAAAGATGGCACATGAAAAGATGCTCAACATCACTCATCATCAGGGAAATGCAAATCAAAACCACAATCGGATATCACCTTGCACCTGTCAGAATGGCTATATCAAAAGGACAAGTAATAACAAGTGTCATTGAGGATATGAAGAAAAGGGAACCCTTGTATATGCTGGTGGGAATGTAAATTGATACAGCTACTATGGAGGACAGTATGGAGACTGCTCAAAAAATTAAAAGTAGAACTACCATATGATCCAGCAATCCCACTTCTGGGTATTTCTCATCAGAGACCAAAAAGACTGATATAAAAAGATATATGCACCTCTATGTTCACTACAGCATTATTTACAACAGCCAAGAGAAGGGCACAACCTAAATGCCCATTGATGGATGAATGTACAAAGAAGATGTGGTATATATACACAATAGGATACCACTCAGCCATGAAAAAGAATGAAAACTTGTCATTTGCAACAAGGATAGCCCTTGAGGGTATTACGCTATGTGAAATACATCAGATAGAGAAAAACAAATACTGGATGGTTTCACTTACCTCTGGAAATTTAAAAAAATAAACACACAAAATCAAACTCATAGATACAGGAATAGATTGGTGGAGAGGGAAGATACTTAGGGGAAGAAGGTGGAAGGGTGGGCAAAACTGGTGAAGGGGATCAAGAGGTCCAAATTTTCAGCTTTCAAATAAACTAGTGGGGATGTAATATAAAGCATGGTGACTATAGTGAATAATATAGCAAAATTAAAAGTTGCTAAGAAAATAAATCTTAAAAGTGCTCATCACAAGAAAAAAATGTCATAACCTTGTATGACAGGTTATTAGACTTGTTGTGGTTATTGTTTTGCAACGTATAGAACTGTCTAATCATTATGCTGTACACCTGAAACTAATATAATGTATGTTGATTATACTTAAAAAACAAAACAAAACCAAGAGCATCAGATTTTATATTTACTTCATAAATATAAGAGTAAGATAAGCCTAATCATCCATATCATTATTTGTGTTATGTACATTTAATTCCCCCATATATAATCATAACAATATGCAATCATAACAAGAGTTGGTCAAAAGAACTCCCTACCAGATCTAGTATGAAGCACACGATATTAAAATGCATAGCTGTCAGTCTTCACTTCAATGTAAATTCTGATTGAATGAATAGGGTCTGAATCTTGCACTTTGTATGGGCTGTGTCATTCATTGCTCTGGATATCATTAGATCTCGACCATGGAGGACATCACTATACTGATACTTGTACAAATGTGCTAACATGGTAAATGGTGCTATTTTACATTCACTGACTAAATACTTGGTGTGAAATGTTTAAATCTCATCATCTTAAAAAGTATCCTGAATAATTAATGATTTTCCATTTTTAAATCATTGACAGACACCACTTCCGCTCACCATAGGAGGAGTTTGCTTCCACTGAATTACCCTCCCCTTACACACACTGCCCATACCAACATTCATACATTTCCGCATTCGGGTACCACCCTTGTCAGCTCTGGAGTACGTGTTTGTTTTCCTTACCATATGACACAGTTCTTGAGTGTCACTATGTTAATGTTAATGGAAGAAAGTAGTTAGGACTTTAATAGAATAAGACAATGAGTTCAACACTTTAAAATTTACTATAGAAAAAGTACTATGCTTGTTGCATTGCCTATCTGTAGTCAAATGAAATGTCTATAGAACTATCATATAGTCTCCTCACTCAAGACCTCAAAGATAATATGAATGACAGAGCTCTGAAATCCTAACATAAGGACTCTGATCAGCACACAAAATATTCAGACTCTTGAGTAACTAGTTTTGCATTATGGTGTATCAATCCAAACCATTTATATAAATTAGGTTTTGCAAAATTCTCAAAATGGAATTGTCATTAAAATGTAAGGCTATGTGATACATAATGTTTCTAAAATCAAACAAGGTGTGACAAGGTATTACTTCAAAAGAAGTAAAAACAGCACTCTGTGTTTATAAGTGTTTAATGACCTGACAAATGCGCTTTCAGGTATATTTAGTATCTACAGAGTTTTTAAAAAGTTTTACTTTAGATCCATCCAAATTATGTTATCTATCCAGGGACTAAATAGGTCATTCTAATTAGATGTTTTTACAAATGCATTATTAGTAGTCGGCTTTTGATTAATTTTGTACACCAATGAAAGTATAGTTAGCATGATATAGAAATGTATTTTTTAATGGGTACTGTTACTATCTATCTATGTTAGTAATGAGCAGATACAATTCAGAAAGATCACCTAATCTAGGCCTCTGATGCCAAATTCCTTGTACTATCATCTACATCAGGAGGTCAGCATTTGAGGTCTCCTGAATGAATAAATGAATGAATGACAGATATTCATATGGTATGTGAGTGGCTTACAAATGTTAACAGCCTTTATATTTCTTGTCTGTTTAAGAGTATGAAGGCCGGGGCACTTGGTGGCTCAGTTGGGTAAGGGTCTGCCTTCAGCTCAGGTCATGATCTCAGGGTCCTGGGATAGAGCCCCACATCAGGCTTCCTGCTCAGTGGGGAGCCTGCTTCTCCCTCTGCCTGTTACTCTGCCTACTTGTGCTTGTGCCCTCTCCCTGTCAAATAAATAAAATCTTTAAAAAAAAAAAAAAAAAGAGTATGAAGACCACGAAAGGGTAGTAACGTTGTGATAAAGAATAAGCATAAAATGGCAATGTATATATTTTTAGCAAACGAGAATTGTTTCTACATTGTTTGTCTAAACATATATTTTTCCTCATTTTTTTGAAAGATTTTTATTTACTTATTCATGAGAGAAAGAGAGAGAGGCAGAGACACAGGCAGAGGGAGAAGCAGGCTCCATGCAGGAAGCCCGATGTGGGACTCGATCGCGATCCCGGGTCTCCAGGATCACACCCTGGGCTGAAGGCGGCGCTAAACCACTGGGCCACCCGGGTTGCCCATTTTTCCTCATTTTTAAGGGCACTAAATACGAAGTAGGTCTCTTGCATAAATGAACACCTATGAATTCATGCTAATCTCAGGTGTTCAACAATGTGTGTTGCCTAAATAATATTAAAACCTAGGCCTTGTGGTTATCTTAATAGCTACCTGATATAAAACGATAGCTTACAAGATTATTAACTATATAGGTAATATTCCATTAAAAAATAAAACTATAACACAGACAGATATTCTGCACCCTACCTGGGAAGTCACCAATTTCAACTAATATATTATACAAAAAGGTTTATATAAAAGAATCTTAATATTACTTGGGGTTTAGGGCTGAGGTGCCTTTAGTGAACCACATCTTCCCACAAACTCCTCTCCTCAACATAAACCCTTTGTAAACTGGAAACTCCTCTGTAAACCTTCTGTAGACAGTGCATACAAAATGTAGATGGGGGAGGCCAGTTGCAGGACACCATTCCCAGGGGATTTGTGTTTCCCTTTAGTATCATTTTCACCTTACTGTAGAGAGCCAAAATGAATGGTGGAAATGAGCATTCATGTTATTTCTTATCTTCACGAATAACTGTTTCCTACTGCAAAATATTACTAAAAACTGAGAACATTTCTTAGAAGTCCTTATTCAAGAAACAAAACACTTAAATTCAAAATGTTACCAGACAATGTCTTCTGTCAGATATGTTGGCAGTATTGAATAAATCCACATTACTGAACTAATGAATGACTGGTTGGCAAAAAGAAATAGGATAAAGTGCTGGAAAATTAGGAAAAAAAAAACACATCCTGGGATTAGGAAGAATGATCGCATAATTAACAACAGACATAGATAAAAGAGCTAATTAGATAGGTCAAAACTGTCAATGAGAACCTCAATTTGTTTCTCAATTGATTTAATCATTTAAAGAAATTTGCATTTCTAATGTAAAAATAAAGTAGTAGAAAATATCTGAATTTGAAATCTCTTATTAATCTCTTGAGTAATCAAGTCCTATTAAGTTTCATTAATTTCATATTTTGTAAAAGTTGTTCTCATATAGAAAACACGGAATGTAAGAAAATGCAGTGTTTATATCTGTATAAAGAGCCAGGCTTTGGAGTTAGACCTGGTTTCAAATCCTGAATCTGCCACCTCTTGGTACTATGACCTTAATCAAGTAACTAAAGCTCTCTGAACTCTAATTGCTTCATCCATAAAATGTGAGTAACAATCCTTTATAGGTTCATTGTGATGATTAAATATGATACATATGCAGGGTTTAAATATTTAGCAGTCTATGGTACAGAGGTGGTATTCAAAAGAAACTAGTATCATTATTGACGTTATAAAATGCACTTCAAAACTAAGAGTTACGATCTCAGATAATTACAATAATCTTCCATGAAATCCAGCTTTAGTTAGCCTTGAGGTTAATTTCAGCCTTCTCAATATTCAATCTATAACTGGTAAGAGAGATTTCATTTCTTCAAGTGACTAGTTTCATCTTTGCAATAGAGGATGTAAAAATAAAATGTTTTAGAAATGAGAATATGTACCTCCATTACAAGCAGCTGTTAATTAATAGAAAAAAATAAGTCTCACTCCAATGTATATACTTTAAGAAATCTCTGGTGCAAGAAATAATACGGCCCTAAATCAGCCATTTTTATACTTGGTCATACTTATTCATATATGCTATGTTCAGTACATTCTTCACAAAATGAAAGGCAAAATGCCTGTTACTCCTTATTAGAAGCTTTGAGCAAGAAAAGGCAAACTTATTCCAACCCACCATTAAATATCCCATAATACTCATGTGTCCCTCAGGGGGGCAGTCAATATCTTAACCCATGGACCATTAAGTGACTCACTTCTGGGTGGATCTAAAAAAGTAAAAGCTAACTAAGGGGCAGTCTAGGCCCAGGAATAGTTCTCTGGTTCAGTTACCAAGGGAGTGCCTGCTGGCCACCGGGATCACAGCTGGCTTGGGAGATTTCCAAAATAAAGGACTTGGGGGAAGTAGAAGAAGGAAAGCCTTAGCCAAAATAATATGTGAAAGAACTTTAGGAGGTGGCCTACAGAGAATCTTCGAAGTTTGAAGGTCTGTCCTTAGTACTCCCAAACTGCCATCCCTTACAGAACATTAGCACATTCCAGGAGGTACAACATGCATCCATAGCAAAGCAGTGGCCATTTCGCATTTCAGAGAAGGACCAATAGCTAAGGCCTGTGTCTTGACCCTCTTAGTGAACTGACATTCTTCCTCCCTACTAGAACTTCCTCCAAAAAGTAGGATTTTTCACTGAAACATTCCCATGGCCACAAAGATGATAAAAATCATCTTTGCCACTGAACTTCTCAAAGTGGTTGTTCTAGAGAACAAAATATGACCGTAAAGGCATATCAGACAAATATCAAACATGTTTTGGAAAATGAGAGTAGTTCTCATTATATCAGATTACATTCTACCCAATATAAGTATACTGCCAATATCTATGAGTGATAGATTTTTAAATCAGAATTCTAATTTTGCTAAAAATAAACTATTAACCAGATCCCAAATAAGAGATTTGGGATAACTAGATTTCCCCTAGTAGGGGAAAGATAGATGTAAATAATTGTTAATTATAATTTAACATGCTAAGTGTGAAAACTGCAGTATATTTTTGGGCAGAACAGAAGTCCTGAGGAGACAAAAAGGACAAGAGTTTAAAGATTAGGAAATGCTTTTGAGATGTCACAAGTCTTGAAGAAGATTTTTCAAAGACAAATAGGATTTCTACATTTTTACTGTAACTTTAGATGGTATAGGATATATACTTTTAAATAGTTTATACCACACATACTTACACATTTAAGGCTGTGTGGGACGCATCACTAAACATTTTGACTTTGCCATATATTTACCTTTATATGGTGAATCCCACCTCCTCCCCCATCCCTGCCCTGACCACAGTGATATCTTAGGGACAGTCTAGAAACTGGTAGTCATTTATAGGTCTCACTAGATCTAATCAAATAAATAGATCCTTATCCCCATGCCTTCAGGAACTGCAGGTAGTTGTTGTGTGTCATAGCTTGTATGGACAGGGTAACTACATCCCCTCCACATAAAATATAAAAAACCCTGTCTTTGAGGATTGCAGAATCTAGGGACTCCCACATTCAGAGCGATCCTAATTCCTCTCTACAGTGGTGCTTTTCTTTATTCTAACAATGCTTGTTATCAGCAGTCTACGTTGATACTTCTCTGATTCTTTCTGGTCTCCTCTTCTTCTGTTGCTTCTCCCACATGTCTCAGCTTTCAAGAAAAAAGGCTCACCTGGCTACTTTTTTGTGTGATCCTCACACAAAATAGAGTTGTCTGGCTTGGCCTTATCTACATTTTCTGTCAGTGGTATTTAGCCTTTTATATTCCACATGGACTCCTGGGAATTATATTTACATGTACCGTACATTTACATGAACTCTGGCTTAGCTATTTTCAATGGTCTTAGAACTCCCTCACGCTCTTAAATTTAAAATTATGGAGGAACCAGAAGACCTTTTGTTTGCATACGGGCTATAACTCAATATTTACTGTATTAGGAATTAAAACTGAGAAAATGTTAAATTACTTAAAATAATAAATCCATTCCATGTTAACAGAAGGCAAATATTTTTATGAAAATAACTTTATTTTCCAAAACAAAAAAAAGTGAGCAGTGACATTTAGGTTTTTGCAAATCTCTTTAGTGTTTGTTTAACAGAAGACAGCTGAATTTCATATCTGATTCTGTATTCAATCTGTTGTGATGTTTTGACTGAATTATGTAAGGAAAATCTGGCCTCATACACATAAGAAGTTGGGAAATGAAAGAGTTAATTGTGAATATTCTTTGATAGCACACCAAAAGTCCACAAGTAGAGCTTCCTAATGGTTAGTTACAATGTGAATCTGAAACCCTATCAGGAAACTTAACTTTCTATACCCTATTATATTAAAATCTATTATCTAGCATGCACTTTCAATGGATCTTTTATTGAGGTCTGATTTTGATAAATGTTTGCTAAAAAATGAGACAAGAAACCCTGAAAATTGAAGAACCACTGACAACTATCGTTGCTAGTAAGAGAAAGAATGGTCAGATGGAGAGTTTTGGGAATCTAAAGCTGGATGTGAGGCTATTCCCTGGCAGCTTCAGTACTGCAGGGGACTCTTAGAATATCATTTTATTATAAAGGCAATTCTAAGAATTAAATGAACTTTTTTACTAGTTGTATAACAGAGATCAAGGCGCTTAAAATTTTGTTTGTAAGAATCAACTGAGACAATGTGAAGGCACTCTAAAAATTGTAAAAGTCTAGACAAACTTAAGTCATAACCCAATACTTTCAAAAAGGATAGATGGGATAGAGATAGGGAGAAAAGATTAAGACACTTTTACTCCTAAAACTTTTCTCCTAAATTACAATTATTAATTCTTTGCCCAACTTCTATTAAGTATAATCAATTCTGACTCTTAGTCTTTTCAAACTAAATACTAATTTCCTTCATCTGCTAAAGTGTCAAAAAGACAGTTTCATTTTATTTAATTATTGGGAAAAAATGAAAGCAATGTACTAGATTACTATGTAAGAGGGGGAGGAATAGGTATAAGTAGAAATATGCAAATCAAAAATCAGTATGTTGATTATTCTAACCAAAGCATAATATCTTTACCTCTCATTTACAGCCAATAACTAAAAAGGGCAGAAGACTAACCAAATTACTCAATATGTATTGGAATATATTGCTACAACTCACAAAGAACTAAGGTATTCTGGGAAAATAAACAGGTTTACGTTTTCTTTACATTTGTAGTTATACTTTATGGTTTACAAAGGAGTTTAACTCACATTACCTCTCTAGATGTATGCAGCAACCTCTAAGTCAAATAGAATTTATCTACATTTTACAGAGAAAACTAGGCTTCAAAGAAAGTAACTAATTTGCTCCAAATTAAAAGACCTACTAGAGACCTGTAAAAGACCTATCAGAGACCATGGGCACACCTGGTGGCTTCCAGCATCACTACATTAGCAGTTACGTTTTAGCAGTTTACTTATTTGGTGGTAGGAAAGTGGGAGTCACAGCATAATCTTTTTGACAAATGAAATTTTAATTGCACCCAAACTATGCAACATATAAATATACATAACAATGATTTCTAATGTGTTTTGGCTACAAAGTAACAATTTCTGTTAATAAGCTTGTCAACAAGTAAAAATATAACAGTAGAAATGTAACTTGAGTAGATATGTGGGGGAAGGATTTTTTTTTTTTGAAGGTCAAAGCCTTCATAATCAAAATCAATGACTATCTCTCTTACCATTATCCTATTAACCAAAAAGTTCAAATACATATACTAAGGTAGCAGAACAAGTTTTTAATTCAAGACCTGTGCTATTCATAATCTTATAATAAAAGATAACTTTTAAAACAATTTGTTAAAATTTGGCAAAACATTTTTAGGTAGCTGTATTTTTAAGTTATAACTTAAGAACAACTTTAAATGTACTTAAAAATACAATCCAACTCTTGCATTTTGAACACTAAAACATTTTAGGGCTCCCTCTGCATAATGGTTTGCTATCATAAATTCACTGCTTGGTCTCTGCCTAGTTCACTTAAATAAGTGAAAAACTGGCTTTGACAATCAAAAAGATATATATAAGAAACCTGATTAACGAAGCATATAGCTACAATATCAGTCAAAGCCACCACCTTCCATTGGTCGAAACTTATAAAATTGCAATTGGCAATTTCAATTATAAAAATGAGGCTCATTTAATATTTCCCATTTTATACTCGCAGTCTTTTCACTTAAAAACCCATCAAAAGTTGCCAAAATAAGTGATTATATAAACAAAGTGGAAAGATGCAATAACCAACAAAGATCTATCACTAGAACTACCTAAACACATTAAGAATTTTTAAGTGTTAAATGTCCTAACTTACAGTGCAGTTTTATTCACTTCAGTAGCACTGGCTTCTCCATATTCAAAGAACATTGCAATATGCCCCCTTTTATTCATCAGGAGATGAGCACTGACAGTTACCTACCTTTCTTAATGCAGTTTGGTACTCCACTTTGAAATTTACCTAGTTGTCCCTGGAATTTCTTCAAGTAAAATGTATCTTAATTCAAAACTCATTCACTTTTCCAAAGTAAGTGAAAACATTTCCTCTTTTATTAAAAACTTTATTGACTTACTTCATTGATAACAGAATAAGTTAGACCTACCAGGAGTTACATATGTGAGGATAGTTTTTGTTTGCTGGTTCATTTGTTTCCCCATATGGGAAATATATTCCTTTTCTAACCTAGGATACCAAACTAGGGAAATTCAATATTTTAAGAAATCTTTCTATTTTAGAAGACGCTGAATCAAAATTGCAAAGGCCCTTCTAATAATAAATGTGACTCTCATATAATATATAACTCAATTTTCAGACATTGGGCTAAACCAAGCTATTCTATTTGGAGATGAAGCCAGTTCCTTTTGAAGTTCCCCCCAAATTCAACACACTGCAACAAATTAAGCTACTTAAAGAAAAAGGTTCCCTACTGCATAAAAGGTGATTCTTTCCCCCATCATTAATGAGGATTGTTACAGCAAAGAGTAATTCACACTGAGTGTGCATGAGTTTCATTCTTCATTATGAACTACACTGAACTAAAATTCAAAATGCTATGACTCACTTGGTTATTACTGAACACTTTATTAAGAGGAAAATATAAGATAAATTCAAAGAATCACATTTTCAGAGTTGGAGATGAATTTCCAAGTTATATACTTTCTATCAAAAATAAACCACCTTTATTAGAAATAAATTCTTACATGCTCTTTTTAGAATGATGAATTTAAAATGCTAAACACTTGATATCTTTTAAGAGAACTTAAGAAGAGCAGCCTTTAAAAGCTACAAATGTGACCAAGTCATGTCAGAACTGGCTCAAACAATCCCATTTCCATCTAAAGTTATTTCATGCTACTGCATGAATCAATATTAAACATCTTGGAGTCACTAAAAACTGGTATATTGGCAAAGATACATAGCAATCACAAAATATGAAAATGGTGAATGTCCATTTCCCATACACCTTTTTCTTTTAAGAATGACTAGAAGTGAGGATGTTCTTTCTAGGTAAATAGAAATAGTTTCATAAGAGCTAAGAGAAAGCTACAAAGAACGCCAGCAAAATGTGATGGATCCATAGCCATGATTCTCTTTAAAGAAAAACTAGATTTTGTGAAGCCTAATATCACCTCCAAACATTTCATTAGCCTACCAAATTGACAGAGTCTTTAAAAAAAAAGAAGCCAAAGTCAATAGTTCTTTTGTTTCTTATTCAGTAAACCAAAACAACCCCTCCCCCCGCCAAAAAAAACCCTCCCTAGCTGTTATTTTAACCAGGCTTGAGTTTAATCAAACGTGTCTCAAGCAACATCTTTTTTTCATCTTAAAGACATAACTTACCACGTTTGAAGTTAGGAAGTAATAATTATTGTGTGTGTGTGTGTGTATGTGTATATATATATATATATATTTAAAGCTCGGTTTGGATGACATCTGACCCTGAAGTGAAAGAGTTAACATTCAACTAAGCAGATCTGTGCTTCTGATCCATTACATTTCTCACAAGCTGCCCTACAATGAGCTGAGCAAGTATCAACTGTAATTTGATCCGAGTTTATGGAAAAAAATAACTGCAGATACTCAACATGCACATTTAATAAAAATCGGTTTCAAGAGAAACATGTCCAATAAACACAATTTAAGGCATATTTAACTGTTCGATTAACTTCAAATCTGCAATTCCTTTGCTTTCTTCACGCTCTCAAATAAAATAGTGGGGGGGAATAGCAGCAGCCCTACTGCAGGGAAAAGAGGCTTGAAAAACAACTTTGATTGGCACTTGGCCTGACCCACAGAGGAAGAAAAACAGTTTTTGGACAAAGAGCGCAAATATTTGAGCTTGCTTACTTACATGCTTTCTTTCTACTTTTAATATATAAAGAACAATTCCAATAGAACTGTATTTAGAGAAATTGACTAAAAACGGTACCGTATTCATCTCAGTCTTTCAGTCCCGATGCATTTGCACAGCTCAGCAATTTTAATTCATTGGTACTGGACAAACAGGGGCATCTCAACGACTGCTTCCACTTAATGAAATGTAAAAATCGAGTTTGGGGGGGAAAAAAACTGATCATAGCATTACCAAGCGGAGGCTGTTCAAGTCTGATGAAAAAGCTTTTCTCTGTCTAAAGCGACCTCTTTTCCTTCCCCTCCCCCACCCCTTAACGGAGTGATTAAGCCAAGTAAGCTAAAGAATCCTGGAGTAAACTTTCCATCCGTCAGTCTGGGAAGCAGTACGCTGACTGCACCTCTGATTTCTCTGGATCTACACGGGCGGGGGAGGGGGAGCACTAAGGAGTGATAACCCTCGACCACCTCAAGTCTCCAGGACCCCGAGCCCCAGCAGCATGTAAGGTCCATCAGCATTTCCCACGGGCATAAAGTTCAAGCTGCTTCCCCAGCTCCTTCCAAGACTGCACTACAGACACAGGACTGCCGTCAGAGGAAGGCAAACGGGCGTTCAGGGCGAGCGCAGGGAAGGCAGAGGCGACCGAATGACGCCCCCCCGCCCCCGCCGAGGGTTGGCCGCCTCCGAGAGGGAGCCAGGCTCCTGCAGATCCGAGCAGCGCAGGCTGTTCGGGCTGCACACCGACCTCCATCCGCGGCTCCGGGAGGAGGATCGCGCCGGTGCCGGCCGCCCGCCCGCCCTCCCTCCGCGCGGAGGCCAGGCCGGGGGTGGCAGGGCGCGGAGGGGAGCCCAGAAACAGACTCCTGGCTGCAAAAAAGAAATGCGGAAAAAAAAATCCCCAAGCCCTCGGGACCAGCATCTGTCCCCGCGGAGACAGGAAGGCAGCAGTGCCCACCTCCACCCCCGCCCACGCCCCCTTTCCCGGTGTCGCGTGGGCAGGGCGCCCGGGGTCCCCTCCAGCCTCGCCCCGCGCGCGCCCGGGGGCCGAGCCGCCCGAGCCCCGCCGGCCGGCAGCGCCGCTGCGGGCTGCACCCCCGGCCGAGCGCGTACCTTCCGCAGCACTTTCCGGCAGTTGGTACAGAGCAGGTAGTTGGCGGCGGCCGACGGGCTGCCGCCGCCCCGGTGCATGGTGGCTGCGGGCGCCGAGGGCCGAGGCGGACGGCGGGGCCGGGGCCGGGGCCGGGGCCGGGGCCGGGCTCACTGCGGCCGCCCGCGCCGCTGCGGGTCCGGACGGTCCCCCTGCCGCCCGCCGCGCTTCAGCCTCCGCCTCCCCCGGGCGGGATGGCGGGCTGCGGGAGGCGACGGCCGGAGCGTGCGCGGCGCTGCCCGAGGCGACCACCGCGGCGGCGGCTGCTCCTCACCGGCCCGTTGTTCCTCCCGCCCCCATCCTCAGACCCCCGCCCCCGCCAGCCTAGGCCGAGCAGCCGCCACCGCTGCCGCCGCCGCCTCCGCCGCCGCCGCAGCGCCTCAGTGCGGCCCCGCCCCCGCCTCCCCGCCACCTTCACCACCTCCACGCTCCGGGACCGCCCCCTCCCGCCGGCGGACAGCCCCGGCCACGCCCCCGCGCCGCCCGCCCGCAGCCAATGAGCAGCCAGAGCCCGCGGGGAGCGGCGCCGGCCAATCACAGAGGCCGAGGACGCCTTGAATCTCCGGGCAAGTTAAGTTTGTCTCCGAGGCTCGGCACTGGAGAGAGATGGCGGGTTAGTTAGGGAGTCGGGGGGAAGGGATTACAGTTGGTGCGGCCCCGCCAATGGGACGGAGAGGGTGTGTCGCATGCAAATATCCCCGGAAGCCCCGCCCCGCCCCGGAGGCAAGCCACGCCCCCTTCCCTAGGTCCCTGCAAAAAAATGGTAAGGAGAGTGAGAGAGAAAAAGCTGGGCGCTAGAGCCTGGCTAGAGAGTCTAAAACTGAGCTGAATATTTCCTGGTTTCTTGAGAAGGGTTGCGGACGTTCACACTGTCAGGGCAGTGATTAAGCTTCCTCGCGGCCAGAATCTTAGCTTAGCTGTACAGAAGACTGCAATCACGTAGCCCTTGGCACCCAGGGATCTCAAAGAACTTTATGCATCGTTTATCTTGAGCCTTGTTTTGCAAAAGACCAGTTACCTGAGACACGGGCGGGAGGCAGGGGTAGATGTTGGGAGATACATTTACACCATTAATCGAGTTGGGGGGGGGGGGGGACACGAAACCTCTCTAGTGTAGCGGTTTCCTCCGCCATCTGAAGCACCTTCTCGCAGTCCTTTCAGCAAGTAAAGTTCCTTTATTTGTCCAGCAGGAGATGGCCACAGAGACAGGTTGATCCTCCCACCCCATGGTCCTTTCTGAGGCAGTTGATCCGAAGCATGGATAGCTCAGAGGCTGGCTCGGGAAGGAGGGTTCAGAGAACAATTCGTCTGTAAACTATGGGGCTGGACTTGCCTCCTTCAAAGCTAAAAATGGTGAGTCAGGATTTTGGCGTGCACGCTCTAGGGAGAGAGGGCACATGGACGTGGGGGAAGCTCCGGCTGGCAGAGTGTGGGGCGCAGGAGAGGGCAGGTCTCCCGAGGAAGCCAGCAGCGCGCGTGCGGGTCCAGTGCGGGTCCCGACGCGAGACACCCGGAACGGAAACCTGCTCCCCGGTGAGAACAAAGGCAGGCGCCGAGCAGGAGCCTGATTGGTGCCGGGTCCCCCGGTGTCCTCCCGGCCGCGGAGATAACTGGCTTGGCCCTCGGGCGCGGAGCTCCGTGCTCGCGGGAGCCCCACATCCCCACCGGCCTTGGCGGTGACCGCACAGGACTGTGCGTTATGACATCACCTGTTTTCGATCTTTAGGACACCATCTGTATTCTCAGCTTCTCCTTTCATACAGGTCTCTAGCGGACCGGAGTTTCTGAAGGCCTGCAGTCCGCAGAATGAATCTGGAGAGAATGTAAAAGAACGGTTTCGCTGGTTTGCATTTCTTTCTTTTTTTTTAATTAAAACACACACACACACACACACACACACACACACACACCTCCCCGGTTTCCTTAGGGATTCAGTGTGGCGTTGTAATGCAAAATCAGGAAGGTACACTTGGAGGAGCTAGCAAGTTTAGCATATCAAAGCTATTAGACCAAATTGTGTGGTTAAAACTGTCAATCTCATTTTTCAACAGCTGCCTCCTCTGTCCCTTTTAGAGACCAACACACATAAACCCAGTCTACACAAGGAACAAAGGAAGTGGAAATCTGCCAGTGTCAGGTTTAAATAAATTAAAATTGACTGGAAAACCCCTGAAGGGTCTGAGCTATGTGGTTGGGTAAATGTGTTGATCCATTTAGCCAGAGATAGCTAAAGGTCACTTGATGCTGTTGTAGACATATATAGCCTAGAATAGTAGTGTGGGGAAAGTGCTTAACAGAAACTGTAAAAAGCGAGAAAATTAGGTAAGGAGAGAAATCACCACCTGCTCTTCAATGTAGACAACCAAGAAATCCAGGGAGAAAGTTAACAAGGCACAGTTTTCCTAAGAACTGAAACACATATGTGTCCCCATTTAGTGGTAAATTTCTTGGGCTATATTCCTGGCTGGTTCTCTCTTGTAAAGCAGATTTTATGTGAATACATTTTAAAGGATAGGAGATATTGAAGGATGGAGTGAATTTTTGTGCAGAGATTGAATTTTCTCAAATAGTGTTTTAGAGTCAGACTGTTTTCTATCATATTCTTCATATAACCTTTCCTCTTAGTAGTTAAAATCCTTTCACAGTGAAGTTCTTTAAGCTCTTCAGTAACTAAATTCCCCAGAAAGGATGGCCAAGATAGTGTAATCTCTACCATTACCCCCTCTGACAAAGATTGCTAAATGGAGATTTTAGAGGAATAGCTTCACTGATATATGGTCAGATACATGTATGTGACCAAAGGATGGATCTCTCCACCAGACTCCTCCAGACTTCTATTGTTTGTCCAGAGGGCCATTTATTTTTTTGACATTTGACTATGTACTGCATTGTGACATTCTTATATTGAACCCTTATATATGTGTCTATATTTTCAACCCTGAAATCTTCAAGCCAATAACTCATTTTCAGCACACAACCACCACCCTTTTTTCTGGTCCTCACAACCTTCACTCCTATCATCCTTGCTCTCTGCTCTCCTGAGTACTCTAACATTCACCTTCTGGATCCTGGCCTCCCTTCCTTTTCTACTCATCCTGGATATCATAAAGAGAATGTGACCTAAGAGAATAAGTGACTTGTGAATCCTGCATCACACTCAAGACAGAAGAAAACAAAAAGCCGTTCTTTTGATTTCACACAGGACAGGGAGAAATTCCCTCCCTTTTGTTGTCTAGTATGTATAAAACAAGAAAGAACTTCAGAAAAGTAAGATATGGGTGAAAGTTACAATCAACATTGAGAATTACTTTTTAACTTATTACAAAATTAGGATGATACTTTATTAACTGTTTTACATTGTTTTTTAAATAATTTTCGCTTGTTTTGAAATATTCTTTTAAAATGTGATTTTTCCCTCCACATAGTGCATAAAATCATATGGCTCAGATGTTCCATAACTGATTTAGCCATTACTCCATTATTGAACATGGAGACTGTTTCCAGTTTTTCATGGTTATAAATAATGCTGTGATAAGCTTCCTCATACATAAGTTTCTGGCAGCACCTCTGATTCCTAGATATGGAATTTCTAACTGAAAGGATGTGAATATGTTTTAAGGCTCTTGTTACAATTTGCTAAAATATTTTGTGGAAAGGCTTAACCAATTTGTACTCATCCCACAGTGAATGAGAACACAGGGGAGAGAATCGTTTGGAAAGCACAAATCTGAACTGTCATTCTCCTACATCAAGCCCATAAATAGTCCACTCACCTCTGCCTCCAATGCTTTCCTCTCCCTTCTGCCTGGTGATTTTCATCTCCTGTTGAAAGATCTCCTGGTGGAGTCAAGCACTTGTCATAGTTGTCTATGGTGTCACCCTCTTATCTCTTCTTTAGCGTCAATCTCAGTATTGAAATGATTGGCTTAAATTCTCCTTTCTCATTAGACTGTGAACACCTTGAGGGTGGTGATGAACTTACATTTGCTTTGGATTCTTAATTCCTAGCTGAACCAGAAGAGAAGTGCTTTAAAAATCTTGGGGGGAAAAAAAGTTTTCACTCTTACTTTCCTAAATACACCATGCATTCTTCCAGGGCATCTTTTGAATCTTGAATAACAGTGATAACATCTTATAAAAGGGCCCCAGTAAATATTTATGAATTGAGCGGTTCCCAAAACCTTTGCTGCAGAGCAGATCGGCTGGATTCTTGTCCTTATCTGTCACCAATTATTTCTCTCACATTGAACATAATGGTTATTATGGCTATTGCTACAAACTCATGGTGTAGAGAGGATTGGGGGCAACTTTTCCCGTTCAGTAATTTTGAAAGAAGGTACCCTGTTAATAACATGCTGTGACTTTTGGACTTGAAATTGTTTACTTCTCTAGATATTCTACTGACCTAAGGACTGGGCCCCTTTAGAGTTCCTAAATAAGGATTCAGTTGGAAAAAATCAGTTACTAAAGATGTTTTTTTAAACTCCATTTCTTGAGACAATAGGTCATTTTCTAACATTTTGCCTTCTCAGACTTCTTTCTCCTTCTCCCTGGGGGGACCCAAAGCATTTGGATAGCAGAAAGTGCTGCATTATTTACAAATTTGTGAATACTGTAATTTGTTTCATGCACAAAGGAATTTGCACTTCACACAATTGTAAATTGATTGCTCCCTTTGAGCTGTTAATTAGATTCCTGCTATTTTTTTTCCAAGGTCCCAAACCAATACTACTCCAAAGGAGAAATTAAGAGGATCTGATCCAAAAGGACTACTGCTTTAGTGCCCATTTCCATCCCACACCCTGAGTCACCCACTCCCACCAAGAAAATTCTTACCAAAGCTCATTTTTCAAAGAACAAATATTCCACCAAGATCCAAATTTCTCTCGGCTATCTCTTGTAATTTCCCATTTCAGAGGTCCCTGCATTTAACCCCATACAAAACAGACTTGCAGGGAGAGGCCTACAGATGTGGGGTTCTTGTTGGTTGTTTGGCCTACACAATGTCAGCCAGCACAGTGCTTTAAAACAAACAAACAAACAAACAAACAAACAAACAAAAACTGAATCACTTTAAAATTTTTATAAGTTGGGAGATTTTACACCCCAAATCCAGATTTCCAGTTTATCTTGAAAAATTGTCAGATCACAGAAAAATTGTCACACCGAGCTCATATTGCTTCATGACAACCTTTTGCTGGAGCCCAGTACCTGCTCTCTGGCTCTGGACAAGTACTCTCTACGGCGGTCTTTGTCACTCCCTAGGGGTTACTTTTGCCACTTTCTTTACATTCTCTTCTTGCCATCTGGAGGGATTTGCCACCTCTATAAACTTTCTAAATCATTGGGCTGCTGATTGTCATTCTTTATCACAGAATATGAATCAAAAATAAATTTGCCATCTCTAAGGGACAGCAAAAGTTGATGACAGGCATCAGATGCACGGAATATCATGATAGTTACATGCCCTGACACACACACACCCTCATCTCCACCAAGAAAATTCTTACCAAAGCTCATTTTCCAAAGAACAAATATTCCACTAAGATCCAAATGTGTCTGTGTGTATGTGTGTGTGTACAATGGCATTACACAAGGCTGAGGATAGTTGTCTAAGGGGGGAGAGGCCTGCAATGTCCTTTATGCTGCTAACCCCGCTTCTTAATTGAATTGGCCCACATACCCATTCTAATTGAAACTTTGGGGACTATAGGGAATGTGACAATAATAGAAGGACATTGAGGATGTCTTCTTTGATGGGCATTATCATGTACAGACTAAGAGCCCTAGCCCTGGAGTCAGGCTTGGATTTGAGTACTGACTTTGCCCCTTACTACACATATGACCTTGGGCAAGTTGCTTAATTTCTCTACACTTCTGTTTCTCGTGTCTAAAATGGAGTAATAATGTTGCATATCTTAGCCGGTGAATGTAAAGATTGAGTGAAATAATGCACACTAGAATATTTGTAAGGCCATAAAAAATGTTTGCTGCTAGCTCCACAATACGAAGGATGTCATGCTTTCAGCAAACTATGACCTTGCTCTATTCACTTAACCAATCTATGTATAAATTTTTGCTCTGAAAATGAGGATACTAATATTAGCTTAGTGACAGAGTTGTTTTGAAGATTAAATGAGCTATATGTAAGACACTTTCAAACAATGCTTAGCATGTAAGAAATGCTATATATGTGTTTACTATTATTATATACTGTGGTCAGGGGATTTTTTAATTTGATTGATTGATTGATTGATTTTGGTAGAGATCATTAATTATTGGGTTACTTCTCAAAAGTAAGATAATGTGGGTTAAAATGGCAATGGACAGAAAGTCAGGAGACCTGAAGTTTAGTTCAGTACTACTGTGAACCATGTGATATGGTAGGGCCTCATCTGTTAAATGTGGAGTGGTGATTAAGTAGGGCCAAGGCCAAATCCATGTTTTAGGAAGACTGAAGCTTATATAATGAGTTTTAAAGAAAAGAATATAAAATTATAGATGCAAATTAGTTGTGAAATGAACACTGACTTAAAATCAGTAACAAAATCACAACAAATTTTAAAAGGGTAAAAACACCATAAACATCACAAAATCCAAATAAATGTTTATTAATTAACTATCTGATACTACCCTTTATTGCATTTTTCCTACATTTTTTGGCTCATTTCCTCTTCATATGACAATTATTTTTGCAATATTATCTTCTCTAGAGAGAATAGAAAGATAGTTTTATCTTTTCCCTACCATACATTTCCAGTGCTAAATGCCTTAAGACATATATGCATCATGAAACAGCCTCTAGTCCTACATCTTTGTGACATGATGCCAGTAAATGGGCCTAATGGGCAGTGGAACTGTCTAGAATCCGTCCTTACACTGGAACAACTCAAAGGAGCAACCACACACTGAAATGGCTGTGATCCACATATGTGTGGATATAATTCAGTAAACCCAGGCCAATGGTTTCTCCATCTCAACTACTCCTTAGCCAGATCAACAAAAATACCCACAGCTTTCCCAGTTCCTTTAGCATGAGGGGGAGTTTTAAGGAGGTATGTTGGGCTGCAGAGCCAATAATGATTAAAATAGCTTACTTTTGATATTTAGTTAAAAATATGGACATGTGAACACATTGCTTGGACCTCTTCCAGGGCCAATGCTAACAATGAACCCTGAGGCTTAAACTTCATTATATTTGTGGTTAATCCACGTTGAAGTAGAGAGTTGCAAAGACTTTTCCATACTCTAAAATTCCGTGGGTCTGTTTTGTCTTAGTACTTCCATGAGAATCTAGTGCAAGCAGGATATAAGAGAAGTGGGAGAATTTCTTCAAGTAGGCAGGAGAAAATACAAGTAGTTTTCTCAAAATTGTCAGAGTTGTGTTGGGTTTTCCTTTGTTCACTCAGGGATTATTTCTCCTTGTTAGCCTATTTGTCTATTTGGTATGCCAAATTCATTGTCCCAAATTCTCAATATCCTTCTGTTAGAGATGAGGAAACTCAGAGAAATATGTTCCACATTTCAAGAAAGATTGTTGTGAAATAGGTTGTCTAGGTGTTAAAAAGGAACATGGATGAATAAAATAGAAAAAATCCACATGACAGTAAGGAAGTTTGGGAGTAGGATCTAACTGATGGGAGTACAGAAGAGTTATTTGTAGACTCAGAAGTCTTCAATGCAGTTGTAGTTTATTGTGAGGGATTTGCAGGAGTCAACATTCAACTTTCAGACTCTCTGAATGTGACTATGGTACATGAAGACTGAGCATTTTCAGGGATGAATCTTATTCATTGGAGTAATTAAAATACTTAGAAACTAAGAGGTGCTCAGAAAAGCTTGTTAGATGAAATGATCAGATGTATTAGAGTCTAGAAAACAACTAGAAAGCAAGAGAACATGTTATTTTTACCAAGAAAAGCTCTCAAGTTATCCTAAATTGTAAAAAAGCTTTTATGCAGGGGTGCCCGGGTGGCTCAGAGATAAGCATCCAGCTTTTGGTTTTGGCTCAGGTCATGACATCAGAGTCCTGGGACTGAGCCCCACACTGGGCTCCACACTCAATGGGGAGTCTGCTGGAGATTCTCTCTCTCCCTCTGCCCCTTCCTCCTCTCATGCATGCATGTGTGTATGCACACACACACTCTCTCTCTCTCAAATAAGTAAACCTTTAAAAAAATATTTCTGTGCAAAGGGAAAATTTGCCTCATTAGCAAGAAGAAACTTTCAACATTGGTGTGAATGGTAACAACAAAGACAGCAATTTCAAAGATAAAATGTTAGCTTGAGCTAACTATTTCTACATGAACTGCAAGTTTGGAATCACAACAACAATTTGTGAGGTTCTAGAAGGCTACAAGTTTGGATAGTATGCTTTGAAATATATAGTGATTAGATATTCCCTTATTCACTTATTTATGTATGGGACCTTTACCATGTAGTAAGTCCTGGTAATAAAAATAACAAAAGACCTGCTTAAAATCTAACAGTGAGACTGAGGTATCATCTCTGCATTGGTATAGAAAATAGAATACGGAGAGTAGTAAAAAGGATTATTAGCAAAGAGCTCAGAAAGACCTTCTGAGAATTTATGCCTGTAATTGGATGTTTTTTGTGGTAGAGGCATATGATACAGAATCCTTGCTGTGTCTCAGTGCAATTTATAATGTCAACAGGAAGTCAGGACTAACCCTTATAAATTTTAGAGAACAATGCAGAAGAGTATATGATGAAATCACCTTTGAATTCCACATTCATTACTTAGTTCATTCTTGTGTCCATTCACTCAGCATGTTTGTGAAGTACCTACCACCTACCAGGAACTTGGCTAGTCGTGGAAATAAGTGATGAATAGTAAGTCAGGGTCTTACAGAACTTACAGCCTAGCTCAGAAGATGGACTTTAAAGAAGTAATGTAAGTAAATACTCACTATGTAGTGAGTATTTTTGTAGGGAAAACACAGGAAGAGAATATACAGCAGGAGACTCTAACCTGGCTTAGGCTTCCCCAGGGAAGTGAAATGTACACCCAAGTAGTGGGCTGTCCCCTAGTTTCTGACAGTGACTTCCATGTGTTCCATCCAGTAGGTCCTTTCCATTTGCAATTCTCAATGCTTTGAATAGAGTTCATCTTCCAGTTATGAAAATCCTAGGCATCCTGGCTTTTTACATTACAACAGATAAACGTTTACACTGGAGCAATCCCTCCTTTCTTTTTGAAGAGGTGTTATCCTTATTGAAAATTCACCAGAATTTGAACCTCCTTTTCCTGATTAAAGACCATCACTAAACATCATTATTTCACACATAACAATTCCCACTTAGTCCACCATTCTGCTGACTTCCACTTGCATAATGTGCAAATTCTACATATGCCCCACTTCTAATATGTACATCTATATCATCTCACTTAAGACTCTATAGTTTTTGAAGATAATCCTCATATCTCTTATCTATATTCTGCAATCCCCACAACACCCATGGTAATGATATTATAATCAAAATAGTGATAGTAATAGAAACCATTACTACCACTTATTGAGTGCTTACTATGTGCCAGTCATTTTGCAATAACTGATGCCTAAATTATCTTATCTAAATATTTATTGATTATAAGTAATACTATAAACATGATCTTGCCTAAATATTTACAAAACCCCTATGGAGTGGTTATTATTATATCCAAATAGGGACTAGCAGTTTTGTCAAAGTCACACAGTTATTATAAGACAGCTGTGATTTGAATTCATATTTGCTTGATGCCAGGGTTTATAGTCTTAGGCAACCCTGCCTTGGCATTATATAATCAGTCATTATTGTAAATGTTCTTTGAACTAATTCTCTATATTAGGTTACCAAACGGTGAGGTCAGCTGAGTTAGATCTTCTAACATTCACCAAATGTAGTTTGGGCATCTGTATTAATTGGATCCTAATAAAATAAATGCCATGGGAGCTGGCAGAGACGTATGTGTTTTCCCTATTCTAATATTTGTTTAAAGATTTTATTTATTTATTCATGAGAGACAGAGAGAGAGGCAGAGACATAGGCAGAGGGAGATGCAGACTTCCTGCAGGGAGCCCGTTGTGGGACTCCATCCCAGGACCCCGGGATCACGACCTGGGCCAAAGGCAGACGTTCAACCCCTGAGCCACCGGTGCCCCTCCCTATTCTAATATTTTATTGCCCACTGGCATGTTACTCTAAAATATAATAATTGAGTGGTTCTAGAATATGAAAAATACTGTTGGCACCCTAAGTTGAAATTCCTCATGTTTTGATATATAAGTCTGAAGATTCCTAGGCATTTGGTCAGTTGTGGCGTTAGAGTGCTGGATGTAGGTAGTGGCGTTAAAGGTGATAAATTGAGGGAAAGAGGAGAGGAAAGAAGGCGGTGCTGCCACTCTCAGGTGCCTTGTCACAAATAGTCCGGGTCTATTGTGATTAGTTGAGATTAGCTCCTTTCAGAAGGAAGATGAATAAACTGGTTTCCACATAATCTGCCAGCAAACTAGAGATATTCATCTCACCCTGTCCCATCCAAATCCTCCTCTAAGGAAATCTTTCTGCTTGTGGCCTTTTTCCAAATAGTCATGCTCTATGCTATGTCTGCCCCTTGTTCTCCGATGAGTGGACCAAAAGGTAGACACTTGATTTGAAGACAGCCATTCTGTAACCCAGCCAGCCATCTGTGACTAGCTTAAAATGATAATTGGGGCCAATCAGATGCCTCTCTTGGGGATTTGGCAATGGGAAGCTAAGACACTCAGCCAGTTGGCAGCAAAGTCGGATTGTGGGAGGATGCCGTGAACCATATGCAGGCTCAAACTTTGAAGGATCAGAACAGATAAAGAGTGAAGGTTGAGGGAGCCAGAGTAATGCAAAGAAAGAAAGAAAATGAAGGCACTAAAACACTAGTACTTAGAGATGCCTCCAGTCCTGGTGTGTTTCCGGTCCAGCCCTTGCTGCCTGTTCTTGTAAGAATTCCCTTCCCCCGTGTCATCTCCTTCCCGCTGCGAACTTTGGGAAGTAACTTGAGTGTACCTCTGTTTCTTTCAACCAAACAAGACTCACTGAGACAGTCTTCCTTCATTTCCATGTCAAGCATATGCAAATGTGAAATATTACTTTTAGTTCTCATTAGTAAATGGATGTGAAAGTTAGACATTCCCAAAGAAAGTACTAGAACTCACTGGGCCAGAAAACCCCATTTTAGTTTTTGCACATAAAAAATTCTTACAGCCTGCATTTCATTCAGAAAGACTGCTTTGCATAAACCTCAAACTTTTTAGAAACTTTTTGCGCTCTTGGTTGGAGAGTAGAGATCAGTCATCTTTTACCCAAACTGCTTCTCCCCTTCACGTTCAATGCCAAAGTGATTCTCATGTGTCTATGTGAAGAAAACTCTGCAAAAGGGATTCTGCCCTTCCCATTCTTTATCCTTCATTCAGACTTTAATGCCTGCTGGCCCCATGTAATGACAGTCTTAGGGTTTTTGAACCAAAAAGATTATTTAAAAAGTAAAAAGAAACAGAAGTCAAAGTTCAATTTCCTCAAAAGTTTCCCAGGACGAAGTAGCCAAGAAAAAGATAAAGTGAATGAGGGTGGCTTTGTGTCGGTTTGCAGGTTAAAGGTCACTGCGGTGGTCTTCATGGGGCATAAAGGAGACCAGGCATATACTAGGAGGTCATTTTGTTTTGGAAATATAAATACATATAAATTTTTTAAAATTTTTATTTATTTGGGAGTGAGAGAGTGAGCATGAGTGCAGGGGAGGGGCTCACATGAGGCTCGATCCCAGGACCCCGGGATCATAAACTAAGCCAAAGGCTGATGGTTAAGGGACTGAGCTACCCAGGTATCCCCACATATAAGTGTTTTAATTTGCTTCAACTTGCCAGATGTGGAAGGTGCCTAAATGCCTGACCTGTTTCTGTAGAGCCCATCACTAGCCTTCAGAGATCTGGGCTTTTCTTGGTTTTCATTCCTGTGCCTCATATGCCTTGTCTGTGCAGGAGTCCCTGCTTCTTTTCCTTCCTAAAATCAGTCTTAATCTGTCTCCTTTCTCCTCCCTCTTCTCTCTTTCTCTCCTTTACATTGGGCTCATTCTCAGCTTAGCAACCCTTGACCCTTTCTCTATCTCCTAGGTAAATAGTTCTCAGGCTATGTTAAGCCCTTGGAAAATGAAGGAGGTACTTCACCTTTTCAATGAGGATCATCTTTGCAGGTGTGCCTTGCCACAACTTTGGAAACTTTGCGGATGGGGGACCAAAGGAAATGGGGCTTCTCTCTGGGCAATACTGGAAGGCTTTGGTTATGTTGGACTTGCTGGAGATGAGACAACTCTACTGTTATTCTGGACAAACAAGACCTGTCACTCTGCATTTTCTATTTCTCCAAGAAAGCATGAACATCCAGAGATGCACATGTCTATTGGGACCTAGAATGCTGAGGAATGGAAACACATGGAAACATTCACATATTATACAAAGATGATTTTAGCTGTGACCTGGAATATATTGTCTAAGAGCTCTGTAAGAGTGAAATTGAAAATATTTTTCTTTTATTACAATGTTGTGTAATCTAGTCACTTCAAAAATTCTTCAAATTTCATTTTTAGTACTTAGCTTTATAGCGTATTTTGAGGATTAAGTGAAAGAATATATGTAAAGTGCATAGAACAATGACCCTCAGATTATGAGTGCTCAGAAAATGTTAGCTATCATTATTTTTAAAAAGTTCCATACAACAATCATACTCCTTCCCAAGAGGCATTGTAATTTACTTGAATTTTAATACTCTGGTTTCCTGTTATCATTTACCACTGCTTGTTTTGATTTAAAAGGGCCTTGAGTACTTGATAACATGCAAGGTTTATCATTAAGCATCTTTTTTTTTTTTTTATCATTAAGCATCTCTATTGCACTTGTGTTTGCAAAGAACGTTTTTGTTTTCTATTTGCCTATCCAATCCACATTCCAAGATAGAGAACTCCATGTCAGAGATAATGTCGAATAATGAAGAAGCTAAGTGCTTGGAGAAATGAGATGACGGCAATGTATTCCTCATTCTAATCTCTAGGTGAAGAAAGATGATCTTCTCTGGAACGTGGGCTTGTACGTGTATATAGGCGAGTGTATGCACACACACATACATACGTATATCCCTTTATGTGTCTTGTGCTGAATAAATTCTTTTTTCTAAGCTAGAGATAGCCAGTCATCATTATTATTTAAAGTTTTAACTGAAAAATTGCAGTTTGGCAGCTCATATTATTTACATTGAAGAGCTGGAAATCTCAGAGCACCTCAAAATATTTTAAGAGTTTTGCCTACTAACACGTAGCTGAGGATCTTCAGCTTTAGTCTTCAGGAGGCAACTACCTTTTGCATTGTGAACAAAATCATGAAAGATAATATGACTGGTGTATTCTATATGACTCAAGCAAGAGCCTAGCTATATTAACGGGTCTGGTTTTTTAAAATATAGATCTGGGCTGAGAGGGTCCTCTGGGTGGTGTAATGGGCAAGATATATAAAGCATGGACCAAGCCATTGGTTCTGTCATCT
The DNA here is from genome assembly GCF_003254725.2 of Canis lupus dingo. Taxonomy (NCBI): domain Eukaryota; kingdom Metazoa; phylum Chordata; class Mammalia; order Carnivora; family Canidae; genus Canis; species Canis lupus. The sequence goes on along the minus strand of NC_064263.1, from coordinate 5,997,561 downwards.
TTGCCTTTTACAATTGCCCTCTGTGTATAGAAGCCCACTTGGGAATCTGCCTTGGTCACCAGGCAAAATGCCTTATTTATTTCCTGGTTGTTTACAAGGACCCGGGATACAGGATATATATATTGTTGTCTATCAAAGCATTCACTGGAACAAGAGATAAGCAAATCATCTGCCAAAAATACTGTGGCTTGCAAATTATGGGTGCATGTAAGAAAGGCCACTGTATTACCAAGTCATAGGTAAGTGATTGAGCAAATGATGCAACTCATTGAGGTTGATTTCACTTTCCTCAAATGTCATGAACATATTTTGCTTTCTCACTGTCATTCTTAGCCCATTGTGCAGTGACATCTCAGGTAAAAAAGGGCTGAAGCAAAGTCTGATAATGCCAAGAGGACTGTCTCCTATTTCCCAAATAACTAAGGAATATACTTAGCCAGGCAAGGGTAAGGTTCTAGATGTGGAGGTTAACAAAAATGGGTAAGATTTTTCTAGGTAGAAAAAGCAGAGAAGGGAAGGCAGATATGTCGGTATGTTGGTGCCATAGTTTCTGGAGCACCCTGGTGCCACCCAAAGTAGCTTCAGAATGAAGACCAGATGTCTGTCCCCCTAAACAGGACAAGAAGCTAAGGTGAATGGAGGCTCTAGCCGCAACCTGCCAGCACCACCTCAACTCTGTTGTCTTTGTCTTTTGCCTTCTGGAATGCAGCAACATCATCCTATCCCTATTCTAAGTGACATCAGGTGAATCGCCCAGAGCCCCTGGATCCCAGCGACACATTAGCTACACTGACTGTGTCACACTGTTTCTGGGGCTCCGGAAACAACTTGAACAAGATTACAGGATTTCAAAGCCTTTTAATGTCTCCTGCCTTTTGCCCTGTCACTTATCTGAGCTACTTCCAGGTTTTCATTTTCAGGCTCCTATCCCTTGAATTAATCTGTCTCTTCTCCATATTGTCAGCCACATCCCCTGCTCTGTTCTCACTACAGCAAACTGCTAAACCCGAGGATCTTTGCTCTGTTGTTCACATTTTCCTCAAAAGTCACCCAAAGTATCCTGGAAGCAAAATAGAAGTGCTTAAAAATATTTTGCAGTGAAAAACCAAGGGATGACCTCCCTAATATGGCCTATTTACTGCTCTAGTTCTTGCTCTTGCCAGGCGAAGTTATGGGTGGGATTTTGCCCAGACGCACATGGCTATTCTGTGTTTAGTGCTGCCCATACTGCTGACTGTTGTCTAAGTATATGAAGGCAGGTGTCTTTGAGGTATGGTAATGGAGGCCTTGGTGACATTCACTTGGCTAAAAACTGGCAGGTTACCTCTGTTCCTGCCCACGAATAGAATCTCAACCCCAGTCATATCCATCCAAAAGAAAAGATCATTTTGCCCATTAGACTAGAACCTGCATGAGGGCACATGTCTCTGTCTGGCCTCTATTCAATCACGGATCCTAGGAGGAAGGAACAGAGCCTGTCCCATCATAGGAGCTCGGTAACTCTGATAATACAAATTCCTACCGGATGAAATTATATTCAAGCAGTATAGTCCAACAAATAGCACAATATCAAATGGGTACAGCAGCCTAGGTTTTGATATTAAAATACCCAGAGAAAATGGTCATTGCATCCATCATGGGGCTTTGGATGAACGTTAGCTTCTGATGGCTATAAATGTATCTCAGAGCACAGGGTTAGGAACAGAGGGGAAATACAATACATCTTAAGGAGTATCTCAAAATGAAGGTGATAAAAAGAAAACTTATTTTTTAAATTATAGAAATGTGAAATTGATAGAGTTCCCTGTTTATCTGAAACACTAAGTGTTTTCTTAGGATTTTAAAGCTGTTGTTCTAAAAAATGGCGGAGGGGACTTAGATGAGCTAAAATTCCTTCCTCATCTAAAAAGTTAGGGAACTATGATTATAAATCATCAAAAATTAGAAAAAATAAATAAAATGGAGGACTTTCTCCCTCTTTTTGGAATGGACCTAGCCCTAGAACAAAGGATCTTAACCTAAAATCTATGGTTGTACAGCCTTGTGTCTTTGAATTCTCTAAAACTGCACGAAAACTTTGTAAATGTGCATTTTCCCCCTGAGGGACAAGGACCCATAGTTTTCATCAAGTTCCCAGGGAGCTTTGAGACACCAAAAGCCTTATAAGCCACTGGATTTAGATAACATTTTAGATTGCCTCCTTATAAGGCTCCCAGAACACTTTGTAGCCTCAGGCATTATGCTAACCATTTTGTATGTATTACCTAATTTAACCCTAACTTCAAGATGCTGCTGCTTTTCTGAGAAGAAGTGAACGTTTCGAGAGTCTTACAGCCAACAAGTGGTGAAGCTGGGTTACCAGCCCAGGCTGAACCAGAATGCCTGCTTTTGTTTATCACACTGATCTACCTTCTCTTTCAGTAGACAGCACATTTGCCAAAACCCAGAGCCTTTCCAGCCTCAGCCATCATTTGCCCTTTAAATCATCTTTTATATTTATATAGTAACTGCTTTCTAAGCATCTGCAAGCTTCACCCCATGCATGCAGCATTCCTCTGTGGAACCTTCTAAAGTCTCCTAAAACACAGAAGCCACCCTCTTCAGACCGCTCACCTCAGTTTTTTTCCATTGTGCCACTAGGCTGCAGTAAACATAATTTCATCTTAATTGTCTCCTCTAGACTCAAGTCTGGCCACATGGCACAAATGGACAACCCATACATTTGGAGAATCTCCAAGAAATCCATCCCAAGCACTGAATGGTACTGGCACTGTTCCAGAATTTTACTAACTTTCCACAAATTGTGATTCCAGACACGTTCATACCTTGGTCCCCAGGATAATGGAAGCCACAAAAGAGACAAATTAAAATGTCAGCCCAGCCGGGTCCACAATGTGGGCAATTACAATGCAACCACTCACCTCTTAGATCACCTGAGTGTAGCACATCTGTGCTTCCTATAAAAGGGATAACAAAATAATCCAGAGCAGTTTCCTAGATGTTCCTTGACTCTGTGTAAGTGCAGTGTGTGTCTTCATAGCACCTGAGATTTCAATATGCAACAGGAAAGATTTTAAAAATCAGGTGAAAAGCAGAGAACAGAATTCTGGTAAGCTTTGTAACCCAACTACCACTGGCATCATTCGGGACCTGACTAACTTGACGTATAGGATCGAGGCTGGAGAGACAAGCAAGATAGAGTGTTGGTATTCTCTGCCCGAGAGAGGAGTATCACCCATACCTCGTCACTTACGGCGGATTCTGAAGGACAAGTATGCCATGTCACTGCAGACGGAGAAGAATGTACACAGCAAAGGTGACATCTGAGAGGCAGTACACCTTGAGGGATCACGGTAGAAATTCTAAACGTCAACCCAAGACCATCGTCGGAAGTCTGGGTGACATAAGGAATTAAATGGTGTGGGAATCGAGATACTGCTTTTCTCCTCACTTTCTCCTTTTTTATTCTTTATAGATCCAGCTCCTATCAGGAGTTGCTCACCTCATCTGAAAACATCTGTTGTTTTCCATGCTCTGAAGGCGGTGACCACTGTTTCTGCGATGTGACGTCCATGAGTATCTGCTAGGTTTGCAGCTGAGGGCTCCAAGCCAGCAGATAGGGTCACTTCCTCTGCGGGCCAAGGAAACACTGAGATTACTTCAGCAAAAAGTAATTTTTCTGCCCCTCTGTATCATCACTCAGGCAGCCGGTTGAGTTAAAAAAGAAAACTGATATGTTGTGAAGAAGCTTGATGAAACTTTTGCTTGATCTTTTTATATCTGGATGCAGTAATATGGAGTTAGGTTATTTCCTCACATGCTTGTCACCTGCTTTGCAATTGCTTTCTTACTTATTTGCCTGCTCCATAAGATTGTAAGCTTCATGAGGACAGTTTTTCTCATTGTTATATCCTCAATACAATAAATTTTTTTTTTGAAGAACGAATAAAGAAGGTCAATGTACAAAAGTCCTCTGGTTGAGTGAATTCTTACTAGGTTAGTAAAATGTGGGTTGAATGGCTTGGGAGCTTTGGTGTTTTGTTTGTTTGTTTGTTTTTTTTAAGATTTTATTTATTCATGAGAGACACAAAGAGAGAGGAGAGACACAGGCAGAGGGAGAAGCAGGTTCCCTGTGGGGAGCCTGATGCAGGACTCGATCCCAGGATCCTGGGATCATGCCCTGAGCCAAAGGCAGACACTCAACCACCGAGCCATCCAGGCGCCTCTGCTTGGGAGTTTTTAATAACCAGTGGTTGTCAGCCAAATTAAATTACGTGCAAAAAATGGACAATTGAATGCAGTTGCACATTTTATTGTAGGAGCACTGGGTGCTGATGTTTGAGAAACACTGGCCTGGGTACTTGGGATACAGTGGTGAAGACATAGGATGACCAACACCCCGGCTCTCACAGGGAGCACACTGGAGCGAGGGAGGCGGATGGCACACGGTTGTGCCAGGGCTAACTGACTGCAGTAAGTGCTAGAAAGTTCCCACATGGTCGGAACCAGCAGTGTGTGATAGAGGGCTCTGGTCTGGGCTGCGGTTCAGGGGATGGTTCCCTGAGCAAGTTAAAGCAACATGGAGAGGATTTTGCTTTCGATTCTCAGCTTCAGGAGACAGGAGGAGAAAGCCCAGAGCAGCATCAGGAAGGTTGTGCAGAAGAAGAGAGCCGACAGCCTTTTCTGGTGGCCTCAACCACAACCCACTCCTTTGCGAAGCCCTATTGCTTTAGGCTTTTTCCCTTTTGACCCTTTTTAAAGAAAGTTCCATAGAGCTGGTACTCTGTATTTGACCCTATGGTGGGCGAAGGAGGGATTAAAATACTTAAGATGTGATCCCTGTCCTTAACGGCTGAGTAATGACATTTGGTTTAGCTAAAGAAACTTGTAGTCAAAGGAAGAGCTTCCAGTTCATCGTTCCCTATGTCTTCTCACACAGGTTGCTTCCAAGTCGGTTCTCTCTCCTCCTGTTTTTATATATTTGGTTTTTTAATACAAATTTTTACATTTTTATTGGTTTCAGGCCATCCTCCCAGCCTGCTAGATCTTTCTGAATCTTGCTGTAGTCGTCAGTTCACTAGCTCTCTCCCAACTTGATGCAATATGCAGATCTGATAAACATGTCTTCTCTTTGCTAATTTAAGACTCTACGTTTAAAATGGATGACAGGTCTCTGAGGAACTTTGAGTCCCCTTGGCATGGCTGTATTAGAGATTCCCTTCTAGGTGATTACTGATTGATTAATCAATGCACGTTGATACCAGGAGGTATTTTTTTCCTGGGAAGCATCTCCATAGCTTGTAACCAGAGAGGAGTACACTACTGCTAGGAACCCATGGCACCTGTGGATCACAGTACTCGTGACCTTGTACTTGTGACATTGTGCCTTACCCTTGTCGGGTACCCGACTGTCGGTACCGGAGATAGCTCTTTTACTCTTCACTGGATTTCCCATACGGAGCACAGTGTGTTGTGTGTGGTGCTCACTCAGTACACGTTCGTTCGGGAACTTAACCTGTATCATTTTTTATGGACTTGCAGAAATTATCCAAGACAGCCAGGCCATTTGATAAGTTTCCAGGATTGAAATATGAAGTTTAGCCCTTTAGACGTTTCCCAGGTCTACCCGAGCCAGTAACGCAGGCTCCTGCTCATTCCCCAGAGTCAGTGCCACCGTATCACATGCTTCACTCTAAGGAAACATTTTCTGATATTCTGTGAAAGATTTTTGTCTCTCTAGTTTATCCTAGAGGTTCTGGAAGTGATGCAGTGAAGTCAGGAGAAAGATTCTATGTATCACTGATCCCCAATTTCATCTCTAGAGTATATCAAAAGGGCTGGATTTTGCCAAAAGGACTCTAATTAACAGGCTTACCAAATGTAATAAAAGCCACAGTTTTATTTGGCAAAGCTCATTAACAACAGCAACAAAAATCCTTCTTTTTGATGTTAATCATCTAATCTTTCATACTATCTCAGCATATTTCACTTTTTTTTTCTTTAACAGAGCCATGACAGATACTTATTATTGAAATTTGCTTTCATTTTATTCCTCGTTACCTTGATTTTTTTCCCTTCCAGCCTCTGAGCTTTTGTCCATTTGGCGAAAATACTCAGTAACACTTATTGGGATTCTTCTACATCCCACTTCTCAGTTCTGTGATATGGACTTCACACTCTTTAATCCTCATCTATATAAGAAGTGCATCTGTGACTACTCTTGATTTGTAAATAAAAGTATAAAACAGATGGGGGGAGGTAAAATGATCTGCACGTTTATATTGGGATCTGTTCCCTTCTCAGCATGCTCCTATATTGCAGAGCTGAGGTTTGAAGGACACCTGATTCCAGAGCCTGAGTATAATTTTGCAAGGCCCAGGGATTCAGGGGGCCATTCTGGAAGTACCTTTGGAGATCATCTAGCTCAGAACATGATAGATGCTCTGTTGACTTGATTTTATCTGTCACTTTCTAGGCAAAATGAATCTCCTAGGGGAGATCAAAAGGCAGGGAGAGGGAGTTGGGTGGATTAAGAGAAAGGGATGATCCAGCTCCTGGAATCCTAGGAGAGAGTTTTCAGGCCTGGAGCTTTAGAATGGGCTAGATACTGTACAAATGTCTTAACCTACATTAATGTGTTTCTTTATAAAAAAAAAATATTTGTTTAAGTGAGGTTGGGATCTAATTTTAGTTTTAACCACCACCAACCAGCTATGTGGCCATAGGATTTTTTTTTCTTCAACATTTACTGAGTGCTAACTCTGTGCCTTTTTTAAGACAAACGTTTCTTGCAAAGGGACAGCAGGAGCAAAGGTGTGGTGCATTCACTTGAGGGAGTGGGAAGCATTGGATGTGGAGACTGCCCAGGTTCACTCCAGAGAGTTCATTAGACCAAGATTTTATTGTTCAATATGAAAAATTGTGTTACCTTAAAATAACACAGAAAGACCAGCATCAGTAAGTTTGTACTTCCACAGGTAGTGAAAACCTGAACATCGGAGCAGTGTAAAATGAAGCAATTTCAGAGACTGACCCATGTATACAGAAGTTGCACACAGGAGTCAGGATACATGAGGATTAAGTGGGACACATAGTCCCATAATATACCCAAAGGGAGGAAAGGTAACTATTGGGAGGATAGATGGAAGCATTCACAGTACCTGGAGATCAGCTAAATTGTAGAACAGAAGTCACAGTACTATGTTTTTGTGCTTGCAGTCACAAAAGATCAAGATAGAAAATAAACGCCTACAGTTTCAGGTCTGAGTCATCTGTACCCTCACTTCTCATCCCCTCCTCCAACATTTAAGTCTCTGAAGTCCTTGTGGAAGGAGTCTGTCTCCTTTAAAAATCAGGATGGCTGAGGGAGTATTGTTTTTGCCTAAGCAAACCAGATGTGATGGGCTCCAAGGAGTAACTCGGTGGTTTCTTTCTCTGCCTATGTAAAAATAACTTAGGGAAGCTGAAATATTTCAAATGTGCATAAAAGGTGGAAGAGAGGGGGCACCCAGGTGGCTAACTCGGTTAAGTGTCTGAATTTGGCTCAGGTCATGATATCAGGGTCCTGGGATCCAGCCCCAAGTCAGGATCCACGCTCAGTGGGGAGTCTGCCTCCACCCCCTGCCTTGTGCTCCAACTCTCTCTCTTTCAGATAAATAAATAAAATCTTAAAAAAAAAAAAAAAAAGTTGAAGAGAGCAAGGGTTTGGAGCAATGAATGAGATGAAAGCAAAGCCCTGGCCAGGCAAGATGAAAGCCAGGCAAATGGTGGTTAATCATCCCAGCTGGAGATCAACAAGAGAAATCCAGTGTTTCCTCCCGAGATGAGATGAGGAGGAGCCCCACTTTCCACGGCAGAAATGCCTCTGCCACCTAAGTTACTTGAGCTGGTATGAAGCCTGCTATTTCTACTCTGTCAAAATCATTCCATTAAAACTTAAAATAAACCTTGCAACTAGAAAAGCTTACCCCTTATAGAAGTCTTATGTAATGTATGCAAATGTGCATCTGAAATATTAGCCTTCTATTTTTTCCCCTTAAAGCTTCACTTAATAAGTGAAAGCCTAGGGATTTTTAAAATAAATGTGTATCTAAGAGCATCCCTAAAGAAAACCTGAAGAATGGTGTCTTGAGAGCTCACAAGAGGTTTAGAAGAAAGGGTCTTGCGCAGAGAATGAGGTTTGCTGGGTCAGTTCTGACACTGGGTTAGCCACTTTGGACTGACCTTTGCAAGCCACTAAAGTCTCCCTGGGCTGAAAGATGTTATGTCTGAGTGGACAAAGTTCAGAAATGAGAGTCAGAAAGCCTGGGTTAGAGTTCCAGCTTTGTCATTTTTGACTATGTGGCTGGCAAAGAATTTAATGTTGAGGGGCTTGGCTCCTTATCTATAAAATGGAGGAAGCCATATACTTAGTCATAGGATTGTTGTGAGGGACAAATGAGGATGAATGTAAAAAGCACTTTGCAAACTGTAAAGGGCAATACCCCAGTTGGCCTTTGCCATCCCTTCCCCCTTTATCAATGGCTCACAGAACACTAGGAGAATGACAGTTGGGGAAGCATTTATTACAGAAAGTCCGAAGTACTGCTCACTATCCAAGTAGCAGTTAAGAACAGACTTCAATTCTGTTGATAAAGGTAAACATACACCGATCGGAAAGCCAGCCTCATTGGGAGATGTAGACAACATCGACCATCTACCCTCAAAGAAGGAAGGTATTCTAGAAGGAGGTTGGGTTGTGTAGCTTGGAGGAGAGAGTGCCATGCAAAAGCTTTTGCACCGTTATGGGGTGGGGTGGGGGGTTGCAGGCGTGCGTGCTCTTATTTAAGAGGCCTAAGGTGATGGAAAGGATCGCAGAAGGAGAGCGTTCCATTTGAGCTACAATGTGATTTCGCTGTTGAGTACAAGGTCGCCTTCTCTAGAATCTGCAGGCAGGATGGACGGCGGTGCAGCAGTTTCCACCCAGCAACAGGATGATGTCAGCGGCCAGGAGAGCGGCCAATCAGCAGCCGGAGTGAATCAGAGCGTGCTGGGATTTTGCTCAACGGTTTCCTAGCAAAGCAAACTCCACTCTGAAGTGCAGAGGCTATTTGCACTTCCCCTGCACTTGAAGCTGAGGCTGAAAGGCTCCTTAGGTGAAGGGTACCAATAGTTAAGATTATTTGCATCCAAACAGTCCTATGGGGGTAATAAGAGCCCTAGGGATGCAAGTGTTTTTGTTTGTTTTTTTTTTTTTGCCTCAAACATTTCTGAATCAATAAATATTTTAAATGCTTGATTTATATGTTGCGCCATATAATTGTTTGAAACTTGTTTTGTCTCATGCACTATGTGCTGCTGGGCAGCTCCTGGCACATCTAAAGAGTGATACTGCACATTATAGGGTTTGAACTTGCTTCTGGTGTTTCAAGTCTTCTGTCTCATGACAAGCAGTCTGGAAGCCAACGGCTGTTTCATTTCTGGGTCAAAGGCTCCAGTTCTCCAATTTCACTAAAATGTGTTTGGTGTATGCTTTAAAAATAAGTCTAAGTGGGAAGTTTAAGGATATGACTTGTAGATATTGCCTCATGGTGGGGGAGGGTAGACCTCCGTAGCAGTTTTAAAACCATGCTGTAACCCGACTGTTGTCGGGTTTTCTGACCTCATAGACAGTGCCAGCAGTACTGGAAAGGTCACAAAGGGTTAAACCTCCCTACCTGGCATTGGCATTGGCATTGGCATCGCACTTTATTATGTTCCCAGGCAGGATCCTCGCCTGCCTGGCCTGCACCATGAGGCCACAGGCAGTCTGTCTTTCCTGTGAGTGCTGAAAACACATCTTCCCCAAAGAAAAAATAAGATATAACAAAGAGGGAGTGATTTTCCATTGCATCTTCTTGCAGAGTGGTTGGTAGAGCTCAGGAAGCACCACAGGCTAGGATGTGTTAGCCCAGACCTGCAATCTCCCTCTCCTCTGACAGCTTGCTTCTTGGCTGAATGCCTCCTTCTCCTTGTTACTGAAATGAAAGCTGAGTTTACAAGAGCTAGCTAATTTGGGCTAGAGGCAGACCATTCTGAAATACTAAGAACACTGAATTTGGGAATATACTTTAGAAAGAAGCAGACTTTTTTTTTTTTTGCATTTTTTAATTTAAATTCAATTTGCCAACATATAGTAGTATAACACCCAGTGTCCTCCTCAGTGCCCATCACCCAGTCACCATCCCCCCCAGCCACTTCCCCTTCCACAACCCTTTGTTTGTTTCCCAGAGTTAAGAGTCTCTTATGGTTTGTCTCCCTCTCTAATTTTTCCCACTCAATTCCCCTCCTTTCCCTATAATCTCTTTCACCATTTCTTATATTCCATGTATGAGTGAAACCATATGATGATTGTCCTCCGAAGAAGCAGACTTATGTTTGAAGGTTGATAACATGCAGGAGATGGGCCCACAGGTTCTGGCGTCCAGGCTTGCCTGGGTTTGAAATCCAGCTCCAGGGACTGCCAGCTCTGCACCCTGGGTCACATCTCCTTTCCCCAGGTGCGGACCGGGGCAATGCTAGGTCCAAGGATGGCCTCTAAGACCAAGAGAAGCAATCTCTCATCCAGTACAGGCAAAACACAGGGTCGCTGCTCAATAATTCATAGACCCTTCCCTTCCTTTAAACTGGAAATAAACAACTTGTTGGCAAATAGAAATCCCAGAGGAACTGGCTTTCACAAACACCGAAGGGTTTGTAATTAGCATGTAAAAGGATTGCTTCCAAGCTTTGAAAGCAGGTTGTCCTTTACAGTCTCTTAGGCTGACTCAAGATGCCTTGTTTACACTCCAGCATTAATTTGCTCCGCAAATCCTTACCGCCAGAGCAAAATTAAATTTTGTTCAGGCTCTGTTTGAATGACCCCAAGCTCAGATGAAGGTGCTTTGGTGTGATCTAAGTTTCACTTTTCTGGGAGCCTTGAGAGGAACACAGTGGGCCTCCAAATACTTCTATAAATGCCCTGGCACTCTTTACAAGAAAGATGTAACTGAGAAGTATCTGAACTCATCCTGTTTTCATTCTTCCCCTTCAGCATCTGAACACCCTTCAAGGGGACACGCTCCTGGTGCCCAGAGTTGTTGAGAAAGGCTTTCTGCAGACTGGGCAGACTGGGATTGTGTGGGGATGTGAAAACCCCAGGGCAGGTTAGAGGTCAGAGCAGCTGTGGTGCCCAGAGGAGGAGGGAGGCGGGAGGAAGTGGGGGAGTGCATTTCCTGCTCGTGGCCAAATCAGCTATTTTAGATTCTTGTTCCTCAGTAGTCAGCAGTCTAGAAGACTACAGAAGGGTAAGATTTGATTCTTTTCACTGGGCCTTACTCCTGAAAAATGCTTTTGCCATGGAAGATAAAATGTCACGGATTCTCTGTTCACCCAACGCTTGTTGCACCATGGAGAAAGAATTGAGAAGCTACCTTCTCCCCACTTTACAGACAGATAAACTGATAGCTTGTGACCAGGCTCGGGGACCTATGAGAGATCCCTTGGTGCTAGGACAGCAGGGTGCGAATGCTGAGGGGGAAACCCTGAAGCAGAGTCTGAGATTACCTCACTCTTCCTCTGTTATTCCAATCTCTTTGAATCCAAGTTGATTTACCTTTACTAGAGTCAAGACCTGCCTATTTTTGAAGCACTAGACCTCCATGTATAGGTGTATAGGTCCTAAGAGATATTGTAAAGACCTGTATTGAGGCACGGAGAGCCAATTTATTCTAAGAGAATGCCCTTTTGCAGCAGACAACCTGATACGGTGTTACAGGTTGAATTGAATTGTGTTCTCCCCACCCTCCCCACTGAGGAAGGAGTGGGGCGATTGAATGGAGCCCTAGGTACCCCAGGACCCCCAAGCATCTCCGAATGTGAACCTCTTTGAGGACAGATTTGTGGTAGCTGTAATTAGAGGACATGAGATCCCACCAGAAAAGTGTGGGTCCTCCACCAAATAGAAGTGGTAGCCTTATAAGAAGAGGACAGTGCAAAGACAGAGGCAGATTGGGAGAATATCATGTGAAGAGGATCCATAAGCCAAGAAATGCCAAAGATTGACAGCAAAGCACCAGAAACTAGGAGGAGGCAAGGAAGGGTGCCCCATGAGGTTTTAGAGGAAGTGTAGTCCTACTGGCGCCCTGATCCTGGACGTTAGCCTCTTGTTTTCAGCAGCCACCTAATTTGTGGTATTTTGTTTTAGTGGCCCCAAGAAATTAACCTGTATGGCAATTATCCAAATTACTGGTGTCACTTCAGAGTAGGTAAAGCTGGCAGTTGTGTGATCTTGGACTAGTTACTTGACCTCTCTAGTAGAAAGTTTTCTTACCTGTGAAATAGGGGTAGAGCAGGTGACTCAGAAGAGTCTACAAATGCTTTGGGACTATGCAGGCATCCCTGTTATTTTATAGCGCTTCTTCCTCCAATCTAGTTCTTAAATCCTTCCCCATCTTCTCACTGTTCTTGCCCTTGAGATTCAGGACTCTGTTATTTCTTGCCTAAAGAATTGCCACATGGTGCTCTTCTTCAACCTATATGTACAACCCAAGTGCCCGAGGGATCTTTGTAGACACAGATCTGATAACATCAACCCTCTACATACCACCTCGACAGCCTGATGCTGCCCACAGAATCCTGAGGAAACATTTCAGCTTGGCACGTGGGGCTCTTCACATCAGGACCCAGCTTGTTCCCTCTGGCCTGCTTCCCCTCACCCCTGCCAAGGTCCCCTCATCCCTGCACTTTATATATTCTAGCCACACTACTAGCTCCTAACCAAGCCTTGAACTTTCCTCTTCTGAAATCCACACCCATCTATTCCCCCTACCCTTTTATTTCCCATGAGACCACCTGGCTTTTCAGTTTTTTTCTCCACCGCCTGCCTAGCACTTTCTTTAGCATGGAGTAAGAGCTTGATGAGTGTGAACTATAGGAAGGAACCTTTTATTCTTTGTGACCCATTTCAAAGAGTTTTTTACCTAAGCAGAGTGCCTGAATTAAGGAGCTTCCTCAGAGTCCCCATTGTGTTGCCACAGGTTTGTTATAGTTGTCCCCTCTTATCTGCAGTTTCTCCCACAGCCTAAGTTACCAGGGGTCACACAGCCCCCCAGAAGCAGATGATCTTTCTGACCTTTTGCCAATGGTAGCCTAATGCTCTGCCTCAGTGCCTGTGTCACTCACTTCTACTCCTCATGCAGGCGTCTTAGCATCTCACGGTATCTCAAGAAGAAGGTGGAGTGCAGCATGGTAGGATATTTTGGGAGGGCACATTCACATAACATTTATTACAGTATATTGTTATAGGTGTCCTATTTTATTATTAATTTTTTAAAAGATTTTATTTATCCATGAGAGACACAGAGAGAAAGAGGCAGAGACACAGGGAGCCCGATATGGGAATCAATCCCAGGACCCCGGGATCACAACCTGAACCAAAGGCAGATGCTCAACCACTGAGCAACCCAGGTGTCCCAAGAATTATTTTTTGAATTGTGATGATAGACAGATAGATAGATAGAGATGATATGAAGTGAATCTGTATGATATGTATACCTATGTGTATATATGATCAAAGTGAATTGTAAAAGACTCTGCAAGGGAGTTATTACCCTCACTTTCCAGTTATGGACATTGAGGGGATATGTTCAGATTACATGGCTACTGAGTGGCAAAAATGAGAATTTAAGTCAGGTCTGTTTGACTTCACAGACTTTGCTTTTTTCCAGTCTATTGTAATCTATCAGATTAATATGTTAATTAGCTAAACAATATTTATTTAATGCCTACTGTATGCCAGTTCAAGTTGAAGTGCTAGGGGTGATGTCGCAAACAAGACAGACAAAGTCCCTTATAAGACCGTTAAGGCTAGAGTGTAATTTGCAGCCTCTGAGACAGTCTCTAACGACCTCTACCTCCTGGCATTCATGTCCTCCTGGGATCACCGGACCCAGCCACTCACTTCTAACTAATAGAATATGGTGGAGGTGAAGGGATGTCATTTCTGAGAATAGGTTACAAAAATGCTTTTTAAAGTACCTTGAAGTACTTTATGCATATGGGATTCAGTAAGACACACATGTTACTTAAGTAACATTACTACATTAATTAAGTTATGTCAACTTGCAGTTAGCCCTAGAGACAAACCTGGGATTTCAAAAATATTTTGTAAAAAGAAGAACTCCAACTGTTGATACAGCATGTGTTTAACTTCCCAGAGACCAACAGATTTTATACCTTTGGCCCAATTTTGTTTAATGCCCCTGTCCATGTCATTCTGAGCCCCTCAACTCTAGAGTGGGTCTGTTTCAATGTTTTCCAATAGCCCAGACGCCTGAGAGCTAGATGTATTAAAAGCCTGACCTTGACTTTTATGGGTACTAAAAGGCAACATTAAGGCTTTCAGGGAGTATTTTTGCATTTTCTCCAGCTATAAAGAAATATGAGATGAGAAATTTCTTCAATTAGACCAAGCCTGAAAAAGAGTTTAAAAATTAAACATCTATGAATAATACATATACAAAAGAGGTATAACCTTACTAGAAATAAAAAAGTACAAAGGCGATGATGAAATATAATTTTTCACCTTTCAAATTGGAAAATATGATCCTTAATCCATATAGGATTCAGTAAAATGCAGTCTCCAGCAGTTTATGTAGGATAAATTACCAGAAAAATTTTCAAGTGAAGCAGTTGCCCACACGTATAAGATTTGTAACCATATTCGACCCTTTTGAGCCAGTAACACCGTAGTACAGTAGCCCCTTGACTGCAGGTTGGCTTATCATGGGTATTTAGTATTTGCAGAATTTATTACTTAAGTAAGTAAGTAAATAGGATACAATCCTAATAGAGCCTAAAAAAGTCATGCTGTTAACAAAATGTGCAAAGATGTTTATGGAAGCATTTATTTTAACAAGGGAAATAGAGATAGCCTGAGTGCCTAACACAGAGGTTTGATTAAATAAATTAGAATATCCACTTGGTGGAATAATATTTTTTCTACTATTAAGATGAGACCTTAGGGCTCAGTCAGTTAAATGGCTGCCTTCATCTCAGATCATGATCCCAGGACCCTGAGATTGAGCCCTGCATATGGCTTTCTGCTCAGAGGGGAGTCGGTTTCTCCTCTCTGCAGCTCGCCCCTTCTTGTGGTCTCTCATTCTCTTTCTGTCAAATAAACAAATAAAATCTTAAAAAGAAAAACAGATGAGTCTTTAGAAAAAATTTTAGTAACAAAACACAACATGGACAAAACTTGAGGTGCTGAGCTGGGTATACCATGATCTTCAATCTGTGTATTCAGAAGGCAAAGACCTAGATATACACAGGAAAAAATAATTGACTAGAATGTAAATTCTCCAAAATATAAATATGGTTATCTCATAAGTGACTTGTTTCCCTCTTTATCTAGTCTATATTTTAATTTTTTTTCTATAATGACCTTCATTTACATTTACAGTTAGGAAAATAACAATATAAATACTTTAACAATAATTTTCAAATGTCAGCCTACAAAATTTAGACGACTAAACTATGACTATTTAGGAAGCCAAAAGTTTATAGTAAAACAAGCAAACTAACAACACTTTTGGTTTTCCCCAAATATTTAGAATCATGCTCATTTTTCTCCTTTTATTGCTTAAAAGCAATAAACCAGGTAAATCCATTTGGGTAAGCCTACCATGTGGAATAATGGTGTAGAGCACATTCTCTAGAACCAGCCTTTGCTAGTTTACACCCGGGCTCTGACACTTGATAGCTGAGTGATCTTTGGTAAATTATTTAACTGATGGAGTCTCAGTTTCTTCCTCTGTAAAATGTAAATATTAATAGTATCTATCTCATAGGATGATAATATGTATTAAATGAGAATAATATATGTAAAGCACTTAGAACCACACTTGGCACACGATGAGTGGCACTCTTGTTTGCTAATTTTGTATGATTTCTAACCAAGCAGAGTTCTGTTAATTGACAAAGGTTTGAAACTCTCTCCCTTCTCTTCACAAACTGAGAGGAACGTCTTGACAGTAAGCTCAGTATTACTTGAATATTGATGTATGTGTGATTTATAGAAGAAATGAGAAAAATGATGAATTGAAAGAATTGAGATGAATTGAACTTTAAAATGGAAATGG
Source organism: Canis lupus dingo (assembly GCF_003254725.2). NCBI lineage: Eukaryota > Metazoa > Chordata > Mammalia > Carnivora > Canidae > Canis > Canis lupus. The sequence continues at coordinate 5,981,425 of NC_064263.1, read as the reverse complement.
AAAAATCTTGGGAGCTTTGGCGCCTGGGAAATAGAGGGATCTCTTGCTTTGAACACTCAGCAGACATTTGAGGTCTAGATCCTGTTGTTCCGCTACCAGGAAGTCTCTCTTGGTCTGCTCAGCAAGACCAATTTCTCTGTACAGAAGTTAGTGACTGTTCCTGCTTCCGTCCTGCATTATGATTATTGTGTGTGTGTATGTGTCAACATAGATCTTAAATTTCATGTTGATTCTTCAGCTACAGCTGGCATAGTAAAACATCTATTTTTTAATGAATTAAATAATAAACCATGTAGATATTTAGAGCTGGGACAAGATCTTAAAGATGCTGCTTTCAGAGCCAAAGATCAGGAGGTATGGAGAGAAGAACCATAACCTGTAGTTAAAGAGACCTTGGTTTTTTTTTTTTTTACTTATTTATGATAGTCACAGAGAGAGAGAGAGAGAGAGAGAGGCAGAGACACAGGCAGAGGGAGAAGCAGGCTCCATGCACTGGGAGCCCGATGTGGGATTTGATCCCGGGTCTCCAGGATCACGCCCTGGGCCAAAGGCAGGCACTAAACCGCTGCGCCACCCAGGGATCCCGAGACCTTGGGTTTTAATCAAGATTTTGCACTCATAAACTGTAGATCTTGGGAACTTTCTAACTTTCCTGATAATCATTGTCCTTATTTGTAACTGTGAGAATAACAAGCCCCATCTCACAGAACTGATAAACGGATATAGAGAGATAATTAACTTGCAAGTGGTTGTCACTCAATAACTCAAGTGAAAAACATCCAAAGCCACATAGCTTGACAGCTGCTAAAGCCACTGCACTGTACTTTCTTGTTTCTCTTTCTTTGATCAACTTTTAGGTTTGCCCAAATACTGTGGGTGTGTATGAGGATCTCTTATAGGAGGAGAGTGAGGAGAGGAAGTAAGATTTAGTGAGAGGCAGCTATGTACCGGACAACTCCACCCAGAGTTTTACCTACAGCCTTTCAAGGTACTCTTGATGGCAAAGCCCACAGAAATGGGTGGAAAAGTCAAATGAACTGACTTTGTATTCTTATGTTTCAGGCACTCCAGAGTGTTTTCTTGGTATCTAGCTTCTTTATTCCCCTTTATTCAGACCCCAAAATATCTGGAAATAATAGATCAGATCACTGGATGAAAAGCTATGGGAAAAAAAAAAAAAAAAAAAAAAAGAAAAGCTATGGGAAATGAGAGTAACACTCACCCCTGTGGGATGATTGGAACTTCTGGTTACTTGAAACTCCCTCCATTATGAAATTTTCAGAACTAAAGGGCCAAACTGACTTACACCCAGTCCTACTGTGAGTCCTGCAGATGTTTCAAGCAGCATAAGAACCTATAGTGCTAGATAATGTACCACGACCAACTACCTGGCAAGCACTTATCACTGGCCCATCAATGACTTAAAAAAATTACAGATAACCCTTGCCTCCAAAAGGCAAAAATTTTCAAGCAAGAATAATAACAATGCATCCCCGATGTAATCTAACTCTTTTGATCTATGTTTTATAAAAAAAAAAAAATGCAACCCAACAAGTGGATTTTCCTTTTTGGAGGAAAGAAACATAATGGGTACCTACTATGTATCAACACTGTGTTGGGTGCTCCACTAGGTTACCCTATTTTTTTCTTCACAGTGTCAAACCAAATAGCATCATTCCTCTTATACAGTAACTGTAAAGGGTTTATTCATGGGCAAGATGCCCCATGCAACACAGGTCTTAAGTAGGAAGGAATAAAACCTTTTTTTTTTTTAAACCTGCAGGGTAAATGTTCTTTTGGGCACACTATATATTTCATATTCAATTATTTTCAGAGCGACTTAAAAAGGTAAATAATTTATTTATCCAGTTTATTCAATAGACATTTGTTGACCAAGGAGTGTGTTCTAGACATAGAGTAGTCAGTAGAGATACACATTTGAAAGAGTCTTTTTACTCAGGAGGTTCACTGTCCAGTGCCTTGTTTTAAGGACTGTTTGAATCTGTTTCTAAGATCAACTGATTCTCCCTGGTCTGGTTAGCAAAGGGATGATGCAGAATAAATCAGTCGTGACATCTATGTTGAAATAGTGAGAATTTTTAGAATGTAATTTACAAGTTAATCATTGACTCAGTGTGTGGAGAATGGAAACACTTTAAGTAGTTTGCACTGTTTGGTATGTGGGGTGTGGCAATCTCGCCAAGAGGTTAAGCAGTCCCTCCGTGTGACATCGTGAACCCCAAGTTAACGATTGCCACTCCCCTAATTACATGACCTTTGGAGAAGGGAACTGCTGGAATCATGTTTTTCTAAATATGATTCCAAGTAGCAATGGAACTTGTTGACCTTCATGGAGGAAATGTTGACAACGTATATCAAAAGAAGTGTGCAAAGTTTTGGCAATGAAGCCTGGTTTCAGGGAGCCTGTACCTGGTAGAAGACCAGCAAATGCAAACTGTGGGTTACATGGTTTACTCTGCTGGCATTGAAATTCTTGTGCTAAAGTTTATAGTGGTATAACACAGTGGTTGGTAGATAGCACACCTTGGAGACAGGTAGAGTGCAGTTCAAATTACAGCTTTCTCAGTAACTTATGCTCTTGTTGTGCCCATGTAGGTTACATCGTCTTCGTGAGTCATGGTTTCTTCTAATGTAATGATAGTTCCTACTTCCTAGCATTGTTGTGAGGCTAAAATGTAATGTTTTCTGTTAAACACTTAGGAGAGTTTCCAACAAATAGTAAATAATAAATGGTAAGTCGTTTAAGCTAAGTTATTAGTTAATGGAAAAGTTGGTATAGGAATAATGAAAAGGTGCAATACTTTGTTGTCTTGTGCTAACAATGGATTAAAATAGATTAATCTATTTTATTATAGATTAAAATAGATGTATATATCCTATGTCTTTCCTTTTAAACAATTCTGGAAATCATTCATGTAGAATGTGAACATAAGGACAAGGACTTTGTCTAATCACCTCTATATCCCCTGTACCTAGAGCAGTATCTGGTCCACAGTGGGCAGTAAATAAATATTTGTTGAATGAATGAATTCACTCAGTCACTCACCCTTCAGTGTCTATTGTTAAGTTGTGTAGGCATTGTGAGAGACACAAGGATGGATCGATGGATACTCTTCCTAGTGCATTGTACTGAATTAGAGCAGAGAAGTGTATACACAGAAAATGGTACTGCAAGTATTTCTCTGAAGGAGGTAAGGACTCTAAGCTGAGAATTCAGAGGAGGAAGAGGGATATGGGAGGATAAGGGAAATGCTACTAGGAGGAATGGCATTTGAATTGAGCTTAAATCCATATGGGGAATCTTGACAAGGAGAAATAACGGGCAGTGGGAGAGAGAGTAGGAGATGGAAATGGTATTCCTGGGAGCTGAGAGGGAAACATCACAAGCAAAGGTCTGGAGGCAGGGAAGAACCAGGTATGTTTGGGGACGGGGGAAGTAAAATTTTACTAACAAAAAGATTTGAAGGGAACTTAAGGACAGGCATTGTGTTTCTGGAACACTTTCCACAGAGCCCAGAAGCCCATCCAAGGTTCAGTAAACAAGCTGTGAGTCACTGCAATGGAGGGTGAGAAATGAGCATCCAGAAGGCCCAGTGAGAAGATTTTTAGCCACAGGAAGGAGAGGACTCGGCTGTGGAATTAGCTACAGACAAGGATGGAGCATGGGATTGATTAGAGTGTTGTTTCCAAACCTACCCACCAGCAGTGTCTGGGAGGATTTCACCAGATTCTAGGAAATTAGAAATTTGGAACCCTGGGTTTATTGGCTTGTGACTAGCCTTACCCTGCATTTTGACTCTAAATAAAGGATATTGGTGTTTCCATTACATGAATCCATTTATTTGGAAGAGTGCACAGTCCTGATAAACATCTGCATAGCACAGAGTAGGATCTAGCAGGTGGCATTCAGCCCTATCCATACCTCCTAATTTTGCCTATTAGAACTGATAAAAACCCTGTCTCAGTTCTGCACTACCAACAAATATACAGAACTGAGCTTCAGTGTACAAACTTTGGATCTTTTTCAAGTGTTTGTCCCTTTTTTTTTTTTTTTTTTAATTTTTTTTTTTAAATTTTTTTATTTATTTATGATAGTCACAGAGAGAGAGAGAGAGAGGCAGAGACATAGGCAGAGAGAGAAGCAGGCTCCATGCACCGGGAGCCCGACGTGGGATTCGATCCCGGGTCTCCAGGATCACGCCCCGGGCCAAAGGCAGGCGCCAAACCGCTGCGCCACCCAGGGATCCCCCCTTTTTTAATATATATATTTATTTATTTGGGAGAGAGGGTGAGAGATCGAGTAGGGGGAGGACCAGAAGGAGAGAGAGAGAGAGAGAGAGAGAGAGAGAGAGAGAGAGAGAGAATCCTCCAGCAGAAGATCTGTGTAGAGCAGAACTGATGCGGGGCTTGATTCCTGGATCCTGAGATCATGACCTGAGACAAAATCAAGAGTCTCAACTGACTGAGCCACCCAGGCACCCCAAGTGTCTGAGATTTCTATAGAAGATTGACCTCCAGATAATTCCCTCCTGCATAGATTAGTGGAGGGCAATAATAACAGTTAATCTTTAGTGAGTACACATGATGTGCCAGACATTGCATTATCTCATTTTTCCTTTTATTTCGGTTAAGATTTTATTTTTTTTAAGTAATCTTTACATCCGACATGGGGCTTGAACTTACCACCCCAAGCTCAAGAGTCACATGCTCTACCGCCTAAGCCAGCCAGGCACCCTGCATTATCTCACTTAACTGAATCCTCAGAACATCCTAGTGAGGTGACTTCTATTATCGCCACCATTATACAATTGAGAAAATAAAGTTCTATGAGGTTTAGATTTCCAAAGCAGTAAAACACAGAGCTTGGACTCAGAGCCAGGTCCATTTGCTAAGTTTAATTGCATTTTGATACAATCATAGAAATTTTTTTTTAAAAGATTAAAGAACATTTGGTTTGATAGGTATAAAGAATTGAGGGAAAATGCAAAACTTCCTAGAATTTAGGGATAGTCTCAGAATGTATAAGAGGCAGAGATCAAAAGTTAGCAAGTGCAGGGGCACCTGGATGGCACAGTTGGTTAAGTGTCTGGCTCTTGGTTTCAGCTCAGGTCATGATCTCAGGGTCGTGGGATCGGGTCCCAAGTCAAGCCCTGTGCTGGGCTCTGTGCTCAGTGGAGTCTGCTTGGGATTCTCTCTCTCCCTCTCCCTCTGCCCGTTTTGCTTCTGGTCTTTCTCTAAAATAAATAAATAAATCTTAAAAAAAACAAAAAGTTAGCAAGCGGAGTGGAGTGAATTACAAAAGTAACAGCCCTGCTTTTTCTCCTAAGGTGACAAGAGCTTCCTTCCTCCACAGGCAGGTGGACTCTCCCGAGTTCAAGCAGTGCTAGAATACTGACAACCACCTTGAGCAGGACTCTGTTCTCATTCCAATTAATCATTAAGCCTGGGGATTTGCAGTTACCAGACACAAGCCCTGTGCAGATGCAGGGGCTTGCATTTCTCTTGCCACACCCAGCCTAGTACGCTTCCCAGGGCCCTTCTGCATACCAGCCTAGAGCTGCAGGCACCTCTGGAGCTGAGGGAAGGGAAGCGAGCCCCTCCTGTGGATTCTGAGGCTCCCAGGCAACAGGAAATCAGAAGGAAACTGAGAAGGCAACATGCAGTTAGTTCCAAGACTTCGCCTCTGGAATTCAGTCAGCATTGTGGAGTGGCGTGGAGGCAAAATCCCTCCACTCTGACAAAGGGAAATGTATCCATACCATTTTATGGTATGCTGAAATTTAAGCTGGCCTCTAAAAACTCTTCTGGAGTGCTAGTGGTATCTGCTCTGTAAACTCCAGGCTCTAAGTGATGTAAATTTCCCCCCAGAGACTCTGAAAGTTGGAGTGGGTAGAAGCAGAAAGGGCCCCAGGCAGCTAAAGTGAAATGTGAGGGTGGAAGGGAAGTGGCTCAAAATGCCACCCTGCTCAGCAACACTTGCATTTGGGGCAAAAGCAAAACAAAGCAAAGCGGAAACCAGATCTCGGACTAATCTGCCAGCTGAGATGCCTCACTAGGATAAACAATTGGATAAGCACTCAGACTCTGAGGTGCATCCAGGAATGGCAATCTGTTCATCATTCTCCTGTCTAAAATGGCTTCCCTTTGCTCTTAGGAGAGAGATGAATATCTTTGATGTGTCTACAAGGCCCACAATCTGGGCCTGTCCTCTCCGTCACTGGGCTGTAGCCACATTGGCTTTGTCTCAGTTCCGGGAACATGCCAGCACCAAGCTCCGTGTTGTACCCAGTTTTAAGATTGCACAGGCTGTTCTCTCCTCCTGTACCTTTATTGTCCACCCCACCTTGACCCCACCCCACCAAAAAACAAAACAACATGAAGCAAAGCAAAATAGAACACATCTCTCCTCCTCTCTGGAAGAAAATGTTAGCTCCTTGAGTGCAGGGACCATGTCGTTCTTTTTCCACACACCATCCCCATGCCTAGAATAGTGCCTGGCACGTAGTCAGTGCTCAATAAATATTTGAATGAATGAATGGAGCCAGATTGTTTCAAACAGTCACAGTTTCATCGCAAAGTATTGTTCTGTTGGACAAACAGTATAAACACAGAGGCTGGTTATATAGCATACTACCACAATATATTGCAAACTAGATGCCAATCAATAAACAATTTGCACCTACAGGGTGCCAAGTGCCATGTTTAGTGCTGTCAACTTGACAGTTGAACAATTCTCTGAGTGCAAAAGCTTCTGAGAACAGCCTTAATGGGGGTGCTGGTAGGGAGGAGAATCTGAAGAAAGTGCCCTGTATCTTTTCTGCACACGAGACAGGAATTGAAATGGCCAATGTGACATTTTTAACTCAGGCAGTGAACCAGCTCGTCTAAATAGAGTATTTTTGAGCCAACATTCAATCAGTAACAATTTGTTGAGAATTTGCTAGATTCTCTTGTGAAAGAGTAGTAAGTGAGACAAGTCGGTGGAATTGAGAGTCCGATCAGTAGAACCACCAAAGCTCATTGAGGCAGAAAATGCTCGGTTTCTGGCTTCAATGATCCCCCAGTGCTGCTGGGCTGCCTTTCCCTTCTGTTGGCAGAGCATCCCCCTTTATTCCCCTTGGTGACTTCTCTAAATCTTCTTTCTTCTCTTTAAACCTCCTACCACCCCTGGTATAACCCTCCACTCCCTGACTTCATTCTCCCCGTTTTCAACAGACCACCTCAGCTCCTACTTGAAGAAATGTGAAGCCTTAAGACCTGAAAGGCCTCACCGTCCTCTGTGTGACTATAGATTTATCCTCATTTCTTTCCAAGGTTATCTTCTTCTAATTTTGGGGAGATTTAGAGATTTAGAGATTGACGTGTTAGAGATGGAAAGCTATTTCTCTCATTCTGGTTTCCTTTCAAATGTTAGACCCTGATCAGTTAGTAGGGCATGACTCAACTTGGTGGGTTGTGACCAGCAACTGTTAATGAAGTAAACTAAAGCAGAAAAGAAAATTTCAGGGTATGTGGCATGTAGTAAGGACAAATATTGCCTCCTAAACTTTGTTTTACATCTATGATTGTGTGTGTGTACTGGGTCTTGGGTGAGATGCATTTCTTACAGTGCATCATTCTTATTCAGAGAATCATCATATTTGAAGCCATGCTCTCCACCCTTTCACATTTCCAGAAGAGTTCCCACTCCTTCCACCATCTGCTCTCTTCTCTACATACTCAACCTCTTACTTTCTAGTGATTCTTAAGCTTTATCTTGTAATATCCTCTAAGTTCTCCAGCCTAAAATCATATCCTGCTTTGACCTAGTGTTCCTTTATCTCGTTTCTCTCCTTAGTTGAGAAACACAATCCAAATTCACTCCTCTTCTTTTTCTTCCAAACCCCACACCACTGAAATTCCTTTCTAAGATATTGTAAATGATCTTTATATTGCTAACGGAATGAGCATTATTTTAGGCTGAAACTAGTTGATACTTTCAACGGGGTAGATTTCTTTCCTGCCATTCTTCTGTCATTCGGATCATGTCTCTGCTGCCCATTTGAGAATTATTCCTCCTTTTCCTGCCCCTGAAGCTTGGGTATTCCTCAGGTTGCCAATCTTTTCCTTTCACGTGTCTTTCTGGCTTCCTTTTCTCCTCAGCAGTTCATGATCCCCAAATCTATATGCCTGGCCCATAACTCTCCCCTGAAATTTGTTTTTGTTTTTTACATCAAAATGTCTGCTAGATTCACTTCATTCTCCCACAACTCATCCAAAGTTGAGCTCTTCATTGCGTTCAAGTCTGTGGCTCTTACTTTTCTTCTCATCAGAAGAAATGTTCTTCCCTTCCTTATTCACCTGGCTAATTCTCATGTCTTGGAAAATCAGCTCAGGTGACATCTCTTTGAGGAAGCCAAGATGTGTTGAAAGTTGTGTGTCACCTGTAGATCTCTAAACACTTTCTATATTGTGTCAATATGGTGTATGTGTCTGTCTTTCTCATTAGACTCTAAGTACTTTAAGGGCAGTGAAGTTTATTTATTTTATTTTATTTTTTAAAGGATTTTATTTATTTATTCATGAGAGACACAGAGAGAGGCAGAGACACAGGCAGAGGGAGAAGCAGGCTCCTGAGGGGAGCCCAATACGGGACCTGATCCCAGGACTCCAGGATCATGCCCTGAGCCACAGGCAGATGCTCAACCACTGAGCCTCCTGGGCATCCCAAAGAAGGGAAGTTTAAATCATTTTTGCATTCCTAGTATCTAACACAAGAGTTTCGTACATTATAAATGCCCAATAAGTATTTCTTGAAACCATTGTCATAATGGAGAACCAGAAACTGTCACATGAATTCGTACTACAAACAGGCCCTCAGATAATTTTCAATGAAGTAGATCTGAGTTTGATGTGCCCTATCTGTTAACTTTCCCATATCTGCTGTATAATTGTTCTGCTTTTTAAATTGCTTTATGCTGTGTAGACCTGTAGATGCAAAGAGGAAATGTGATATTAAAAAACAAACAGGACTCAATTAGCTGTTAATTAAAACAAATGACTTCAATAATTAGACATTACACATCTTCTCTAAGTTATTGAATATCCTAAAGAGAAGGAAGTCAAGATGTGGTCATATTTGTTCAGAACCTAATTAGAGAAACTCTTTAAAATTGTATCACACCCATTATTGGATTTAAACATGTTCCTAAATGGTTACCCTCACTAGTTTATACTATTTTTCATGGCAGCCTTGTGACAGAGCTGTAGCACGTCTTATATAACTTTGTGACTCAGTTGCTGTTGTGTACTTGGGTTAATCTGAAAAGTCACTCAGAGATTCTTTATGGTGAGTTTCTCTTCTTCCTTTAACACTTTTGTATCTTTGGTGTTCAGCTGTCATTCATTGTTAAAATCTAGAAAATTGAGAAATTGGTGTTGGAGTGAGTTTGGGAACCAAGTTCAGATATATTTCTTCTTTCAGCCTCTTGGAAGTAGGACTTTTTGGGGGTGGGGTGAATGCAGCTAAGATTAGTCTATGTGATTATTACTATAAACTGCTTAACAAATACTTGAATTAATGAGAGCATGCTCTACTGATTTCGTTAGTTCTGATAATGTGCAGAGTGAATAGTGATTTAATTTCTCCCACATGAGTTGCTATGTGGGATCAGAGGGCCTGTGATATATTGGAAATGCCTTTGTGTCATGATTTGAGAATTGATGGTGTTTCCTCTGTAGTTTCATCACGATTATATGAGGGCTCAGAAATAAGAGAAGGAAAACCCCTCTGCAGTCTATTCTTTAAAAATATTAATAATTTTGCATATTAGATTCACAATATAGAGTTTCCAAAGAGTTTTATACACATTATTTAATTTAAATCTCAAAACAACCCTCAGTATTACTCTCGGTTTATAAATGACTAAATTAAAACTCAGAGAAGTTAGAGTGACTTGTCCAAAGTCACACAATTTGTATCAGAGCCACAGTCCTGTTTGAAAACAAGAGTTTTCAGCAAAGGACTTTGGAAATTCCCTTTTAAATCTAGTCCAATCAAACACTGGTTTGGGGGTAAAGTATTCTGAACACCTAAATCTACCAACAGCTATTATGCAAGAAGAGTTAGATTTTTCTTTCTGATTTCTGGTTATCATTAAATATTTATTGAGGTAGTTTTCTTCTAATGCTTTATTTCCTGACTTTCTTAGTGATGGTATAGAAATGTCTTCAGTTTTATCCTTTGGAGAGGTTGAAGTGACCTTGGTTGTGTTTGCTTTGTCCCAACCCAATGATAAAACATTTCTAATCATCTGTCTCTAAGTCCCTCATAGAGTGGAAAACCGTTAGAGCTAGAAGGTGCAAGAGACCATGAAATTCCAGCTATAGCAAGCTATGTCATCCATCTCTTCTTACTCTAGTACATTTCTATGGCATTATGTTCACAGGGATTGTGAGACTGTGCTGAGTTGAGTGGGAATGGAGCTATAATTGATTCACGATGCCAGCTATGGGCTCATGAGTGTGCTGTGCTCATCCTTAATTTTTCTTCCTTTGGCCTCTTATCTCTAATCTGCCAGAAAGTCCCATCTGTCAAACCTCTCGATGCTATCCCAAATCTGATTACATTTCCACGATTTCTACTGTTAGTATCTGTAGTGGTAAGGATATGTTACATTATGCTACGGGGGTGACAACCCCCAGATCTCCGTGGTTTGAAAAAACAATGTCTACTTCTCACTTGGGTGCATGTCCATTGCATTTCAGCAGAGAGATCTGCTCCACTTCTTCCTCACTGCAGGCTCCTCACTGAAAAGGATGCACAATCTAGAATGTTACCAGCCACAGTTACAGAGGATAAGAGTCACAGGAAGGTCTCACCCAGCAATCAACTGCTCTGATCTTGAAGTGATGCACACCATTTCTGCCACAAATCCATTGACCGGAACTACTCAGGTGGTACCATCCAAGTGCAAAGAGGATAAGGAAGTATCATTCTTCCATGTGTGTGGAAGGTAAGGAAAACAGATATAGGTGAACATTAGAATTCTAAGTCACTACTTCCCCTCACTTAAATTCCTGAAAAAGCACCCTAACTAGTTTCTCTGCTTCCATTCTTACCTCCTGAAGTAGACTCTCCACAGGGCAATTAGAAGATTTGTTTAAAATATAAATGAGAATATCCCTCTCCAAATAGCCAATTGATGCAGAATTCTCTTTCAGAAAAAGGAACTTCAGTTGCATCCTCTGTGCCTTCTATGTTGCCAAGTACTTCTTATAACAACTATTCTCTTAAGCCTTTCTTTTTGAATTAGGGATGGGCCAGAGCATTTGCACACAGAGCCAGATGGAGATGGTAAGAGAGAATTCTTATCTGGATGGCCTTCTATGCTACTCTGGTGGACAGTCTAAGAGGGTCTGTGAAAGAGGTGAAGAAGGTGCCAGCTACTCTGTGGAGTCCTCAATAAGCACAGGGATTGTGGCCCAGCCTTCATTACCCAGATCATGTTCCCTGGTGCTAGCTCAACTGGTTCACTTTGTTCGAGAGTGAAAGGGAAGTAGGGAGTGGCTTGTTTTCCTTCCATACAGGACTAGGACAAAATAAGTGTCTAAGAAAGACATATTGCTTTTTCCTTTCTTATCTCATCTCTTCTCCTACCTCCAGTATCTCTAAATCAGCTTACTCTTCTGATGCTCTTTGATGGAAATCAATCCTTCAAAATCTTTGTCAGTATTTTACTTGGAGTGTCTTACTTCATCAGTGTACTTTTCACATTATTCTGACTACAATGAGTACCATAGGGACATAGCTACCTATAAATATAAACAGCCTAGAGAGGAAATAAACTATAAATTAAAAAGCCCTAAAATCTGATCTCTCCTTCATGTTTTCTGTTTTTCAGTGCTATTAATATTCATTCTCTGATCTCAGACTCTGGACTCTGTCTACTCTGACCACGAGCTCTTGATCTACCCTTCCTGCATTGGCTGATTGGTTTGGACCTGACTTCCGACTTCTCCAGATTTATGTCATCTGTGCATCTTTTTAGTCTCGAGTAATTCTTCAGAGTCACTACCCAGATCTTTGCTCTTGCATAATTTCCTTTCACTCTGTCCATAATATTTTTCTTGTTCACATATCTGGCCTCAACATACTTTCAATAACAATACCAATATATTTCCTATGAGCAGACCTTAGCATGACATATGTTTCTGGGGGGGAAAGTTATGCTTTATCATATTGCCACAGCCTAAAAAGAAATGCTCGGAGAAATACAAGCCACTTTATTTGAAAAAATTATTACAGAGGTTATGATATGTTTCTCCAATGTACTTAAACTAATGTTATACATGTGAGTTCAAATAAAGATAGAGTTGGAAGAGACCCTAGGGATTGTCTGGCTCAGTCCTCTCAAAATGCAATTGTAGAAACTGAAATCAAGAAAGAATAAGTAAAATGCCAAGTATCACAAAATTAGTTTGTGTTGAGCTGGAAGCCACATCCCCCAGGTCAGGGGCACTGAGCCCTTCACTCTACAACACTGTCTTTTGAGTTTCACATTACAATCATTATTTGAAGAATTACTAGCCAAATGTCCTTCATTAAAACAAAAAATATGTGCTTGAGAATCTTTGTTTTGAGAGATTCAGGTTTAGAGAATGGAATTGTTCAAAACAAGGAAAAACACCCATATCTATTAATAGGACATAGTTACGAATTTTGTTTTTTATATACCAGGATCACATTGCAATTTTCCTTTTTTATACTAGAGACATATTTGAAATCTTCTTTTTGTATTCTCTTCTTTGATATGAAGTCTACTCTTGCCAAGTGCAAATCAAGTCTCAATAGGGTCTGAAAATCTAGAGTATTGTTTTGGTAGAAACAAAGAATACCACTGATAGAAAGTGTACAGAAATCCATAATTGAACTTACATTCCTTTTTATTATTTCCATGGAAAGGATCATAAATATCTTTGAGCCATAATATTAATATAATTTCCCATTCTATGGGTATTATGTTTATATTTTATCATTCTACCCCACATTTGGACTGTAATATATCTACCTACTATTTATTCTTTATTTCTTAACTAGCAAAAAATTTTAAAAGTGCTTAGAAGTTCAAAATATCCTTTATAAAAATAAAGTACACCTCCAAAAGAAATGGGCTCCATAAGTAAAGCAGTCCAAGTATCTCAAGTAGAAAATAGATGTCCAAATGGCCCACTTCTCCCAATTTTAAATACTTTAGTGATTTTAATTCTACATATTATCTACCCCAAATTCCATTTTTTAAAAAAGATTTATTTACTTATTTGAGAGAAAGAATGAGTGCGGGGAGGAACAGAAAAAGAGAATCTTTGAGCAGGCTGTGTTGAGTGTAGAGCCCCACACAGGGCTCAATCTCACCACTCATGAGATCATGACCCATGGGATCATGACCTGAGCCCAAACCAAGAGTCTAACATTCAACCAACTGAGCCACCCAGGCACCTCAACTCCAAATTCCATTTTTAACATGGTCTATGAGGCTGCAAACAAAGATGCTCACTCTTCACATACACATATTTTTGCTCCATTCTGGGTCAGTAGAATCAGACAAGAGTCAAAACAAGGTTTCTATCAGAGATTCATCTCTCCCAGTAAGGACAAAAGCTGTGGATCCATGCAAGATAACAATTTGAAAGTCTGAGGCATAGGTAAAGAATTTGAAATGCTTCCCTCTGGTGAAGATGTATTATGTGGCCTTAATCAACGGATAACTGCTTTCCCAAGGTGTTGGGAATTTACTTAAAAGTCTGATGCAATAAAATACTGAAGAACTTCTTAATGTGTCAACTCCTAAGTCTGATTCAATAGAATGTGAAGGTGGAGCCAGTTTGGGAAAAGAGATGACCTGGTTATCTTGAATTCTAAAGATTGGGCAGTTGTGATTATTTGCCTATCTTGGCCAACAGAGAGTCAGCCACAAAATCTCACTTATTTCTCTTTTTGTCATTAAAAATATTTTTGAAACATGGGAATGAACTCCTGAACTCATGGAGTATAATATGAGGCACAGAAATTCTGGAGTTAGGTAGATTAGGATTCACTTTAACCTAACCTTAACCACATAGAATGTATGTAAGCAAATTATTTAGCCCCTATCAGCTTGAGCAATTTACAGATGATAGTAACTGTCATAAAAATTGGTTGTGAGGTAAGATTAAATCAATTTAAATTTCAAGATGGATATAACATCTCAAAAAACGGTACATGATACATAGTAGATAGAAGATAATCCCTACCTCAGGCTCTGCATTAGTTCTTGAGATGCAGAGCCCAAGATAGGAATTTTTGTGGTGGGCATACATTGAGGGAATGCTCTCAGGTAATGGCTGTGAGGAGTGAGTAAGAGAGGCAGGATGAAGAAGAACAGATAAGATATGTACTCAGCTGAAGGCTAATTTTCACTTGATCCCATGAGAAAGTCTAGATGGTGAATGACACCACAGAACTTTCCCCATGCTGAGGCAAGGGGAGATACTTTTTTGGTTTTCTTTATCAGTCAGTCATTGACTACAGGCCACCTCTGGAGTTAGTGTGCATCCTCCTAGGGCTTTCTGGAGAGGTATTCCCATCCACTAAGGGCAATTCTCAGAAGAAGAAGGCAGCTGCCAGCTGTACCGTTGGTAAAGGAGATCTGGGCAGGGCATGAAAGAGTCTTCTGCACCAAAGACATCTGGATGCTTATTGAGGGCAGAGGCTACATCTTATCTGTTTTTATATATCTTACTCATTCATCATTCAATCATCCATTCAAGAATTATTTATTGTATGTCACCTCTATGTCAAACGTAGGTACATGGGATACACTAGCGATTGAAAGAAAGATTATTCCCTGGTGGATCCCCGATTGCAGTGGGAGAGAGATAATAAGCAAATAGACATAAGAAATAATGACATACCAAGTCATTTGGTGATAAGTACTCTGCTGAATGGATAAGAAGATTGTCTTATTTTTTTTTTCTTGGTCAAGCAAAATTTAATTTTTTGATTCCAGTATTTCTTAACTGGATTGTCTTTTAGTCACTGAAAATATATGGCATCTCAGGGCTTGATACCTTGCCGCAGGTCTTTCTGTGGAGTACTGTAGGTTATATAATATAAAATCATCTAGGTACAGATTTTTTTTTTTTGTGGTGGTGGAAGAGACTTTAGAGATTATGTTCAAGATTTGATTGAATTTGTACTGATCTCTGACATACTGTAACTGTATTTTGATTATATGATTGATGTAATCTTTGTCTTTTTTTTCCCTGCAGAATTGGAGCATTGACACTTTTTAGTTGACTATGCTTTTGGGTTCATATCTGGTAAATTGAGTTTGTTCCTTTATTTACTAATTCTATTGTATTATTCACTAATTCACTATTCAACACACTCCAGCATTTGAGCATCTACTGTGTGCTAAATCTTGATGAAGTGTGGGAAGGATTAAGATGATAGTCTCTGCCCCTAGAAGCTTACAATCTACTAGGAAAGATAAACTGGGTTCACTAATAGCTCTATGCCAGGGAAGACAGCACTGGGTCCAGGAAACATGCATACAAGGCCCACTGAAGAAGTGAGAGATCACTTGTGAGGCAGGAGGGTTCTAAGGAGCCATATAGAGGAAATTTCTAGCTGGGGCTGAAAGCTGGCTGGGATGTGGACACCTGGACATGCAGCTGTTGAGAGTTCTGAGTGGAGACAATCTATCAACCAAGATGAAGAGGCAGCAAAAGGCTAAATGCATTTGTGGGGGTCACGAATAGCTCTGGTTGGGTCTGATTCCTGAGGCAAAATAGGGAATTAAAAAGATAAGTTTATGGCTCATTAAAGAGGGACTTGAAGGTATTCTTGTCAAGGATTTTGTGATAGGAAGAAAAGGAAACCCACTCCAGCTAAAACACATGGAAGGATTGGTTAACCTAAAAGAGGGGAAGTACAGAGAATTCCAGAAGTTTCACTGGATCTCACTGAAACTTGTTGTTTCACTGGGTCCCACTGAACCTTTTTGTAGGAAATCAGGATATTTTGGGGGGTCCTACTGCATCTTCCAGGGGCAGTGAGATACCAGCTCTACTTCTATTGTCTGCTTTACCTTCTTTTTCCCTGACTGGTTTCCTCTATTTGTTTATTGTTCTCAGGGCCCAGTCCAGCATAGCCACTTGTCTCTCAAATCTGATGATGAGCAAAGATGTGCATCCCTGGATCTCAGAGGACAAAGTATTGAGGGAGAGGCTCTCAATGGCTGTCTTTAGGCTCCTTATCCACCCTAGTCAAATCACCTGGGGCTGGAAGGGAGGCATTACAACATTATCGCCTACTCAGCAAACTGTGCAGGTGTCCTTGAAAGGGAATCCAGGGGCCGGCAGAGTGGGGTCTTGTGACACAGATGGCCTGGCTGAGTAGCTAGCTCCATTCTGCAGGAACAGAGGGGCCTGGGAAACTTTCTGAGTAGGAAGGTCCAGTTCATTCACTCACTCATTCATTTATTTCTATAGTTGTTCTGTTTCTCAGTTTCATGAGGTGCCAACAATATTGTTACCCTCTGAAATTGTGTTAACAGTGCAAAACTTGAGCATTTGAAAACAATGAATATGTGGTACCAGGGCATCCCGAATCCTCAATTGCATTACATGCCCCGTGTCTGGGAAAGTGCTCTGTAGCCCCACACTAAACTCCCTACTAATTCTGTTGGAAGTGTCTGTCCTGGAGTCAGTCTCTCCATGATACTCTGGGTTCCTTTGAATGTTCATATTCCTAGAACCCAGCATTTTGTCTGGCCTACAGCACAAGTTCAGTAAACGCATGTTTCTCATTTTCTGAAGCATTTATCTTTCCAAATTTCCTGATGCTGTGTGTCAGATGCATGAATCTGTATATATATTAGAAATGAGGTACTGGCACGCACAGTGATAAGTTGGAAAATCATCAAGCAACTATGCTCCTCCTGGTCTCTTACCCTAAGAAAACAAGAAAACATGGAACAGGCTCTGGGAAGTCGTAGGACTTCAGAATCAGCCGATTTGGGTTTGCATTCCAATTTGCCACTTACTGGTTGTGTGACCTAGGGTAAGTTCCTTACTCATAATATCTTACCTCTGTTCGTTCATCAGTAAAGTAGGAATAATGTGTATTATTATTTACATACACGCAAGTTTCTATGAGCATTAAGTGAGATACTGAGTATAAAGCTCCAAGTGTTGTGTCTGATGCATCAAGGTACCAATCAGCATAGCTATTAACATTACCATTGTTCTCAGGACTTATTACCATGCAGAAGCAATGACAGTTATCTTCTTAAAAAACAGCATTCTGGGGCGTCTGGGTGGCTCCATTGGTTGAGCATCCAATACTTGGTTTCATTCATATGATGATCTCAGGGTCATGAGATTGAGCCCCATGTTGGGCTCTATGCTCAGTGGGGAGTCTGCTTGAAATTCTCTCTCCATCTCCCTCTGCCTCTCCCTCTCAACACCTCCTCCCCACTCACATACACCTGCACCCTTTCTTTCTCTAAGAAAATTAAAAAAACAAACAAACAAACAAACAAAAACTAACAAAGCAGAATTCTGAGAAAATGAGAAGAGAGTGTATGCTATTGATCAGCATTAGAACACTATGACCAGGCATAATTTTTGTGTCAGAAAAATCTGGCTTGGATTTGGGTTCACATCTAGAGTAAGTTAGGCCTCAATTTGCTCATCTGTAAAATGAGGATAACAAGGTTTGGAAGCAAATGAAAGAACTCAGGTAAAGTACTTAGCAGTACATCCAATGTGTACACATTTCTCAAGAAATGACAGCTATTAGTCTCTCTGTCTCTCTGTCTCTCTCTCTCTCTCTCTCACACACACACACACACACACACACAAGCACTCATGCACCACCACCACCATCACCAAGTATTTTGTCCTT
This sequence comes from Canis lupus dingo, assembly GCF_003254725.2. Taxonomy (NCBI): domain Eukaryota; kingdom Metazoa; phylum Chordata; class Mammalia; order Carnivora; family Canidae; genus Canis; species Canis lupus. The sequence continues at coordinate 5,963,475 of NC_064263.1, read as the reverse complement.
GCTCCAGCTGATCTTTTTTCCATATGGGCCAATATAGTTCTACAATCATTGGTGAACATTACTTGGAAGGGGGTGAGTGTGCATGCGTGTGCACACACACACGGTGCACTGTTTGCATATACATACAGAGTATGTAACATTTAAGATTATCCTAAGATTTGAAAAATTGTTCCAGAGACCCTGGGTAAAGACAGCAAGGAACCCACAGCAGCTAAATCCCCCCTCAATCCCAAGCCAAGTGTTTACCTCCCCAGCAAAACAAAGCCACTGAAAGAGAATCAGCAGAACAAAAGCAGAGACTTGGAAAGTAACTTGGAGAGACATTGGAAGGAATTGTAAAGAACCTGTCCCTTCTAATGCAGAGAGTTGCTGAAACCACAGAAAAGCTGGTGGAAATTAACCGTTTGTGTCACAGGCAGCACACCATATGCTGCCTGCCTTCTCTGGAGAAAGAACAACCAGCAATTGCTTCCCACTCCCCAGCGGGCTGCTGAGCTCAGCCTGCACTCACTTGTGCTCTCAAATAAAATGCAATTCAACCAGCCAAGCCCCAGCATGCTTAACCTTTGGACCACGAATGCCAACGTTTCTCTGGAGAAAGAGTCAGTTGTGCTCGTCTTGGTGACTATGATGTAACCACTGGAGGGAAAAAAAAAAAAAGGCTTATAGCCACTCTGATTTTGCAACGGCTCCAACAAAAGGCTTAAAGGATTTCAGATGCATTTGGAAATTAAACTCTGCTGGCCCTCCTGAGCCAGCATCTCTTCTGAATACCAGAGGGACTGACAATGACAAAACCCAGACCTAATTGCTGATGCAGGCTTGATGGTATTTGGGGTGTCTAGTCATGACAAGGCATAAACAAATCCCTCTGCCACTGTTCGCATGTGAAAAAATGGCATTTCATCTGGCTACTTTCTACCCGACTCCATTGGCAGGTTGTCCCAATACCCCCCTCCAGCTCCCCTAGTAGATCTTTGGGAAACTGACCTTGAACACAGAACATGGAATTTTTTAAAAGAGATAAATGCTCTCATTCCCTCTTTGCTTATAGAGGTATTTCTGGTCAAAGGCGAACTGACAGAAGGGATCCAGGATAGCTCGACAAGAGGTCAGTTCCTGCTGACATCAATGAAAAGGGGCAGATCTCAGAGGTGGTGTCTGACACAGAAGGAAATGAAAAAGTAGAGGTTGCTTCAAAGACAGGATTTTTTTTTTGAAGTATGGTTCTTAACATAGTAATTTCTTTTGGCGTGTGCTCTGTAGATTATACGAAAGGGACTGGATGTCTGTAAACTAGATAGGCGAGAGGAAGGGGTGGGCTGCAGTGGGGGCTGGGTTGGAGCGGTGGTGGAGTTTCGTCACCATGTGTGGGGGCACAGGGAATTACACTTGGAGGACACTGGCCTCTACTTTCATTTGTTTTACTCTGAGTCCTGGGGTCTGGGTTCTCTGCATGACCAAATATGTCTGCGATCGTCCTCCAATGAGTTTAAGTAGGCAGAATGAGGAAGTATTGCTCAAGAAGCATTTGCTGGATGGTCATGGATCCATATTCATATTTTTGTGACTGTGGCTTTACAATGTGAAATAGTGTCTCATTGCAACTCGGCTCACTAAGAGGAAGATGTTCCGCTGCTGCAGCCCCCTCCCCCACTCCAAGGCAATACTGCCCAGGCCTCTGAGGAAGGAGGGTCCAGGCTGCCTCCACATGCCACCTGTGCAGAGACCTCCTCCATACCCAGTGGGGGCAGAAGCAAGCCAAGTTGTGGTTGCCGTCCTCAAGGACCTAGGTAGCAGCCCTTAGCAAAAGCAAAATAATGGGAAGGTGCTAGCAAATCACCCTGCGAAATGATGGATCATCTTTACTCTTGCTTTCTTGTCTTTAACAAAAATGTACTTCTTTGTCATCTCTATGAAAATGTGGCTCAGTTAGAATTTTACCTCAGAAAATGAATATGGATTGTGTGATGTGAGTAAAAAGGAAAGACATGAAGGGCAAAAGGGAATGGAGTGAGGGGGAGGAAAGAGGTCAGGACAACATGGAAATGAAAGAAGAAGGCCAACAGTCTTAAGGAAGTCGGAGCTCTGTGGAGCCAGGTGCTCACACACACGCCACAGCCAGATTGTCGCCCTGTGAGAACGAGAACGGGCAGAGGGCTCTGAGCAGGCCGGCGTGTGCTTGTAGGTGCGTGTTGGCAACGGACACAGCCACGTCAGACCGCCCAACACACGCCAGCTCCGTCACCCATGAGGGGGCTGCGGCCGTCTCCGAGGAGCCTCTCCGGCCAAACGGACCAACCTGAAGAAACCGAACTCGGAACGCGGGCCCAGGGCACGGGCCGCTGGCGCTGCTCCTCGATGCTTCTCTGGAAGGGCTTCGACCTGGTGCCAAGGATCCTCTGTGAGGGGGAAGACCCTCGCCAGCCCAACGCCGAAGGGATCCGCCCCGCACAGCGCCGCCCGCGCCGCCCGCGCCGCCCGCCACCGCTGCCTGAAGTGCCTGCGGGACTCTGGGGTCCACGTGCACGCGGCGGACAGCGACGGCTGGCGACGGCGTCCGCGTCTGCAAACAGCTGGAGGCGAGCGGCGCCGCCATTTTTGCGTCCACCGGCAGCGACATCGAGACTGCCGCGGACGAGTGTGAGGACACGGAGGAAGGCGACCCCCGGGGCTCCCAGCTCCGGTATGCGGCGCGGGAGGAGCTGGGCGTGATGAGCAAAGGGGCGGTGCACGCTCTGTGGGCTACGAGGCCCGGAACAGCGGTGAGCTGTCCTTCCCCGGGGTGCCATCGGCATCCACCCGGAGGCGCAAGCCGAGAGCGAGACGAGGCGGGCTCCCGTGGGGACCGACCCGGGGGGCTGCGTGCCCAGAACCAGACCCCGGCGGCGCACGCTCCCTGCCCCTCAACCGCCTTGGGAGCGCTGCCCGGCCCGGCCTGGCCCGGCCTGGCCTGCCCGCCGCCGAGCCGCCGAGCCGCCGAGCCGCCGAGCCCCAGGCCGCCCTGCTGTTCTCCAGGAAAGCTGAAGCCAGGCGTGGCTGCGATGGAGCTCCTTTAGCAGGCGGCATCCACAGTGTGAAATTCCTGCAGTTTCTAGGTGAGGCCCTTTCCTCAGTTTGCGCTCTTCAGCCGTCTCTCTCCTTTCCTGGAGCTCGAGGTCGCTCGAGCCATCAGGTGCCGCAACTACCTGCCTTAGCCTGGGTCTCACCAAACACGACGCCAGAGGCAAGGCCAACGTGCAGCGGTGTATTTGGGAGTGACCCAAGGGGCAGGAGCCAGCTCAAGCCACTGCCTCGGATCCTTGATCCGGCAAGATCTTTTGAGGAGCCTCATGAAGACAGAACTGTCCTTGAGGGAGACTCCTGTCCACCATCATTCAACAGGGCTTCATGGGCATTAATGTTCTCCTATTTCTGGGGTGTGTGTGCACGGAAGACCACAGAGTACTTTCCTGGGGGCTTTACCCAGCGGCGTTGAGGAAGACTCTGGTTGGGAAGCATGGGGTACCAGGCCTGTGGCCAGGGGAGATACACTCTTAGCTGGCACTTGCCTGGGGCTGGCTGAAGTCTGTGTAGAAATGGTGACCACAGCAGTGGTAAAAGTAAAGGACGGGGTAAGAGAGATGTGAAGTACTGTTCGAGAAGTGACCTTTCCCCACAGTCATTGCCTTAGTTTAGGGCACCTCTTGTCTGAATAATACAGTAGCCTCCTAGCTGTGCTCCCCATCTGCAAATCTCTCTTCAAATTCACTATTCAGATACTGCCAGAATCATCTTTCCAAGACCCAGATCTGATTATATCACTCCCTTCCTTAGAAACCTTCTTTTCCCTTACTCTTTTCTTCTTTTACATCTCTTGGCCCTCCTCTGAATTTTTGGTATGGCACAAGAAGTATTTTGCAAAATCTGCCTCCCTGGCCCCATTTCTCACTCCCCACCCCCAACAAGCACCCTTTATACTAGCCCCAGTGTTTCCAACTTGTGTACTCCTGGGTCCTATGGAATTATTTCAGAAGATCAGAAAAACCATATGTACATCCAGAAATCTATAGCCTGAATAACTAATGTGCCTTAAGCATATGTTGTAAGTTCACAAAACTTAACTCACTCTTCTTTCTGGGTTTTCAGAGAAAAATGGAATTTCTTAATTTTGCCTATATTGAATCTAGTTTCTTGTATGACCATCCCCTCTACTCCCTTCCCATCTGCTGGTAGGAGCTATAAATATTACCTTATGGAGGAGGTGCCCTTCTTTTGTGGTCATGTTGTAAATGGAGAAGGATAGGTCTCAGGAGACCCAGCGATGGAAAGATCAGGGAACTGTCCTGTTAGTGATGTGCTCTCAAGCTTGGGGTATTGGTCTTCTCTCTGTTAACCTACAAACTAGCCTCTGGTTCAGAGATCATGCTTGTGTTTGAGGGTCCTCATGTCAGTCTTCTCTGGAAATAAACCTCAGCAAACTCTGAGGGAGGGACACACATTTCTTTTACTCAAGATTCCATTGGGCATCCCTGAGCAGCATGGATGTTGGGGCTAACTTGCTCTCAAGCATCATACTAAGCTACTTTGCTTTCCCTCATTCTCTGACTTGACCTCCCTCATCTTGTTCTCTTCCCAAAGCTCTCCTCTTGAAATTCTTCACATCTGGTGGCCCATCTCACCCTCTCTTGAGAAGATCTCTTTTTGGAGTAGAATTGGGGCATGGGGTGGGGGTGCAGTGGGTTCCACTTGGTAAATGCATCTCATGCTTGTGAAGTGTTTGGTTTTTTTGTTTGTTTTATTCTGAAGATAACATAGCCTGTTCTCATCTCAGAAACACTTTCTTCTGTTAAAATGACATTAAACTTATTAATTTTACAATAATAACCCTGGCATTATTGCGCTAAAGGAAGAATGTAAGTGCTGGGAGGGCAAGAATTTTTCTTGCTTATTCCCTGCTTTGTCTGGAGACCCAGAACAGCCCCTGAAAAATAGCAGGCATTCACTTCATGTGTGTTGAATGATCAAATGAGTAAATAAATGGAATATACTATTCCTTCTGGGGCTACCTTTTGTTTCAAAGGACCTCCACGTTGGCAGAGAATATACTTAGAGGAGATGGGAGTGGTATCCCAGTTTAACCAATGCATTCTTGTTTTTAAGGATACTTTTGTGAAAAATAGTAGAAGTAATATAGCCCTAGGTAGTAATTTTTTCTTTTTACAAAGATAACGCGAGTTCACAAAAGGAACTCTTCTGTCTCATGTGCTAGAGGCAATTGTGATCAATAGGCTGTATTTTTTTAAAGATTTTATTTATTTATTCATGAGAGACAAAAAGAGAGAGAGAGAGAGAGAGGCAGAGACACAGGCAGAGGGAGAAGCAAGCTCCCTGCAGGGAGCCCGATGTGGAACTTGATCCCAGGACCCCAGGATCACAACCCGAGTCAGATGCTTAACTGCTGAGCCACCCAGGCATCCTGGCAGGCTGTATTTTTAGTTTAAGGTCATATGGTTATATGACCTTAAATCATTTATTTAAGCCTCTTGTTCTTGTTATTATCAGCAGTAGGGAATTATTGACTCTTTTTTATTTTTTATTTTTTTTATTCATTCATGATAGACACACACACACAGAAGGGGTGGGGGTGGCAGAGACACAGGCAGAGGGAGAAGCAGGCTCCATGCCGGGAGCCTGATGTGGGACTCGATCCCGGGTCTCCAGGATCACGCCCTGGGCCAAAGGCAGGTGCTAAACCACTGAGCCACCCAGGGATCCCCAATTATTGACTCTTTATTATGAAAGATTAGGAAATGAACATCACCTCAGTGCTTGCTCATACTCCCCTTTCTCCTCATTTCTGATTTTTTCCCTTATTTTGCATATTTTTTATTTCATCGATACACATTTTGAGAACCCTCTTTGTCTTTGTTTTCTGAGTAACCAGTTTCTCGCATGCTGTATTTAGTATATTATTCCAGGCCACTTATTGAATTTCTTGTCATTTTTAATTTCTAAGAACTATTCTCTGGTTTTGGCAGATTACTCCTTTTTATATAGCACCTTGCTCTTGTTTAATATATGTAAAACCTTGACTTTTTGAGGATTCTTGTTTAAAAAAATTTTTTTTTAAAAAGCTCTTTTCTATTCCCTGGATTACTTCTGTTTTCTCTGGGGTTAGTGGGTTTTCTTCCAATGTCTGTTGAGAATTCCCAGGTTATCTTTGTGGGAGAGGGTTAGGCTGATGAATATGATTTTTATGCAGCTATGGAGATCTTTGGATTAAAGGACTGCCTCTGGGCGCTTTGTAAGCAGGATTCCTTCCAGAAGGCAGCTGAGGGACCCCTGCATTTGCAAAGGAGGATGACTTTACTTTGGCAATAGAGCACTTGGGAAGACTATATTTCCCTCCTGGACAGAGTTGCCATTCCTTCTGTACTTCTGTCCCCCTTCCACAGCACTGCTACCTATCCCCCACCCCACCCGGCCCTCACCCTGCATTACTACTTGTGTGTAGGGGTTGTCAAAGAGCTACCGAAAACTCTGGTCTTCTCTCTTAAGCTCTGAAAATCACAGCAGGAGGTTTTTCTAGTAAGGTCATATATTCTGCTTTGGCAACAGTCCTCCATCATAGTTTCAGTGGGACTGCCAGAGGAAGAGAAGGTAGATGTGAAGTCTAGGTCTGCCATCACGTGCTACTTTTTTATGACTGCATATAGATGCTGTCGTGATTGATAAAACACACACTTGTTCAAGAGCTTTACTAAACGTGTTGTAGATTTTGCTGTGATGTGCTTTCTCAATTGGTGAATGCTAAAGCTACAACCATTTTCATTAGGGGCGAATGAAACCCTTTGGTGCTAAAATTGTTGGAAAGCTGTCTTAGCCAAGCTGCCTTAATCATGAACACACTGCATGCTCGATGCCTTCATGCTGTTCTCTGCACTTGGAATGCTCATCTCACTTCTTTTACCTGCAAAATCCTGCCATCCTGAAGGACGAGTTCCATGACCACTTCCTCTGTGGAGTTTCCCTCCGTGCCCTGAGACAGAATTCATTGCTCCATCTTCATTATTCCCTGACCACTCCGTCCATCCCTCTGACATAGCAATTACCATGTGGTTTGAGAGTTGTTGAGGTTCTCTCTCTCTCAATTCCAGTCTTGTTCATTGTTACTTTTTATCTCAAATACTCAACACAGAATGAACTATGGTTGGCTTATGTTAAATTGCAGATTTTGCTCTTATGATTTGTAATGCTTGTCATTGGTTGTATGTCATGAAAAAAGGCCGTATGCTGAAAGGATGTTTGTTTCTTTAAAAATTATTTTATTTTAGAGACACAGAGAGAAAGGGCATGAGCTTGTGGAGGAGAGGCAGAGAGTGAGGGAGACGGAGGGAAGCAGACCCCCTTCTGAGTGCAGGGCTCAATCCCAGGACCCCAAGATTGTGACCTGAGCTAAACCAAGAGTCAGACACTCAACCAACTGAACCACCCAGGTGCCCCTGAAAAGATTTTTTTTTTTTTTTAACTCTACCTCTGTGAAGCCTGGTGGAGTAAATTAGTCATCTCACTCATCACTGAGTGGTATTTTCTGAAGCTGTTCAAAGGAAGATTCCTGTTTATGTGTTTTTGCTAAGATTATCCTTTTTCCTTACAGGCCATCCCAGAAAACAGTGACAACTCCATTTCAAGATATCTCTAAGAAGAAATCAAGAAAGAAGTGTAAATAATGTTCAGTGAAGACAAGGGTTGGGGAGAAGAGAGGAGAATATAAGTGTAAGTCTCTTCTCACTGTCTAGAAGTTCTCTCTGGACAAGACCTGTGTTCACTATCACCTTTATATCAACATTCATTCACACATTTACTCTATAAATATTTGAATGCTCATGGTGTGTCAGGCATTATGTCGGGACTTGGCAAAATGCTGATAATGATAGACAAAGTCTCTCTCCTTATGCAGTTTACAATCTTGTGGGCATTTCACCATGTTGCTAAACGATTCATGTGGGAGTCATTCCAAGGGTATGTCAATAGGTAATTAATTAATGATATTTATTGGGTATTTCTTATATATTTACTCCAGTTCTAGGCTTTGTAGCAGTTTAAAAGTAAAATAGACCTTGTGCATGAGGAATTTAGAATTTAAAATTATTAAGGTTTTGTATAAAATGGCAAAGGGAGGATATTAGCAGTTTGGAGTCTGGGGGATCAGTTTGTTTGGAAGTGCCATAGATGGGGATATTGGAGATCTTTGGATGATCCCTTAAAGCCCACTTCCACTTTTCCCCATCCCCCAGGGCCCAGGATACTCTTGCCTGAAGAAAGAGTTAAAATCTATACAACTGTACGTAGATCCAGGTCCACAGCCAAGTTTCGCAGGAAGTGACAATTAACTTGAGACCTGAGGAATAAGGAATAAATAGTTGGGTGATAAGGTAGAAGACGATGCCAGGTAGAGTGAAAGTATGTGTGAAGGTCTGGAAGAGGCAAGGAACATGAATTTCAAGGCATTGATTATGCTAATATGGCTGGAGCACAGAGAATGCAGCAAGGGAGTGGTGTCAGAGGAGGCTGGAAAGACAGGAATGAAATCAATGCAGGATTTTGTTAACCTTCTTACCACAATGGCCTTGTATAATGAGAAGTGGGCCAAAGGTCCTCTGTCAGAAATAATGCCCAGGCAGGGCGTGACTCTCTGACTCTGATGTGTTATAAACTCTTTTTTGATTTTAGGTTTTGGTAACCTACACATTTGCACATGCCCACGGAAATACACAAGTAGTTATAGAAAAGAGCATTTGACATAATTACTTTTGTAGAGTATGAAGGCATCTAACGGCAAAAAGTTGGCAATTCAGGGGTGAGTGGTTATTTTTTGTTTTGGCCTTGCAGTGTGGACAAAAGGGTAAGGCAAACTGGTCTCGAGACAAAATGAATCTGCTGAAGGAGAGGGCAGATAACTAAGCATGAGGATAAAGCTTGAGAAAAGATTATTATGGAAAATAGGAAATAGTACCCAGTATAAAAAATACCCTTCCCCTTGGTGTGTGACTCAGCTCCAGTGTATAGTGAGTTCTATTCTTGCATCTGTCACAGGAAGAATCTAGAAGGAACCTCCTCCTCCTCCTCTATTAAGTTTGCAAAAGAGAGGTGAACTATCCTGTTTCTATTCTTGCAAAACAACCAAGTTTGCCTGGGAAAGTATATTAACAGGCCAATTTCAGCAGCCTACTTAAATATACAGATAGCTTTCAATTACTGGACTGGGGAGTGATGAGGATGTAAAAAGAAACCCAACAACAGATAATGCAAAAGTCATTGAATCTTGGCTTTCGAATGAATTGTATTGTTTTCTTGCAGCAGATTTGCGTTCCTAATTATTCCTTGCTGAGACTAATATTAAAATGAGTTTGCATTCCCAAAGAAGGCACATACCAGCTGGGCAGAGAAAGGAGTGGACTCAAAAACTTGCTAAGTGATGGGGGAAGGATAGTCATAAAAGAAGTGGCAAGGACTAAATATTTGCTATAATCTCCAAGAATAGTCCTCCTAGCTCCTCCCAACCTTTATAAGTAGACTGTAGGGACACAACATGCATGTGAAATGTATTGTCACTAAATCAAGGAACCAAATGAAAGCAGGTAGAATGGGTGCAAAATAATTTCTTGTTTAGTATCATCCTGTATTTCAAAGGCCAAATTACCTTTGCTACAATATGGGATGGGAGAAGGAGAAGATCTCTTTAAAAGTTGCCTGACCCCAGGGGAATTTAAATCTTAATTATCACTTAACCCGTGAAAGCTCTGCCAGTATTATAACAGCAAGTCAGAATCATAATTAAATTTCTGCCTGTGGGTTATGTGGGTAAATCCTGTAAGAGGGGCGAATCACTTACGCAAACATTTAAGTGAGTTATAAAACCCAGGAAGACAAGAATTCCTAAGTGTTACTGGAGAATTCTAGGATCATGTCAGAAGAAGAATTTTACCACTTACTCTAGAAATGACCAAGACTGATGTTTGTGCCTGGGCAGGGAGGGATTTGAGAAAGTTCAGGTCAGAGTTCCAGAATTTATGCTGAGTCATAAAATATTAAAGCTCAAAGAGGCAGATAGACACAACAGCTAAGACTTAGTGAGCACTTACTGTGGGTTCTAAGTGGCTTTGTTTTACATGGGATAACTCGTGAAACACATAGTCTAACTCTCCCTTTTAGAGGTGAAGTCTGTGGTTAAAAGGCAGCCATGCCATCTGACTAGGAATGGGCTGCACAGAACTGAACCCAAGATTTCTGTCTCCTAAACCAGGGCTTTCCTTCTAATATCAGACTTCCTTTCTGTCAACTGAAAGATCCTATCACTTGATCATACCTGCAGGCTTTTTAATTTCTTTTTTTAATTAAAAAAATGTGCTGGGGACAAAGGAAAAAACATGGACTTTAGAGCTGAATTTGCACTTCAACTCTTGCTTGCTACTTACTTCTAAGAGTTTGATCTTCTGCAGGAATACCATATCTCTCCTTGGCTTGCATTGTCTGTGACTTCCTGGAATAAAGTCCAACATCTTTGCTTGGCTTCTGAGGAGGGCCTGGTGGCTCTAGACTGTACTAATCTTGCCAGCTTCACCTTGTGGTAGTCTCCGCTCCTCACTCTCTGCCCTAGCTGCCCAGCATGTATTCAGTTCTTGGAATGGCCATGGGGCTCCATGTGCTAGGAGTGCTCACTTGCCCCTCTCCTTTTTTTTAAAAAAAAAAAGTTTTATTTTATTTAAATTCAACTAATTAGCAGATAAGTATTATTAGTTTCAGAGGTAGAGTTCAGTGATTCATCATTGCATATAACACCCAGTGCTCATTAGATGTAATGTAATGAATGCCCTCCTTAATGCCCCTCACCCAGTCACCCCAACCCCCATCCACCTCTCCTCCAGCGACCCACGTTTTGTTTCCTAGAGTTAAGAGTTTCTTATGGTTAGTATCCTCTGATTTTATCTTATTTTATTTTCCCCTCCCTTCCCCTATGGTCCTCTGTTTTTTTTCTTAAATTCCACATAGGAGTGAAATCATAGAATTGTCTTTTTCTGATCGACTTATTTTGCTTAGCATAATAAATAAGGATAATATCCTCTAGTTCTTTCCACATTGTTGCAAATGTAAGGTTTCATCTTTTGATGGCTGAGTAATATTCCATTGTATCCCTCCCCTGATCAACGCCTTGGATCTCAGCTTCAGTTTTACTTCCTTAGGGAAGTCTTGGATCCTCAGATGGTGTCAGCTCCCTCTGTGATAAGTTTCCAGAATATCCTCACCTGTTCTCTGTGACTTATGGCCCCCCCATCATTGATTAATTGCTTGCGGTTGTTCAGTTGAGGCCCCCTTATGAGAATAGAAGCTTTGTGAGGGCAGGGACAGCTAGTCCCAGTGCTGAGGTCAAAAGAAGGCATTTAAATAGTGTATGAATGAGTGAACCCACCTCAGGCCTCAATGTTTTTCTTCTGCAAAGTGGAGATAAACATTGGACAACCATCAGGATTAAATGGCATATTTATTTAAGGCTTCAGCTCACTGTTAGTAGCATAGGACTCAATAAATGTGGATTTCATTTCCTGTACACTCTTCTTTTTTTGACAATGTCCCCAAGGCACCATGCCTGCTGAAACATCTATGGAAGATGGAACGATGTTCTGGATAGTTTTAGTACAAAGTGTATTTTACGCGTTCTGAGCCTTTGAATAACGTCGCCTGCTGATGGCATACACGGCAGCTAACTCTCCATGAACCAGCACATTTGACAAAGAAGGGCACCTCGCTCCCCAGCTGGACAGGATAACAGAGCGCTTACTGTAGGCATGATTCTCTCAGGGTCAGAACCTTAAACTAATCCCCCTGCTGAATATGGAATAGATGAAACAGGAGCAGCTGCTCTTCTCAGCTGGTGAGCTGCTGGAGCTTGGAGCAGTGTGGTTTCTAGGTGTCTTTCCCCCCAAAACCCAGACAGAGTGACAACAAGGCTGTTCAGATTTGTGCTTATGTGGAAACCTCTGGTTTTCCTTTGGAAGGAAACCCTAGTTGTCTACACCCCCCCAACCCCCACAAGCTGGAATCCAGACTCCCTGAGGACAAGAAATTGCCTTTCTTTCTTTCTTTCTTTCTTTCTTTCTTTCTTTCTTTCTTTCTTTCTTTCTTTCTTTCTTCTTTCTTTCTTTCTTCTCTTTCTTTCTTTCTTTCTTTCTTTCTTTCTTTCTTTCTTTCTTTCTTCTTTCCTTCCTTCCTTCCTTCCTTCCTTCCTTCCTTCCTTCCTTCCTTCCTTCCTTCTCTCTGTCTCTCTCTCTCTCTCTTTCTCTCTCTCTTTCTTTCTTTCTTTCTTTCTTTCTTTCTTTCTTTCTTTCTCTTCAGGCTCTACCATGGAGAACTGTAACTCTGCTCACAGTCCTTGGCCCTTTGGCAACCCTGTGGGGAGTATGAGAGAGGAAACTGATACAAGTTTCAGCCCCTTAAAAGACAAAAAACACAAGAAAAGGCAAGATGGAGCATGTTTAGGGATGTAGGCAACTGAGAAGGCAAATCGGAGATCCTTGAGGAAAAGCTATGGATGGGTCAAGTTCATGTTTAGGTTAAAGGGAACGGCTATGTTTTTAAAATTTAGTTTAAATCAATAAAGCTGGTTTTAAGACCTGCAATAGAATTAGACCTGGACCAAGACTTGCCACTTACTACTATATGTGTGATCTTGGGTAATTACTTCACTTGGTTTGCTCATCTATAAAGTGGCCATAGTGATGGTACCTATCTTATAGGCCAGTGATGGGCAAACTTGTTCTCTAAAGGACCAGATAGTAAATATTTTAGACTTTGCACCACATGTAGTCTTTTTTTTTTTTTTTTTACACATGAAGTCTTTGTTGCTTATTCTTTCCTGGGTCTTTTTTTTTTTTTTTTTTTTAACAAACTTTTAAAAATGTACAAACTATTCTCAGCTGCCAGGCAACCCCTGTTTAGGCTTATTGCAAAGATGGAAATGAAATGAAATGAGATAACATACAGAAAAAGCTTTGTATTGGACCTGAAACATCGTCAGTTCTCAATAAACAGTAGGTATGATGATTCCCACCTAGCTAACTAAAGGTAATAAATAGCAGAAGCTTCAGACTTCTCTGTGCCAGCTGCCCTGCCCCCACCACATATCCAATAGAATGGATATTTGGAAGGACAACATAATTCATACAAATTTGAACCACTAATGTGATCCTCATTATTTGATTTGAAGCACTGGAAAATTAAATGTGGTCAAGGAAATTGGGGCCAGTGGACATTTCTGAGTGCCAGCAGCACACCAGGTCTTTGCATGCACTGCTTATGTTTATTTCACAACACTCTTGCTAGGTGGCTTTTATTGTTCCCATTGCGCAAGACAAGTGGAGGCTAGGGGAGGGAAACTACCCCTGGAAAGTAGTTCTGTCTGCCCCAGCCTCCATGCTGTACAGACATCATGGCTATACTCATGGCCCTCTGGCTCTGACATCCATTCTCTTTCTCTTTCTCTTTCTTTCTCTTTCTCTTTCTCTTTCTCTTTCTCTTTCTCTTTCTCTTTCTCTTCTCTTTCCTTCCCTTCCTCCCTTCCTCCCTTCCTCCCTTCCTTCCTTCCTTTCCCTTTTTCTTTCTCTCTCTCTTTTTTTTAAAAGATTTTATGTATTTATTTGAGACAGAATGAGAGAATACTGAGTCAGGGTATGGGCAGAGAGAGAGAGAGAGAAGCAGATTCTTTTCTGAGTGGGGAAACCCTACAGGGGGCTCCATCTCAGAACCCAGAGATCATGACCTGAGCTGAAGGCAGATGCTCAACCAACTGAGCCACCCAGGTACCCCTCTCTTTCCCTTTCTAATGTGCACCTATTCACACCATTTTTTGTTCCTTGACCCTGGAGTCAATGGCTACATGTAGAATGGCTTTTAAATGAGTGATTCAAAGGTGGTTTCTAATTGTACACCTCCTGTGTGCTAAGCTCTGTGCTAGACACTGGAATTAGCAAAAACAACAACAACAACACAACAACAAAGGAGTGTGACATAACTCCTCTTATTGAAGAGCCAAAAAACCCTTCAACAGAAGGAAAAACACTACCTATGTAGCTAATGATACATCACAAAAGTATTTTATTAGTAGTGCTCAGTAGAAAATTTGAGTCAAGGCTTTGGTTTTAGGAAGTCAGCGTAAAAATGCCTAGGTTTGTATTTAAGACATGGCTCCCTATGCCTCTCCACTCCAGTATAAAATCTTCATCATCTTCCCATTAGCCATAGAGTAAAGTTTAAACTTCTTGGGTCATATCAAGGCCTTATCCCAAAGCTCCCCAGTGGATGTGCCAAATACGTTGAGTTGGTGCTATGGACTGAGGATTGTGTCCCACCAACATTCATGTGTTGAAACCTGTTTCCTAGTGTCACGGTATTTGGAGGTGGGGCCTGTAAGAAATGATTAGGTCATGAGGGTAGAGCCCTCATGAATGGGATTAGTGCCCCTACAAAAGAGGCACTAGAGAGATCTCAGGCTCCTTCAGCCATGTGAGGTTACAGTGAGAAAATGGCCATTTATGAGGAAACAGGATCTCACCGGAGCCCTGACCTTGGACTTCCCAGCCTCCAGAACTGTGAGAAACCAATTTCTGTTGTCTGTTAGCCACCAGTCTGTGGTATTTTGTTATAGCAGTGAAAACACACTAAGACTGATGCTGACAGCCTCATCATTGACTCTGGTATATGTTACATACACGATCAGTATTCCACATGTGCCTCAACCTGAAATGGTTTGGGAAGCATTGTCCTTCACAATCTGTCCCAGACTTATCTTTCCTGCCTAATTTCCCTCAACTGTGTCAGCGCACAGTGTCTGTTCCTTGTTCCTTATACAGTCACCATATTTTCTAACCTACGCACTTTTGCTCATATGGTTCTTTCTGCTTGGAAGTCCTGCCTTACCCTTTGGATTATTTCTGCATAATCTGCAAATTCTTTAAAAGAATAACCCATAAGTTACCTCTCTCATGAAGAATTCCCTGCATCCATTGTTCTCCGAACTGTAATAGTGCTTTATCTTTTTTATGGCATATGCCACCATCTGTTGTATCCTTGGTAGTGAAAGGGGTTAGTGTTTATTCCAGCACATAGTAGGGCTCCAGTGGCCACCTGGCCAGCCTGCCTGCTTTCCCTGCTCGTCCTGTGGAATATTAGGAAATTTACTTAAATCAGTGGTTCTCAAACATAGCTGCACATTATAATTGCCTGAAGTCGTTTTCATTTTGTTTTCTTTAATATCCTAATGCTTGTTGGGTCATACCCCAAAGCAGGGAAACCTAAAACTGTAGAGGGTGGGACCCAGCAACCACATGGAGTCAATGTGTAGCCAGGTTGTTTCAAACAACCTGAGTGTTGTTTGCAGGTTGTTCTGAAAATTCATTGTGATGTTTGCAAAAGTTTAGCACAGAGCCTGGTGCATAGTGAGTGTGCACTAACTGTTAATTATTATATTATACTTTACCCCAGCTTTTCACTTCATTGCCAACAATGACTTGCACAAAAATAGGTACTAAATAAAATAATGGTTGAATGAACAAATGCTCCTTGGGGAGGCCTAAGGGGACCAACCCCCAACACTAAGTTGTTGTAGAGAGCTGGTTTCAATGTGGAACTGAAGGTTGTGCCGGGAACAGAGGCATGGGGAAATAGTCTGTCCTGGGTATAGGCAGTGGGGAGGGTGATATTGGCTTTATGGAATTTAAAAACAATAAGAAAATCAACGACAAGTTCAAGTCCTCCTCTTCCTTCTCCTCTTCCTCCTCCTTCTTCTTCTATCACCACGCATTGAAAACTCTTAACAACACTGGTGAAAAAAATGCTTCTTGTAGGGCCAGAATTCTCTCACCATCCCTGCCCCCTCCCCCTCATCCCGGAACACCACTGGCCTGGAGCCCAGCAAGATAGGACTGAAGAGCTCTTATAGTCAGCACTATTAATGAGCTAAATGGCTTGAGAAAGAAACGAGGGAACTGTAAATTATATTTATAAATTAAGTCATACAAAGCCGGACTAAGTAATTAAACTGTGTGCCCATAATTAAATACTTGTATAGCATTTGGGCCTTGAGAGTTCTTTCTGCAATAGTGATTAGTGGTCTGTGTGGTGGGCTGACGACTCACAGAGGTCCTGGGGCAAGCGGGCGACTAAGGTCGCTGTATAAACAGAAGAATCCTTGAGAGGTAGCCATGGCCGTGGTCACGGGAATGGACAAGTGATATACAGGGTAAGAGGTGACGGGGGAGAGCCCCAGAGCCCCAGGCATACAGGATGTAGCAACAGCAGCCCGCATTAGTGAAGGGAGGCTGAGAAGCAGTGCTGTCAGGCTCAGCAGAAAGGGAAGGCCTTCATGCTTTGGCCCTTGCCAACCTTCCTTTCCTATCCTTTCCTTCACATGCCCCACCTAGAGTCACAGAAGTCAATATGCATTCTTCAAACACAGCCTGCTTTCATGTCTCTCTACCTTTGCCCCGTCCTTCCCTGCATGCTCTTCCCTTCTCCATTTGTAACCTAGCAGTTGAATCCTTTGGGAGCCAGCTCCAAGGTCCTCAGGGAGTCTTATCGAGACTCATGTGGGCAGGTGGTAAATCTTCCAGTGGTTTCCACAGCTACATTGTGGGATAAGCCTCTGCTGAATCTCCCCCCCCCCCTTTCATCCTGGATAACCAAGCCCCTATTCTTAGTTCCTAAAAGTTCCCTGGCAGAATGGCAGGTACTTGATATGTATCTGCAGAGTGAGCAAATGAATGAAGGACAGACTTGGGAAGAAGGGGAGGTGGTATTCTCCTCTTCCTCTAGATGGGATCTAGACTGTAAGCTCTTGAGGTCAGGGGCTGTGTCTCATTCAGCTCCGTGTTGGCAGCACCCGGCATGGCGCTCGGCAGACAGAAGTTGCCTCAGGAGTCTGCTAGGTGCATAGGAGACGAGCAGAAGGAGATATACTCTGGTACGCATTCCCTTCAGCTGAGCACCCCCCCCCCCCATAAATAAACTAGGTAAGAATACTGTCAGAACGAGTGTCCGTATACACTGGTGTTTACAAAACCATGACATCTATTTTAGTAAAAGTGCAGGAGGGCAGGCAAAATGCACAGGAGACCCAAGATCAAAGTGCAGTTGTTTGAGGGTGGGTGGAGGAGAGGGAGAGAGGGATGTGGGAGTCTGGGAGGCCCAGGTGTGGGAATTCAGGCGAAGGAGGAGCAGACAGTAATGAAAGGCTCTCTAGAGCAGCCTTTCAAGGAATACACCAAGAGTCCAGAGGGCACATCCTGGGAGGAACATCACCCAATATATAAGCTACATGAAGGGCAAGGGAATGCTTTCAGGGTGAGAAATGGGAGAAAACTGGAGGACTGGACCAAGCGGTGCTGCAAGGAGTCCAGGGGTGAGGCCCAGCTGTTTGCATTACTCACCCGCACCGCAGATGGTGCAGAGACACACCAAGTGTTGAAATCCACTGGTAACAGATTCAAGACCTGGGACTGTGCACTCTCGTAGTGCTGCCTGGGTGGGTGACCTTGACATAGCTCTGAATCTTCATTTCCTCTTCTGAATAATGGAGATGATAAGTGGATGTAAGTAGGGGCTGGCACACAGTAAACACTCAGTGAATCTCAGCAGGAATAATTATAAAAGACACACAGTTTGACATTCTAGCTGATGCCATGTTTTTCTGCATCCTTCCACCCCAGGGAGGGAAATGCTAAAAGGACCTCGACATTCCTTACTTCATCAGTAGCAGAAGCAGGAAGCTGGATGGGAGAGAACTAGGCTCTTTCTTTCTTTCCCTTTCTTTCTTTCTTTCTTTCTTTCTTTCTTTCTTTCTTTCTTTCTTTCTTCTTTCTTTCTTTCTTTCTTTCTTTCTTTCTTTCTTTCTCTTTCTTTCTTTCTTCTTTCTTTCTTTCTTTCTTTCTTTCTTTCTTTCTTTCTTTCTTCTTTCTTCTTTCTTTCTCTCAGATTTTATTTATTTATTTGGGAGACAGAGGGAGCAAGAAAGGGGGGGAAGGGCAGAAGGAGAAACAATTAGGGGTGAGGTCGTGGTCCTCAGAGTCCCCAAGGGCTGTGTGCCCTGCACTGGGAGAAGGGCAGGGAGGCAGTGGACACAGAGCGGAGGGGAATGGCTCTGGGCCTTGCAGCAGCCACAAGACATCTATCAGGGCCCAAGGCAAGGGAGAAAAAAAAACTGCAACAGGACCTCCATGCAGCATGGAGCCATTTGTCTCCCTGTAGCCCTGCATCACACACATGAATTGCATTTGGTGCTGTAATGTTTTATCAGAGCAGATGTCCTACGTGTAAATCCCCGCAGGATCAACCCTTACAGCCTTGATGAAATTGCAGGAAAAGCCCTGCACTCTCTGCCTGAGCCCTCATATTCACTTAGGTCATCTGTAATTTGAGGAAATATGTTTTTCAATACCCCGAAGCTCTTTTCTATGTTTCGATCTCTGTCTCTCTGTCTCTGTCTCTCTCTATTCCCCCAAAGACATATTTTTCTGTAAATACTGCAGCTCGGCTGGCTCTGAATCACAGATCAAAGCATTTCTTCTTCATTCATCTTTTGAGGCTAAATTGCAATTTCTAACATCTGTGGTTTTCACTAATCTGGTTCTGTGGCATCTAGCTTGAAATCAACAGAAAGCAGCTCACAATAACCCACTGAAGCTGCCCCGATGCAAACGGGGAGCGTAATCTGAGCACAGCATTGTGGCGTGTCGGGAGCCACAGGTAGAACTATTCAGGGCCTTTATTATACCCAACATTAATCTTGGTAAACAACTTGTTTTGATGAAAGTTGAAAGCCAGATGAAACAAGGAAAATTCACGGTTATCAGACAACAAAACATGATCCCTCCCTCCTCCCACCCCTTCCTGCACTTTCCAGCGACATCTGAGGCTTGGTCTATTTGGACCAAATAAAGGGAGGGCAGAAGTCGGGCTGCTTCCCTCAGAGAACGTGCCCAGAGACGGTTCCGGAACTTGCTGGGACTCAGACATTCGCAGAGCCGGGTCAGAGTCTGGGACCTGGGAGGAGTCCTGGGGAGTTACAAGGAGCTTTTTTGTTTTTTGTTTTTCTGCTCAGAAGAAAACATTCCTGAAGGCAGTTGTTACGGCTTATTATTGAACCTGGTTGCTTGTCTCCTGGGGATGGGGCCGACTCTGTGCTCACCCTTAGCTTTCTGGGTGAAACGCTGTATCTTAGCAGCTCCAGGGCCTGGGGGGAGGGGGGTGACAGAAGAACACACCTGTGTTGATGAAGACCCCGGGTGGTTAAACACATCATTGAGGTAAAAAAAAAAAGAAGTTTTAAGTCAATGATTAGTTTTCCTTTTTATATTTGCGTTACTTTAGTTTACATTATGTTTATACTGCATTATATTGCATTATTTCTATTTTTACAACAGTTTGCTACAAATGCTGGATAAAACAGTATGGTATGAATTATCTTTACTCTCGGTAAATTTCTCTGGGAGACTTTAAGGAGCTCAGTTGTCACTTAGGCCCAAGCTATGGAAGGCTGATGATCTGGCATCTTTAAGTCCTGAGAGTGCCTCCGGGTTTAATTTCAGGCCCAACTGCCTCCAGGCTGCTAGAATCTTGTCCTACTTTCCCAGGGGCAGGAGCCAGTAGAGATCTTGTTTGATCTTCTGCAGTGGGGGGGGGGGCGGGGGGGGCGGGGAATATAGTAACCAAAGAAAGCTGGGGGGTGTGTGGCAGATGGGAGAATCTGTACAATTCCCCAACTCAATCTGCCCTGAGAAGGAGACACATCACTCTAACACTGTGTGGTGTGCCTCAGTTTACAAAGCAATTTCAGATCAAAATGTCCTACATAAGGTAAGCAGGGTAGGCGACATTATTTTCATTTCAGAGGTTAAGAAATCCCTGAGAGATGAAGGTAATTACTGGCTTATGATTACTCAGCTACTCTGTGGCAAAGGGAAATCTCCAGATTCAGAGCTGTTCCTCATTTGAGTTTGCCCGTGGAGAGCCATGGGCTAATCACGGATTAAGCCCAGGGCCGGGTACTCACGGGTAACGCAAGTCACCCCCAGATCCCCGTTAAGTGAACAAGGTAGGTGTTATCTTCCCCTTTCGCACATGGGTAAACTGTGCAGAGAGAGGCAGAGAGAATTGAGCTATAGAAGATATGAGCGTCTTTCCCAATGCCACACAGCTGGTAAGTGGCAGAGCTTGCATCCAACACAAGCCTTATGGTTCTAAGTCCAGTGCCTTTTCTATGCCACCTTTCTGGATACTGGAAAATCAATCTGGAAATAAAGAAAAAAAATTCTTTTGCTCTCCCGAAATATCTGGGTTGATTGCCTACAATAAGAAACTGATGTAAAGTTAAGAGTCGACTTTTCTATAGAGATGGAAGATTACAAGGAATAGACTTGCCCCAATTATGTACAGTGTAATCGTTTCCCTTCCTGTTCAAGACAAAGGTTACTTTGTGGATGTGCTATGGAAATGTGGTGTGGGAGATGATTTTGTAATGAACTGGAAGAGGGTTGCCAAGGTCAGACAATTGATGGACTGGGAGAGGGCAGGGCGAGGTGAGGAGGAATGCGGTGGACTCAGAAGTCTGATAAAGAAAAAAAGTTTGGGGAAAAGCAGGCTGATTAAAAGCAAGGATTGGAATCACACCGAATGATAAAAAGCATAGCAATTGATAGATGCCGGGAGACGGTTGAGCCCAGAGCAGAGTGGTTTTTAGGCTCTGACGCAAGCAAGAGACTCTCTCTCTAAGGTTATATGGACACACCTTCATTCTCTTAACCTGAAGCCTAGTTTAAGTGCCCTGGGCCTAGAGAGAAGGCAAAGGGATGACTTATAGCATCATTCATTACGCTCAGCCTGTCAGTGAGGCAGAGAGAATTGGGGCTTGTTTGGGGGCAGATAGAATGGAATCCAGGAGAGCAAGGAATTGTCATTTTGGGGTCTCCAATTTGGGTCTGGAAGGAGGTTTTGTTTGGAACCCAGGGAGAAAGCCTGGGTTGAAGCCTAAAAAGCCAAGGCCTAGACAGCCAGGTCAGGAGCAAGCAGCTTGGGCCAGGATCTCACCTGCTGGGTGGGCCCACGCAGGGTGAGGACTGGCGAGTAACCTGAGGACACTACAGTTGGCCCTTGAACAATGTAGGCGATAGGGGAGTCAATCTCTGCACTGTCAGATTCTGTATACACCTTAAAAAAAATCTGCATATACCTTCTGACTCCCCTAAAACTTAACTACTGATAACTAACTGGTGATGGGAAGCCTCACCGAAAACCTAACCAGTTGACAAGCATGTATTTTGTATCTTGTATGTATTATATACTGTAATCTGAGCTAGAGAAGAGAAAATGTTATTAAGAAAATCATAAGGAAGAGAAGATACATTTACAGTACTGGACTGGACTGTGAGAAATCCGTGTATAAGCAGACCTGTGCAGTTGAAACCTGTATTCTTCAATGGTCAATGGTATTTATAATTTGCTTATCAGTAAATATCATGTACTCTGAAAAGCCTGTTTTGTAGTCAAGTAAATTGTCTCTTAATGGCTTCCTGAGAGCATTCTGCTCCCTGATTCGTAGCAGAAGGAGGAATGGGGGCAAGGGAGGATGCCAAACTATCATGCCAACACCAACATGACAACTCCAAGGAGAGAAGCAGATTGTACCTGCCATCGAGAAGGGAGCGGAGGCTGAGGGCATGCCCAGGAATTAGAGTCTCAAAGCCTAAAGCCACCTTACTGAGGACGGTCCTATTATTGTCATCTAGAGGAAATTATTGGGATGTCTTATTTCAACCTCATATTTTTTGGCGAGACTTTACGGGTTATGACTTGGCATCAATTTAAAAATAAGTGGGCTCTTTTAGAAACACTCTGTTCTTTAACTTTTTGGGTGTTTCTCAAAGATATCCTGTCCATCTGGTCCTGCAAAGGTAGGGAGTCAGGGAAGTGGATGTGTTAACTCTGAAGTTGGCCTTACCTCGGAAATAGGAGTGGAACTGGCTGTCCTACATTCTCTTCTTTAAAATAAGAAAAGGCACCTGAGAAATTATTCATTCTTCCCCATGTGATATCCTGGGGGATATAACTGACAGGTTGATTTAGACGAAGAAAAGATAAAAACAAAGCCACTCAGGAAGAATCTTTTCTTTTCTCTCTCTCTCTCTTTTTAAGATTTTATTTATTTATTCATGAGAGACAGACAGAGAGAGAGAGAGAGAGAGAGAGAGGCAGAGACACCGGCAGAGGGAGAAGTAGCCTCCATGCAGGAAGCCAATGCGGGACTGGATCCCAGAACTCCAGGATCATGCCCCAAGCCAAAGGCAGATAGATGCTCAACCGCTGAGCTACTCAGGCGTCCCAACGAAGAACCTTTTCTGCAGAAGCTAGAAACAGACCATATAGTCAAGATTTGTTGAATGACATTTAACATTCACTAAACACCTATCAAAACCCTGCTTTGCAGGGTGCCTGGGTGACTCAGTTGATTAAATGTCTGCTTTGGTTCAGGTCATAATCTTAGGGTCCTGGGATTGAGTTCTGTGTCAGTCTCTTCACTTAGCAGGGAATCTGCTTCTCCCTCTCCCTCTGTACTCATTCTATCTCTCACTCTGTCTCAAATAAATAAATAAAATCTTTAAAAAAAAAAAAAACCTGCTTTGATCAGGAGTTATGTTTGCCCCATGGGCTGAGGGATGGACAGTTGCTTCCTTGTATAAAGACAAACTTGTGGGGATCCCTGGGTGGCGCAGCGGTTTGGCGCCTGCCTTTGGCCCAGGGCGCGATCCTGGAGACCCGGGATCGAATCCCACGTCAGGCTCCCGGTGCATGGAGCCTGCTTCTCCCTCTGCCTGTGTCTCTGCCTCTCTCTCTCTCTCTCTCTCTCTCTGTGTGTGTGTGACTATCATAAATAAATAAAAAAAAATATTTAAAAAAAAAAAAACTTGTGAACCATGAACATGAAGCAGAATCAAATAGTAAGTGGAAATACTGGCTTTGGGAGGTAAAACTGGAGTTTCAATGAATTTTGACCCATGTCAGTCTAAAACTATCTTTTCTGGCTGTGATTTTTAAAAAACTGTTAACAGAGCTTTATTCTTATATCCTCATAATCTCACAAAACATTGTAACAAATACAAATACTGTAGGCACCTCTTTTTTTTTTTTTTTTTTTACTGAGGCATGATTGACATAAAAGATTATATTGGTTGCTGGTGTACAACATAATGATTCCATATTTGCATATATTGCTAATTCATCCCCATAATTAATCTAGTCAACATCTGTCACCATACATCATTACAAAATACTTTTTCTTGTAAGGAGAACTTTTAAGAGCTACTCTCTTTAGAGTAGGTGCCTGGGTGGCTCAGTTTGTTAAGCATCTGACTCTTGATCTCAGCTCTGGTTGTGAGTTCAAGCCCTGTGTTGGGCTCAGTGCTGGGCGTAGAGCCTACTTAAAAAGTGATCCATTCTCTTTAGCCACCTTCAAGTGTGCAAAACGGTATTATTAACTATACTCACTATGCTGTATATTACATCCCTATGACTTATTTATTTTGTAAGTGGAAGTTTGTACCTCGTGATCCTCTTCACCATCTCACTCCCCATCCCCACCTTTGGCAACCACCAATCTGTTCCCTATATCTAGGAGCTAGATTTTTGTTTGTTTGTATTGTTTCATTTAGATTTCATATATAGGTGATTTGTCTTTCTCTGTCTGACTTATTTCAATTAGCATAATGCCCTCAAGGTCCATCTATGTTAAAAATGGCAAGATTCCATTCTTTTTTATGACTGAATTATACCTATCTATCTCACATTTTTAAATTTCTTTTGTTGGTCATTGGACTATTAGAGTTGTGTCCATGACTTGGCTATTGTGAATAATACTTTGTGAACATGGAGGTGCAGGTATATTTTCAAGTTAGTGTTTTCATTTTCTTTGGATAAATACCCAGAAATTAAATTGCTGGATCTTATGGTAGATTTTTTTTTTTAAGATTTTATTTATTTTTTTATTTTAGAGGAAAGAGAGAGCATGAGCTGGCAGGTGGGGGTGGGGAGCAGACTCCACGCTGAGCACAGAGCCCAATGTGGTACTCAATCCCATGACCCTGAGATCATGACCTGAGTTGAAATCTAACCGACTGAGCCACTCAGGTGCCATGATAGTTCTATTTTTAATTTTGTGGGGAACCTCTATACCATTTTCCATAGTGGATCCTGTCTGGCTGTGATTTGACATAAGTACATTTGGGACATTTCCTCTAGGCCAGAAGAGAAACTGAAGGCTGGTGAATGGGCCTATGGTTTTGGAAAGGTGAGAGAGAGAGCACTGATGGTGTTACCAAAGGTCCAATGAAGTTAGAGGGGAGGGTTCCATTTTAGACCCTCACAGGGAAGCTTCATGGCAATTGGGTAGGTCCTGAAGTATGGGCAGTATCTGCATGACCAAGATCTCTCCACACTATTGACTTTGAGGCCGGTTAATCCTTTGTTGTGAGAGGCTGTCTCGGGTATTACAGGATGTTCAGCAGTATCCCTGGCTTCTACCCACTTGGTGCCAGAACTTCCTCTACCCCTGTGTGACAACCAAAAGTGTCTCTAGAGCTGCCAAGTGTTCCAAATGGGTGCAAACTTGCTTCCAGTTGAGTATCAATAACATAGTCAAAGGTGAAGGAAAAGGATGTTTCAGACAAAAGGATCCCTTTGAAGGAATGTAGAGAAGTGTGACTCTGTGAATGTTGGAGGATGGTGGTGATGGTAAAGAGAGGAATATGGCAAGAGAAGAGGCTAGAAAAATACTTTTGGGCCAAGTTGAAAGCCTCACTAATAACATTGCTAATCAATGGGACTTGATTTTGCAGGGAATCAGAGAGCATGCAATTTGGGAGAAGAGTGGTTGGAAGAGGAATCTGCTAGAAGTACAGACATGGGAATGGCAGAGGGGGAGTGAGGCAGGAGATGGGCTCCAGCCTAGTGTGGGTATAGCGGGTCTGCTCAGTGAGGGTGGCTGGGGGAGACACCCCCAGAGAGATCAGAAACTTGGTGATGACTAGCAAGTGGAGGGTAGGAGAGAGGAATCACATGGGTGAGAAAAAGCTTATTGGACAAAAAGCATAACATTGACTGAGGTAAGGAGATGTAGAAGAAGAGGAGGAGATCTGACGTTTAAAAATGAATTCTTAGGGCAGCCCGGTGGCTCAGTGGTTTAGCGCCGCCTTGGGCCCAGGGCCTAATCCTGGAGACCTGGGATCGAGTCCCACGTCGGGCTCCTTCCGTGGAGCCTGTTTTTCCCTCTGCCTGTGTCTCTGCCGCTCTCTCTCTCTCATTAATAGATAAATAAAATCTTAAAGAAATAAAAAATAAAAATGAATTCTTAAACACTACTTCTATCTGTGTCTCCATGGGGGGCACACAGGAGTGACTCAGATGCTTCCCCTATGGACTTTGAACTACCAGTTACTGGGTCAGGTGGAACAATGCACCTGTTTGGTAGAGCAAAGACAAGGTTTGAATAATAATAATAATAATAATAATAATAATAATGATAATAATAACAACTACCATTTATTTAGCACTTACTAGGTTCCGGGCACTGAGCCAATGTTTTGCACACTATCTCATTCAATATTTGAACAACCTGTGAGATAGATTCTCTTACTTCCACATTAAAGGTTATTTTATTCATCACATATTTATTAAGTGACTGCTATGTGCTGTGCCCTGTTTTAGGCACCCAGGACATATCAGTGAATAAAACAGTAAAACACCATGCCATTGTGGAGCTCACACTTTATGGAGAAACCAAAATGGGGAAACCGGTTCTTAGTGAGTTGAGGTAACCTGTGAGTCTAGACAGCTGGTGAGTGCTGGAGCGAGAGGTAGGCAGCAATGCACCCTCTGTGCTGGCTGTGGTTGGAGACCCCTCAGTAGACATCCCCAGAAAACTCCTTTGCAAGGCAGGCACAGAAGAGGAAAGATTGCCTGGTGCTGTCACATAAGATTTTTGAAGTCCAGAATCCAGATTTGAGGACGGGGTGGGTGACTTCCTCAGTGACAGAGTTCTTGAATTATCTGGAGTGCATATCCTTTTTGGGGGCTTCCAGGCCTGGGATGTACCAGCAGTGTACTCACAGCTTTATGCAGCTCTGAGCAGCAGGTGTCTCACTCCTGTTAGGTTGCCATGACCCCAAATTTTAGTCAAGAGACCATAAAAAATAAGGGAGACAGTAGAGAGCTGTGTCCATCCACTTTACATGTTACCTCACATACTTAACACTTTATACTTTCACACTACTTACTAGCTGCCTTGGGAATTAACCAAATAATGTTCAGTGTAAACTAAGTCCAGATGCATCATTCTTGTACATCCTTGAGCCCAGAGCAGACTCTTTGCTCTGGTGTAGCTCATTTGCTTAAGTTTCTCTGACCACACCCCTCCTCCAAGTCAGTTGAGAAGGACAGACATTGGGTAGAAGCTTTGTTTTCTCAAGCAGAACAGGACAGGAGGAGCAACCACTTTGTACTGTGCAGGCCTCAGGGGCCTGTGGTCTGAGGGTTTTATCTGTGATATAATATATCCCAACTGGATTTTTCTAGAGCTATGGCCTCGGTTCACACTGTTTGTGGTGTTCACTGCCCAGAACTGGGGACAAAAGCCAAAATGATTGGACACAGAATATGTAAAACCTGGCCTTGGGGCCCCGTAAATTGAACTTGGGAAGATTTTGGCCATAGTATGTATAAGACACAATGAAACAATGATTAAATGTTTGTTCACGCACTAAGTCTGGAGTGGACTACATTTACAGTATGACCCCGGCCTAACAACATCATGAGAAACCTAGGATGCTTCATTCTTTCCATCCTGCCACCTTGATGTCACCTTCATTCTCAGGCATGTGAGCAAAATGGCTCCTGCCATTAATTCTCATCAGCAATGACCAGAGAAAGAGGAAAGATTTCTCTTTGTTCCCCTTTCTTTGTTTTAGAAATAAGAAAACTTTCCCAGAAGTCTGTAGCAGATTTCACTCTCACATTTAATTGGTTAGAATTGGGTCACAATCTCATTCCTGAACAAAGCCTTGCCAGGAGGAATGGGGCCATCATGATTGGCTTATAGACCAACCAGGGTCGCCATGTGAAGATGGACTTGGCAACAGCTTCCCCTGAAGCACATGGCTATGTGAAAGATGGTGGATGCTGGAACCCAAACTCATTTCCATGTGAAGGATGAAGCGAGGTGGGCTATAGTCTAGGATGGGTAAGCAAGAGCGTTCTCAATAGCTCATGATCTAGCTCCCACAAGTTCAGTGTTCTCGGTACCTCTAGAGATGGGAAACAATCAGTCTTGTATCTTCCCTTACTCAGCCTTACCCTGAGGCCTCCACATCTGATGTACTTGGACTTTGCCAGCTGGAGACCTTTTTTTTCTTTTTCTTTTTAAACTAGTTCTAACCTACTCTGTACTTAGGAACGGCCTTTCTTCCAACATGCTCCAGGCATTTTACAGACTAGATGACCTCCGCCCAGAGGATCACTATCTTCCATTTAAGGAGATGGTGTGAGGGTCATGAGGCAGCCCCAAAGGCCCAATCTGGACCTTCCTCCTCCTGGCTTCTCCAACAGGAGTGATAGGTCTGAAAGGGCCCAGGCTCTCTGTGGAGGCCTCTGGATGCAGAGGTGTGGTCTATTAACAAAAGCTTCCTTTGTGCTGACTGGAGTTTCTGGAAAAAGTTGGCTCCCCAGAAATCTTGGAGAGGTACTCAAGCAGAGTACCTAGATTGCCTAGAGGTGGAGTAGATTAGAATGGCTGAAATCAGTATTTGTTTTCTCGGCTCCATTCTGGTTTCTGCTCTTACCTTTGGGCAGCACACTGGTGGGCCATTGGATTCTCTCAAGAAATGTTCAGTCTCTTCTCTAGCTGGTCAACATGCTGGGTGTGGGGCATAGAGCCATGAGCAAGACACAGCTCCTGGCCTTGAAGAGCTCACAGATTGGGGAGGAGAAAGACTCGAGGAACAGGCAATTGCCACATAGCAGGATAAATGTGTCAGACCTCCTCTGCTGGGTGCTGCTCCCAGGGAGAGGTGTTGTTTAAGCCAAGTCAGAAGGAACAAGGGAAACTAAATATTGCCTATATCCAAGAAAGACCATGTCTCCACTGAGATTTCTTAAAGTTTGTGGAGTATTAATTCCATAGGATGGTAGTTAGAAAATCACCCGGGGAAAAATGAGCTGGGATAAATTTGGGAACCAACAGAGTAAGCAGTCTGGAGGACCCCACAGGTCTTTTAATAAATGTTCCAGTGAGAACCATGAATCTCTCAGAGGGATGTGGAGCATACATTTCCCAATCACACTTGACCACAACATCCTTTCCCCCCATCCCTCTCAGAGGAGTGATTCCAAGTTTGAGAACTTAGAGCATTGTAACAAAATTGAGGTGTAGGTCAGAGAGGGGGTCATAGTTCTGCTCAAAAAGCTCCTGGGGCAAGCTTTTGATACAATAGCTGTGGTAATTTTCTGGTCTGTTTACATTGTGAGTGGACACTATGGTCTCCTTAAATGATTAAACTCGGACAATTAGAGTAAAAATATTCCTCTTGCTGTGGATAGTTTAGCAGTGGGCATGTGGCTCCATTTTTTGGCCAGTGGGATGAGAGAAGTGTGCTTAGGGTTTAAAGGGAAGGTTTTCTCCTTTAGGAAAGAGAAAATGGGAAGAGACAGCTGCTCTTCTTCCTCTAGGCATGTTCTCTCTGCATATGATGGCTAGAGCTGTGAGGACAACTTGCCACCAGCCAGAGGACAAAGCCAATCCAATACCTAGATGGCAGAGTAGAAACTGAAGCAATCCAGGTCTTTGATGACAAGGTTGAGCTTCTGATTAACCACCACTGGAGCCTATTCTGTCTATTGACTTAACTTGGACCACTGGAGCCTATTCTGTCTATTGACTTAACTTGGACTTCTTATTATATAACAATACATTTCCTTGTCTTTTGACTAGCTTGAGTCCAGACCTTTCTGTTATTTGCAATCAGAAGCCTCCCGGGTAGGGACGCCTAGGTGGGTCAGTTCTTTAAGCGTCTGCCTTTGGCTTAGGTCATGATCCCAGGGTTCTGGGATAGAGCTCCCTGCTCAGCAGGAAGCCTGCTTCTCCCTACCCCTGCTCATGCTCTTTCTCTCTCTCTCACTCACTCTCTCTCAAATAAATAAAATCTTAAAAAAAAAAAGAAGAAGAAGAAGCCTCCTGGCTGATGAACTTTCTTTTTTAAATTTTCTCATGAAAATTTTCTGCTGCCATATTTAGTTGTTTTCTTTATCAAGGTTCATAATTTGGATTCTCAGAGTATAGGTAGAGCTGCCCTGGACTCAAGTGTCCGAGGCAGCAGGTGGCATATTAGTGATGGACAAAAGCAGGACCAAGCCTCAGCTGGTGTAGGCAAGCAGGAGATGGTTGTGGGCTGACATTCCAGCAGGGCTGGTAAACGTGTGATTGAAGAGCTGCAGGTAGGCTGCAGACACCTACCAGAGGCAGCTGGAGCTCAGAGAGTCAAGGCAGGAAAAGGAGAAGGAGCTTGCTTCACTGGCTGGCCTGCACCCTCATTCAAGGTTGGCATGCCTCCCGCACCCACACATGCTCCTTCTAGGGTCACCTGAGTGACATGGGCAGGCCTTTGGCTGCTTCCACAGCTCTTTCCCCAGTTCTCCTGCCTTTGACTTCAGTAACATCTTTGTCCGTTACTGGCCTTGTTCCTATGGTATCACATTTTGTTTTATGAGTGGCTCAAATTCATTTTTATACATATTCAAGGAACTTGTTTTTCAAAGGTCTATTGACACAATTTATTGCCAATTGTAATCATTACCATCCTCACCATTTTTAAGTGTACAACTCAGTGGTGTTAAGTATGTTCCCATTGTTGCAAAATAGACCTCTAGAACCTTTTTATCTTGTGTGGTGGCTAATTCTGTGTCATCTTCTTTGGACTGCAGGGTCCCCTGATTACACGTGACTTCTGGATATGTCTGTGAGAGTGTTTCTGGATGACATTAACATTTGGATTGGAAAACTTGGTAGAGTAGATTGCCCTCCCAGTGTGGGTGGGCATCACCTAATCGCGTGAGGGCCTGAATAGAACAACAAAAAAAAAACAGAGAAAGGAGGATTTGTCCCATTCTTGCCTGCCTGCTTGAGCTGGGACATTGGTCTTCTGTCACCTTTGGACTGTGTTTACCCCATTGACCTTCCTGGGTCTGCAGCTTACAGATGGCAGATTATGGGGTTTTTCAGTTTGTATGATCAAATGAGCCAGTTCCTCCTAATAAATGTCTCTCTCTCTCTCCTCTCTTCTCCCTCCCCCGCTTCTCTCTGGAGAGCCTTGATGAATCCATCTTACAAAATTGATACACATTAAAAAACTGCCCTTTGCCCCCTTCCACCTAGCCTCTGGTAGCTACCATTCTACTCCCCATTTCTATGGATTTGACTACTTTGGATACCTCATATAAGTTGAATCAATTAGGTGTTTGTCTTTTTGGACTGGCTTATTTCACTAAACATGATGTCCTCAAGGTTCATCCACACTGTAACATGTGAAAGAATTTTCTTCCTTTCTAAAGCTGAATAATAGTCCATTGTATGTAAAGACCATATTTTGTTTATCCATCCATCTGTTGATGGACATCTGAGTTGTTCCCACCTCTTGGCCATTGTGCCTTGGTGTCACTTTTACCTACTGTTGTGACTGATGTGTGGGTTTCTAGTTGTGTTGCCCAGGGCTCATTTTAACCAGATTTCTCTGGTGTGGCCAGTGGAAGGGAATGTTCAAGAGATACCGCAGTCTCCTAAGGATGGTCTTGCTAATGGAGTTTTCAAGAGAATCATTTATTTCGGGGGAAAAAAAGCAAACGAAAAACCAGAGAACCCACATGTGTTCAACCTATAGCCAATCCAAAATGTATCAAGTAAAAGATGAATATCTTTCCTTCAGTGTAATGATTCAGCTTAATTCTACTCTGTAGGCATAACTGCGGCTGAAATGTAAGCACATTTAAAAATTCATTTTCTTACCAATAAAAGGTAATACAAGCTCAGTATAAATTTTTTTTTTCAGTATAAAATTTTTTAAGAAAAGCAATAATGGCTACCATTTAATGAGGTCATATTTTGTGCAGGGCCTTCGACCAGAGACTCTAACGATATTCTTTTTTTTTTTTTTTAAGATTTTATTTATTTATTCATGAGAGACACACAGAGAGAGACAGGAGACACAGGCAGAGAGAGAAGCAGGCTCCATGCAGGGAGCACGATGTGGGACTCGATTCTAGGACCCCAGGATCACACCCTGGGCCTAAGGCAGACCCTCAACCGCTGAGCCACCAGGTGTCCCACGACATTCTTTTTCATCTGCACAACTCCATGAAGTAGGCATTTGTAATATTTCAGGCGAGTTGCAGAGTGGTGGGAAGGCACATCCCCAGCACTGCCATTGTGCACACACCTCAACGCAGGACCCAATTTGTTCACCCTGAATGTGAGAGTGATCAAAGGCTCAGAAGCAGCTCCAGCCCACCCTGACAAAGCTTGCCCTTTGTCCTGAAGTTCCTACAGGCCGTGCAGTTGCCACTGAAGATCTCTGCACTAGCAAAGGCCTGTCAGAGTTGGAAAAACAGCTAGATCTTGCCCCACTGCTGCCCTTTTACACTGCGGCTTACAACATCATCCTAGAAAAACCTAAACTAACAACCTTTGTATTTCTAGTAAAGACAATGTTTACAAACACTGGGTTTTCTCCGGTTCTTGAGCCAAATGGGTGGCGTAACCAGGGCCACGGAGCAAGGCTTCTCCTTTTCTCTGGAAAGCCTATTTCCCTCCATCTAAGCCCAGAAGCTGGTTTCATCCCCTTCACCTTGATGGCCGGGATACAGATTTTGAGCTGATGTCAAATTCATTTTCGTGTGTGTGTATGTGTGTGTGTGTGTGTGTGTGTGTGTGTGTGTGTGTTTGCAGGTGAAGCAACTGAGCCTCAGAGACGTTTAATATTTTGCCTAAAGTCAGACATCTAGCACGAAAAAGTTAGAGATCAAAATTGAAGTGGTGGTAAGTTAAGGTACATGAAATGCAGATGTGTTTTGGACTTTGCAAAGTCCCTTCTCGTTTTTGAGTTTCATTTTTCACATCTGAGCTGGGTATAATAGTAAGTACAAGGATAGTTGCAGGAATTAGAAGTAATATATGTAAAGCACCAAGCACAATGCCTAGCTCTTGGTAGGTGGTTCATAACTGCTGGTGATTATAACTGTGCTGCCTGACTCCCAAATCTTTGAGCTTTTCTTGGAACAACAATACCTCTCTCACAGAAATGTAAAAATATAGGGGGAGGAAAAAAAGACAAAGAGAAAAAAAGTTTTTCTGGTTGCACCCTGCTACTCCCAGCGCCAGGACGAAAAGCATTGGCTTTTGGTGATTTTCCTCATTCTGCCATTTCTTTCTAGGAAGCATCCCCCGTAGTTTCCTAGATTGTTGTTTATTATTTCCTTTTCACTTTTCATCACATGCTGGTGCCAACTTTAGTGTCTACTTCTTACCATTGAGGGTTTTGGGAGAAGGAGCAGCCCTGGCGACAAGAAGCCTCTGTGGCCAACAGCCCTTTGAGAAGTGTGGGCCTCTCCAGAGTGGCAAGTGAGAGTTCACTAGAGCGATCTTCATTCCTTCATGCTTTGAACTGGTTCTTTTTCAGAGCTGGAGCTGCTCCCTGGCATACTAGCGTCTTGACCTTCACCATGACTTTGTACTCTTGTGTTTGATGGCAGATACTTCCTCCTCTGAGATAGCTCCCCATCCCTCTATCTGCCCCCGACCCCACTCCGGTCAGCAATGCCCCTGCTCCTCCAGCCAGGACCCTGACCTGACACTGACCCCCAGCTAAGCTCTTTCAGCACAGCTTTTTGCTACCACTTTGGGATCTCTCACCCCACCCACCCTTCAACTTAGCTCTTCTCTAGCTCAAATTTTCCAGGGGTCTCCAGGCTCTTTTTCTTCTCCTTGGTCTCTGAGAAGAATTCTCTCACATCTCCAAAGTTTCTCTCACCTCTTCTCACCTCCTTTAACACAGATCTATTCAGGGCCCCTGGGGGCTCAGCGGTTGAGCTTCTGCCTTCATCTCAGGGCATGATCCCAGGGTCCTGGGATCAAGTCCTGCATCAGAGTCTCTGCAGGAAGCCTGCTTCTACCTCTGCCTGTGTCTCTGCCTCCATCTCCGTGTCTCTCATGAATAAATAAATAAAATCTTTAAAAAAGAAAGATCTGTTCACTGCTTAGCTCTTGAATACAGGTTCAGAGCATGTATCTTGACTATTTTTTCCCAATTATAAAGTATATTTGCTTCTAAAAACAGAGGGCAACAACAATAATAGTAAAGATAACAAACCATTCCTTTAACCTTCCTTCTTCTTCAAGTCATTTCTCCTATCACCAAAATTACTAAATGATTAGGCAATCTCCTCCACTCCTTCCTTTTATCCTGACTTTTGCCTTGACACTGTAATGGAATTCCTTTCTTGAGAGGCACTAAGGACCACATTCTTGCTAAATCTGCTGGCTTTTCTCTTTGTTCCTCACCTTTAATCAATTCAACAGATACTATTAAGGCCCTTGGCCTGCTAGGTATTGAGGCCACTCCTAGAGCCAGATCCAGCCCTTGGGCCCCAGTAATGCAGTTTCGTGGTAGGTGGTCTTGTGGATCAGCTCTTCTTCCCTTCCCTTTCTGACACCATGACTCTAGATTTTCCTCTTTCCTTTCTTATCCAATGGAAATTGGATCCTTTTCTGTGTTCTTTACTGGTATCCTGGACTGACATTCCTGCCCTGTCCCTGAAATGGAAGCATTCACGAGGTTAACTTTTTGGCTCCTTCCTCTCCATTCCCTTTTGGCATTTGCCTTCAAGAGTCACCTCAATTTCACTGCCCCTGACTCTCCTCCTGCCAATTTGCTATCTCATTGAAATCTTTATAGCTTGCTAGATAGTCCAACTCAGATGCTCTGCATGTAACTCCTACTTGAAATGTCCAACACTGAGCTCATCCTTCCCTCACCTCTTAGGCATTTCCCCCCAGCATGTGGACCTCCTCTGAGAACTTCCTCCACTCCAGGTTGGGCTTGAAGGACACCATCCTGCACTCTGGGTCATAGCTGGTTGGAATGATAGTGGGTGTCCTGCTGCTCTGGATGAACTGGGACATGCTGCAAAGGCAGAGATGAAGCTGCCATCTTCAATTGTGTGTGTGTGTGTGTGTGTGTGTAGAAGAAAGGAAATCTGGTTTGTGAAAAGAGGCACAAGTGGAGTGAAGAGAGGCAGCAAAGAGATACCCTGCAGACTCTAGATGACTCAGCATCGCCAAGGAACAACATGGCCCTAGAAGTATTGCCCATTCCCAATTCCGGACCCTTGTAAGGTTCAGCTATACTATCTGCCCTTACATTTTGAGATATAATCCTATATTTTTAGAATAAATTCTCCCTTTTCTACTTGAGTCAGCATAAGTGAGCTTCAAATGAAAGAGGCTTGACTGTAACACCCTCCAGCCCAGACCTTCATTGGATTAAGATTTCCCTTACTGGTTGGAACTATCTTCCCTCAGTATTCAGGCTGAAAACCCTCATGTTATCTTTGGCACTTGCCTTACCTCATCCCAACTCCCATCATCTACCATTACCTGACTCCTTCTTTCCACTCCTCCCATCACACCTAGGTTATTACCTCTTAATCAGACAACTAGGAGTGCCATCACTTCTTATTTGTCTCCTGCTCTGTGGATTAACTAGACGCCATACTTTCTATCAGTATGCCCCTGTACTTTCTCATCACCATGCCTTATTGGGGCTGCCGGGAGACCACCCTCCCTTCTTTTTTTACTCATCCATCATACTCCAAACTAAACATCTTCTTCACTGATGGGCTTCTTCCCCAACCAGTTAACACTGTGTCTGCCTCCAAGTACCCATTACCCTTCCTACACCTTTCTCTAGGCACTTCTCACATTCTGCTTCTTCTGAGATTTATGGGTGTCTCTCTGTATCATTTCTCCCATTACACCACTAGCTCCTTGAAGGTCGAGATTTGATCCTGTTTATTTGTTCTTTCTTAATACTTTGCCTCTCATCAATCAAAGAAAACTTGGTACTAGCTTCCTATAATCCACAGAAGCCAAAATGACTTTTCAAAAACATGATCGAGATCATGCTGCTCCTCTTCTTGAATCCTCCAGTGACTTTTTCTACACTTGGTGTTGCCAGCCTTGTCCATCCATCTAGGATCCTTGGACACACTAGGCTTGTTTCTGCTTTAGGGCTGTTGACTCCTAGTTCTCTCTGCCCGGAATGATTCTCCATCAGCTCTCTGCCTGGAATGATTCTCCATCAGCTCTCTGCAGGACTGACTTTTACTATTACTCAGACCTCAGCTTTCATGTCACCTCTCAAGAGAGGTCTTGGGACATCTCCATCAATTCTGAAGTAAGTTACCACTCATTTCACATCCTATGTATATTTTCTACATGGCTCTTCTGTTTGCTTTTCTTAAAACAGCTTTATTGAGCTATACCTTATATACCATAAGAGGCATTTGTTTAAAGTACATCATTTAATTGATTTTAGTATATTTACAGAACTATATAACCATCATGATAGTCTATTTTAGGACATTTTTGGCACCCCAAAAAGAAACTTTCTATCCATTGGCAGTGCAGTAGCACCCCTCTCCCGACCACTTTACTGTTTGGCTTCTGGAAACTGCTAATCTGCTTTCTGTCTCTGTAGATGGGCCTGTTCTGGATCCTTCTTAGACATAGAATCATATAATATGTGGTCTTTGTGACTGGCTTCTTTTACATTTTGTATTGTTTCTGAGGCTCATCCATGTTGTTTCATGAATCAATACTTCATTCTTTTTTTGGTGCCCAATTCTCCTTCATTGTGTGGATATACTATGTTTTACTTACTATCTCATTAGTTGGTTGGACATTGGGTTGTTTCTGGTTTGTGCTTATTTTTCCTTCCCTCTCTGTGAAAGAAGAGAAGGACCTGCGTCTGTGTCATTCTCCATGATAAATCCACAAGCACATTCGTGGTGTAGTGACCGCATCCTCATGCAATGCCTCTGGGACACGAGTAAATGCACGGAATTGCTGGTACAGTGGAGCACACTTGCATTCCTAGGGTCTTGGACAGTGTCTAGCACAGAGGAGGTCTGCAAACCGCATTCTCTGAGCAGGTGGGTTGTTAGGTTGCAGAAGACAGTGGGCAGCAGCAGCTCTGCTGTCCATCTGTCTGCTTTCCCACCTCCTTCTGGTAATATACAGTTCTCCTACCCTTCACCCACTCTCGCCAGGCCTGAGCTGCAAGTGCCCATGTTCCTTGCCATAAAGAGAAAGCAGGTGCCAGGCAGAAGAGGAGGCCACTGTGTAAGGGGAAGCAGGAACAGGCAGACACTTGGGTTGTCAAGGAGAGTGCCAGACCTCTGGTTCCCTGAGGCCTTAGATCCCACAGCTCTTCCTTTGACTCTGAGCTTCAGCAGGATCTTCCCAGGTAAACGAGTCAATAAACCCCTTTGTTGCTTTGGCGAGCTTGGCTTGGCTTCCTGTGACTTGCCATAGAGTCTGATGAATACACTGAGGATCCTACTCACCTAACTGGTCTGGTCACAGCAACAAATAAGAATTGTCTAGGGTTTCTCAGATGAGAAAATATTTTCATGGTCATTATTTTATTCTACCTTCTTAACAGAGGGGGAAGAAAAATCACAAACCTAATTTTAAACATGTGGAAACCGAAGATCAGAGACATCAAGTGACATATCTCAGGTCACCCAGCTGAAAAGCTGCACAGCCAGGCCTCTGGCCCCCGGTTATGCGCTGTTTGCCTACTGGCCCCAACACTCACAGCTGGCTTTGGGAGGAAAGGGTGACATGTGCTCCTGGACGGTTTGGTGGTAAGTCTGGGACCTCCCGTAAAGCCTCAGGTGTTTGCTAAGTAAACAAGTGGACAGATTGAAACAGGAAGACTTCCACAGCTGCCCAGGAGCTGAGCACAGGGGTCTCCGGTTATCTGCAAACTAGACGCAGAGATGAAGGGTAAGTGTTGGAGTAAGTCACAAAGTGAAAACCAGACACTTAGCAGTGGCCAGATGAAGAGGATGATACACAGCTTTGCCCCCCCTTCTTCTACCCCTTTCCTATTTCCTCCCAGTTCTCTGCCCCCTTTCTTTATAGATGAGACCAAATGGAAGACGACGAAGATCCTTTCCCTGTGAGCTGACTGACACCCCAGGCAGGCTTCCTAGAGCCACACAGCAACATCAGAACACACAGAAGATCAAGAAGACAGATTCTGACATTTGAGTTGTCCCCAACTCCTCCTCACTCCTCCTGCCACACGTACTCTCTCGGGCCTGTAATATTCTCTTCAGTGACTACTGTACTACAGCCACACTAATTTATTCAGTGTACTCCAACTGTCCATGTTTTCCCTCCCACATCCCTCTTTCTCTGCCTAGCAAACTCTTATTCATCCTTCAAAGCCCAACTTGAATGTTACGTCTTTTAAAACTGTCCTCCAGGGATTCTCTGGACTCTGAGCTTCCATGGTACTGGATAAACATCCCTCTGTAACACTTTTCACACTGTGCCATCTCCGGAGCTTTTGCTGCATTTGTGTTCTCACCAGATGATAGTTCCTGGAAAGCCTGTCTGTCCAAGGAAGCTTTGTCTCCCAGCCCTGGCCCAGCATCTGCACAATAGTAAGCGCTCAACAAGCGCTTGCTGAAATTTTGCAAACGAAGGCTGACCTCTCCTAGAACGAAGGCCTGAGACTCCAAGAGTGGCTGAGCACATTCAAGAAAAATTTATCGAAACTTTCTCTCATGTGATGACTGATGACTTGAAGGAATCATTCGTAATACGATCAGGCTAATAAAAGAGGCCCTTTTGGTAGAAGTGCTTAGAGAACCTCTAGTTATGAGTTCTTTTTGATAAATAGTGCAGAAAAAAGCCCTTTCCTATTTCTGTTCCGGTTGCTCCCTTGCAGTGCAGATGATGAAGAGCATTATTTTGATCTTTATTTCGTGGCAAATAGTGTAGAGGGAGATGGCCCCGAGTTCGCCTGTATTAGCTTAAGAGGGCTGCTACAGCAGGGGACCACAGGCTGAGAGGCTTAAACAAAACAAATTTATAGTCTCACAGTTCTAGAGGCTACAAGTTCAAGATCAAGGTGTGGGCAGGGTCATTTCTTCTGAGGGCTGTGAGGGCATCTGTTCTCTGCCTCTCCCCCGGCTTCTGGTGTTCCTTGGCCTATAGGATCATCACCCCAATCTCTGCTTTCATGTTCACATGGTGTTTTCCCTATGTGTGTGTCGGCCTTCAATTTCCTCCTTTTTGTGAGGACCCCAGTCATGTAAGATGCAGGCCTATCCTACTGACCTCATTTTCACTTGATTGCCTCTGTCAAGGCTCTTTCTTCAAATAAGACCACTTTCTGAGGTACAGGGGATTAATACTTCAGCATATGAATTTTGGAGGAATGTAATTCAACACATAACAGTGACTCTGAATTGACAGCTGAAATGAGTTCAGAACTTAGAATCCTGAA
Source organism: Canis lupus dingo (assembly GCF_003254725.2). Classification (NCBI taxonomy): domain Eukaryota; kingdom Metazoa; phylum Chordata; class Mammalia; order Carnivora; family Canidae; genus Canis; species Canis lupus. The sequence continues at coordinate 5,924,773 of NC_064263.1, read as the reverse complement.
GCCAGGTAGACAGGAATAACAGAAGTAGAGATTTTCAGGGAAGTTCACTTTTCTTCCCTGAGTCCATCTCTCAGTGCCAATAAAGGCTTCATTGTACTACTGGAGAGATTCAGAGGGAGAGATGCTAAGAACATTCCAGAAACCACAGGTGAATATTCACCTAACCTGCCTTGTTTCGGCTACTACCAGGGAAAATGCACCTGCAAGTGGTGGAGACAGACAGAAATAAAGTGAAAGAGAGACAGAATGACAGAAAATACATGTACTTCTAAGTAGAGGCAGATTTTCCATGATGCTAATAAAACTCAAGCTTCATGGCTTGTTAAAAAGGATCCTGTACTTAATTTCATCTTCTTTTTTTGAAAGATGAACTCTCCCTCCAATGATATGAAATCTAGGCTCCTCAAAACCTAGATCTACTCTGCCTCTAACAAAAATACCTGGACTGTCTTTGGGGTTCAGAATGGGATGTAAGAAGTTCCCCTTCTCCTTCATATAGTTTGGAAGACAAAACTCACATGGAGTTGCCTCCCCAAAGTCCTGCCTAAGTAAAATGCATTGGCCACCGGACCCCCCAGAAAGCCAGTCATTCCTCCTGCCCCATTCACATGGAATGGACTTCATTCCTCTTCCCAGAGTGACTGGCAGCTTTAAAATCTTAGCAGAGCTTACTGGTCCCTAGAAACTTCTAGTCCTGAAACAGGGAGAGCCTAGGACAGATGCCCATTTGAGTGAGGGGGGCCAAGGGAAGTTCCAGAGAAACCACTCTACCAGCCATCTGAGGGATGGGCTGACCTGGGCTTGGTGGTAAGAGAGCAGGTGACCAGTTCATTTGACACCTCCCCCCCCCCCCCCCCCCACAACCTCCTGCAGCAGGGGAGTGGAACTGCTAAGGGAGAGCACACTTAGCAATTTTCATTTCTTTGGGCTTTGCCCTGCTCTCCCTTAGTTTCTGGGTTTTTCCTTTCCATAATATTATTGCAGAGCTGGATGCTGGTGACACTGCTCTTGGCCAGGGCTGGCTCTTTATTTGCAGGTAATTAACTTGGCAGAGATGGTGGTATTTAATAGCTAAGGTTGACTGATCAAAATGTCAATGATCTCATTTCTCAAAAATGCTTTATGTGTGTTGTTTTTTTTTCTCCTAGGCCCACAGTGTCTATTTGAATTTCCCCTCTCTCTAAGACGAGATTTATTTGTACCATTCAGGCAGTAACTGGTATCTTCTATAATCTAATCTCTCTCACAAGTGCAATCCCAAGATTTGAAGAAACTGGGATTATGGGACGATCGGGATTAGTATATTTACTGGTCTGCCACTTGGGGATTGGTCAGAACTTCCGTGTGGCAAAGCCAACATTATCTCATTCTTAAGAGGGCCATGTGACAGGCTTGAAAAGGCCAGTCGTAACTTCAGATTTCTAAATAATCAAATCAAGTAGACATTCAATGATTGCTTAGTGATTGGATGTTATAATGGCTAGAAAAACCTCACTTCAAATCAACCAGATATTTATGAAGTCCAATCAACTCTATAGGCATGGCCTAAGAAATAATTACCCCTGTTTTGCTGATGAAAGCTTTGAAGTATAAAAAGCAAGTGGCTTGCTCAACTTTATATTGACTTAGGCATATAAGCCACAGAACTTAAATAAAATCCTTGGTTGTGTATTTTTGATCTCAGGCTAAGAATGGGGACATGTTATAAAGAGGAACAGTAAAGGAGCTAGGGATGTTTAAAGAATGTGACCATGGCATGGCCTAGACTCACAGACACCAGAACTTCAAGGTTGTTCAGAATCCGTAGCAGTTCCAAAGACTCCGTGAAACTGTTACTTACATAGTAGCTGAAGTTCTAGATTCTTTAGTTCTCTGCCGTTGATCTGATTCACTACTCATCCAGTGTCTTTTTTAGGTAAGCCCGCCCACTTCTCTTTGAGCCCCTAATAGAAACTCACCTTCCCTGACCTCTTTCTTCCCCCACAGTTAAATTCCTTGCTTGTTTTATTTTAACTTTTTAAAAAAAGATTTATTTATTTATTTGAGAGAGAGAGAAAGAGAGCACGAGCAAGGGGAGAGGGAGAGGGAGAGGGAGAAGCAGACTCCCCACTGAGCAGGGAGCCCAATTCCCGGGCTCGATCCTGGGACCCTTGGGATCATGACCTGTCAAAGGCAGATGCTTAACCCACTGAGCCACCCAGGTACCCCTAAATTCTCCATTTGAATAGAGCTTTGTTACCAGTCATAGACAAGGCTCTGGAATACTTGGGTTCCTGGTTCAATCAGATATGGCTTTGGTATGAGTACGGTCATGTGTAACAGAAAATGACCAGCCCACTTAAGTAATAGTTAGAGGTCAGAGGTGGCGAGTCCCCTAGAAGGGGATGGCAGGGAGCAGGGATGCTGTGATTGACTGTCAGCTCTAAATAGCACACTGACATAACCCAAACCATTTCCCTATTTCCTTATTTCGTCTATGCCGCACATAGCAAAGGAACTGATTTAATATCTCCTCTGGCTTCTTTAAGGGAAGGGCAACTGAAGATGGTTGGTGGTTGTGTCAGTTTGTGGGATTTATCTACAAAGCCATGGGAGAGCTCAGACTCCAAAGGAGGAAAGAAAGAAGAAAGTGAAGGAAAAAATAGTTATCAATTAGAGGGCTGATACTTATTTTGGCAGTGACATTATATAGTTAATGACTAGCTATAGGTCCCCAGGACACCTGATTATTCACCATGAGGCCTCCAGCAAGATGGTTCATGGCTCGGAGCCTGGCTGGCTTCTATAAAGCAGGAGATGATAATAGCATATGCCACCTCCCTGCCTCTCCTGAGGTGTCTGAGGACAAGTTAACATTTGCACTGAGCTTTGAAACTCTGGGATGAAAGGTGTGAACAGACTACAAAGAGGCATTGTACTGGTGATTTACATTTGGTCCTCAGACATTTCAGGCCCTTGTCTGAGGCTGGGTCTGGCAGCGAAGGGGAGGGAGGAGGAGGCAGGGGCAGGGGAAGGGACCGAGGCGCTAAATGTCACACCCCTGGAACAAGGATCTGTGGGCTGCCACCTTGGGGGAAATCCAACAGAAGAGAAGGTGCCTCCACCAGGGAATTTACTCTAATACACTGAAGGGTGTGGGAGCTGTGGTTTGTCTGGTTTCGGTAAAAAAAGTTCTCAAAGCAGAAAGACTGGACCTAGTACAGCATCTCCCTGGAGTCCTGGTAGAGATGGCAGCCCCAGTCGTGCCATGCAACTCTTAACTTCTGCTAATCCTGCTCCTACTTGCAGTGACTGTCCCTAGGCAGAGGCTGGGTGACATAGGCTCCAGTCAGCCGGTTTCATAAGGCCTCGGCCCTGAAACAATCACCGAGTGCCTCCTGCACCACCTCCTTCCCTCGGTCCCTTTGATATTTAATTTCCTCTTTGAGGCTGTCCTCAATGGCCATTTCTGTTTATTCCACCTACCATGAAATGGTACTCTGTGTGATAGGCTGTTAGGAGGTGGTGGCCCAGTGTGTGGTTTGCTCTTGGCTCTGGAACCTGCCTGGGCACGTCCCTAGGAGCTGGCTATTCCCAGGCCCGCAAATAACCCTGCTTTCTTCATTTCACCCTAACCTGGCTCTGAATGGGGACCCCATGACCTTTGTTTACTCAACTTCCTCACACCCATCCATCAAACCTTGATCACTTAGAATGCTTGGTGAATTCACTGGTTATGAGGGACATTAAGAGTTAAGAAGGGATAGGTTTTCATCTAGATGTCCCCTTCCCTTACACCTGCTATGCTAAAGAAGTGTGTTCTCCACCTCTGAGACTGAATTTTCTTACTTGTTAAAATGAGATAATGACATCTATCCTACCTATTCACAGGAGCATTTTGAGAATCAGGTGGTTTAAAGTATACGAAAGCATGTGATAAATTAAAGAGGAGGGAAATTAGCTCACTATATTGGAGTTTTACAATGCTTCTACTTAAGCCACTGAGCAGCAGCCAGGTCCAAATGCTCTGAACTCTTTGCATATGGAGAGGCGTGTGGGAAGGGCATTGGGCTCTGTTGACATCAAGGACTCTTAAGCTCATGAGCCTGACTTTGGTGTGGATTACATTTGATTCCCCAGTGACAGTTCTGGGGTCTTCCACCAGGGTATGTAGTAGGGGGGCAAGTGATTGAGGCTGTCTTCTAAGGTCAATGGGAAACCATTGGAAGGATTAAAATGGAAGAGTACCCTGATGAATTTTAATATTAAAGCCATTCTCGGGCTGTTATGTGGAAAATGGAATGTAGGTATTTGTAGTGCAGCTGTTATTGTTCAGCTGACAAGCCTCTGAGTCCCCATTTTATTTGGGGAATTCCACCACTAACTGGTCTTGAGGTGGGAGACTTCCCCCACCCCCCACCCCTCTAGATGTTGAACATGCCAGATACTCCCTCTGCCAGTTCTGAACGCTAAGGAATGGGCATGGGTGCTCCACCAGGGACTCCAAATCTAGTTCTAGGCAAAGACCTGGGACAAGACAGATTTATTCCAGCAGTGGCAGAGATGGCCAGCCCAGGGGCCAGTGGAATCCCTAGTGCCAAAGGGGGCCCATGCTGGAGAAGGTGGAGATCCCGCAGGGAGAGCATAACATTCTGACCAAGCCCATCCTGTACCAGGATGTTACTGCAGTGCTTTCTCAGCCTCTCTGGGCTCCTGCTGGTTTCTCAGGTGCATTCTACTGCCTTCTCATGGATTCTGTGAACTTCCCAAGAGATTGCCAACAATCCACTTCCTGCTTAACTAGAGTAAGTATGTGTTGTTTTCGTGCAATCCAGAGCAGCGACATGTTTAGAGGGAAGGGGAGAATAAAGAGGCTTATCCAGTCAACCAGCGAGAAATGACAGTGGCATGAACTGAGCGTGGTGGTGCAGGTGGGAAAAAGTGAGTGCAATGGATTTTGGGTGCTGTTGAAGGAAGAGTCATCAGAATTTCCTAGTAGTTTGTGCCTAGGGAGGAGCAAAGCAGAATTAAGGAAAGCTTGATGTTTGCCTTGGAAATGTTTAAGCATGTTTGTATAAGCCCAGAAAAAGTCTGGAAGGAAAGGCACTAAACCTTTATCAGGGCTTGTGTTTGGGAGGTCCCTGGACCTATAGTAGGAACAGAGGCTTTACCTCGTATTTTACACATAAAAACATGATTTATTTTATACTTACTTCATATTTTACATTAACAAATGATAGCACTTGGGTGCTTTTTTTTATTTGTTCCATAGTTTGTAAGTAAGACATAAAAAATATTTTTGAGAGAAATCTTAGGAAAATTTAGGCAGTGTTAAAGGCAAAATTAGATTAATGAAGAATGTTTAGGTCTCTCAAAAAGCTGAGGGGAAAAATAAAACTTTCTTGGCTAACTAAAAGAAATGCTACTATTTGAAAGGGAAAGCAAGAGATGAGGACCAGAGGAAGATTTTCGTAGGAAGTCATCATTTTATCCCAGAGCAGAAGGTTTCACAACCAAGGGGCAGAGTACCATGTTTCCTTAAATAGCATTAATTATGTATTTAGGAAGTGAAGCTGTGCTGAATCCAAAGCTATCTAGATTTGAGACCAGATAGTTAGCAGTTAGTAGGAGTTTACCTACATCAGAGATGAGACATTCCTGAGACAGTTTGTCAGAAAGCTGTCTAATCTTATCTACCCTCCCACTCCCCCAAGTCAGGGCTTGGGAAGGGGCGGTGAGGGATTGAGGGCTGGGCTGTGGCCAGCAAGGTGGGAGCACCACTTACCAAAAGTCAGAAAAGCCAGGCCAGGTTGTTTGTCACTCAAGGCTGAGTTGAAATCACATATCAGTCTGTAGGCCAATTTGTTCATTTCAAATCCCGAAGAGTGAACCCAAAGCAGAGCCCAATCCAAATGGGGAACTGGCCAAATAGCTAAGGTAGGCACAAGTGGTAAGGCGGGAGAGCCACTGCTTTGAGGCCCCTGGCGCAAGCCTGGAGTTATGGCATTCAATCATGGGTAGAAGTGTGTCTTGGATGGTGAAGAGTTCCTGAGAGGAATTGATGTGCTTTCAAGGTCCCAGGGAGTCGCCTGAAACTCAGAGGCCTGTATCTGAGGGAAACGGGGACGTAAATCAGATTTTATTTTAGATTCATCATTTATTTTAGATTCATTGATCTGTCTATCCACTCATCTGTTTAGCAGTTTCAGATTATAAATAAACTCTAACATATTATTAATTCAAATGAACTTTGGGGGAAATATATGCAAAGAAAAGCATTTTTATGAATTTCAAATTGGGTATAGGGACTGAAAATGAGGTTAAGCAAATATTATCAACTATAGTTTCTTTGAGGATCAACTTTGAAGAAAAAGATATTAATTTTGTAAGTAGTATAGAAATGTTTACATATAAATGGGTACTGCTGTGGTTCTTCAAATATGTGTCTCTTCACTTAGGTTACACAAAATTGGACTGGAATTTTGTTTATCATTCTCATTACTTGGCAAACCTTTTCTTCACAGATATCCTAAAGCTAACCTTCATCCCAATGTCTATTAGCATATATAGAAAAGATTTCCTTTTCACGAGACTTGTTTGTTAAGTCGATCCTTTTAATAAAAAAGGTATCGCATCTGCAAGAAAAATATATTTATACCAGTGTACATAAAAACTCATAATTTAAGTTGTCTGAAGTTTTGAGTTATTTCAATTTGCTTCCACCAGGATGGGTACATAAGAGTTAACAAGTTCTAGAAGTCTCGAGAATAAAACTATAAAGTTGAAAACATGACAATACAGTCACTAGGCCTGACTCCAGAAGTTTCATTTGTGTTAGGGAGGGCAGCGGTGATGGGAATCCTGTTCAGAAGAGCATCTAAGTTTCAGAGTTTCCCCGAAATAAAGATACCATTATTCAGTTGGAGGCTTATCCCCAGGGACTCAAGTTCACCCCCAATGATTAATTACAATCCCATTCGTCTGGTGGTAACGCCTCTCCAAGGAGTCCGACTCCTCTCAGCCCCAGCTCTGAAGACATTCTTCATATTCAAGCACAGGACTGTGATTATCGACCACAAAAATAATAGTGGCTCAGGAGGCCTGCCAGAGGCAGCTCTCTACTCCTTGCTTGGCATCATTTCTCTGACCGTTTTATCTCTCACACACTTCCCCATGTGCTGTTTCTCTGTAGGCTGTAAACACACACACACACACACACACACACACACACACACACACACACACACACGCAGATTCACCTAAACCCGAGAGCTTAGCAGAAAACAAGTCCCTGCTTGCTTGCTAGGAGTTAGGAAGGCCAGCCCAGGGAAGAGGGCAGGAGAGAAGCCTCCGGTGGCTGCTCGCCACACTTTCTGTTTCCTCCCCTGCCAGATGGTTTCCAACCCCCTTTTAGTTCCAGAACAGCCTAAAGCCCAGAGCGGGCAGCCTGCCTACCCGGAGTGACATCTGTGTTTCTAGGAAGGCCCTCTTCAGCTCCCAGACACACCCAACCCTTCTAGCTCAGGTCTAAAAACCTGGGCTGGGGAGCAGTGCCTTTAGCAGAGGTGATAAGCCTCTGGAAAAAGCAAATCCATCCCCCATCCTTGGGTGGGGGAGAAGGGGAGGGAGACACTGCAACTCACCTAGCCTTGGTGCTTGGGAGGGGAGTGAGTGTCTGAACCTGGGAAAGTACCGGCTCCCTTGGATTCTATGGAAGGAGGAAGTTCTGCTCAGTACAGGGTCACTAGGAATTCCTGTGGTGACTGCTGAAATGAATTGAGGTCCTCAGGAGATGGCCGATGTGGGAGACATCCGAGCCCGGTCTCCTCCCAAGCCTCCCATGGTGGCTCTGATCTGTCTTCCTGGCATAGGATTCTTTCTAGAGCGTCTTCTCACAGAATAGTGGGCAGACACTGCCTGTCATCCCTGTATTCTCAGGCTCAGTAGGCCTAATGGACTGTTTGCAGAATGAATGAAGGAAGGAATGAAGGAATGACTGGCGTGTTGGATGAGACCTCCCCATAGCGAGCACCACTTTCTACAAGTTCCCAGTGTGCTTCTCGAGGCTGGCCACCTGGAGCAGTGACCAGGGGCTTCTGAATGTGCTTTGGCACAATAGGCCCCGGGGCTCCTCACATCCCTCCGGGGGCTGTGCCAGGGCAGCTGCTTTCCCACCCTGCTCACTCCCGGTTGAGGCTCTGCTTTTTTTTTTTCCAAACCTTTCCACCTGGCCCAGAGCCAGGGAGGCTTCGAAGTCACACTCAGAATTTCCATGACAGTAAAGAGACCGAATGCAACCCTTCGCAGCCCCTGAAAGAACTCTCCTCCAGTCCCGCCGTGTCTGGCAGCATTTTGTTCGCCCCATTTTGATACAGGCCTGTGGAAGGTCAATGACTCCTTTAAAAAGAAGGGAAACATGGACAAGTGCCCAGTTCTAACCTGCTGACAGTGCAGTTCTGTGCGGCAGCCCACAGTTCCCTGCTGAAGCCTTCACAGTGATTTCTCACAAAGGTCTGCAATCTATTATGCTACAGTTGACTGCTGCATTCAAATGTAAAAACAGATCCTTGGATCAACACCCTCTAAAAAACCAAGAAAAATGTGGTAGTGTTCTTTCCTGGCTCTAGCCGAGAGCTCTCCGGGGGAGGAATCCTGGAGAGCCCAGAGCAGCAGCCGCAGCCGGGTACCTGTGTGGCTATCCCGGTAACCCCATCGGTTCCGAATCCCAGCGAGACATGGGGGTTCCAGGTATTGGGCAGGGGGCAGAGATGCCCAAGGGACCTGTAGTCACCAGATTCTTTTCACAGATTCAGATTGTGGGGGAGATGGGGCTGGGTTTTTCATGTCATCCAGCTCCCCGCTTTCACTCTGGACTAAACCATTCTGGAAGATGGCACTTTAAAACCTCTGTGCAAAACATCCTCCCCCGCCCCCCGCCCCTGGGCTAAAATACAGCTGCTTTCTTAAAATAAAACAACAAGCTGGCTGCCCAGAGGTCCTGGCCAAGCCCAAACAAAAACAAAATTTCCTTCTTAAGACATCGCTTGCCATCGGTGCATAAAATCCACACTGGAGAAAATGTGAAGTAGGATCAGTGGGGATACCTGAAGGTTTGGATGAAAAGACACCCTTGTCTTCCTGCCTGCCAGCTTGTCATCCTTCTCCCTTCTCCCCCACCCACCCCACCCATACCCTCCAGCAGCTGGGGGCAGCCAGGAGTGCGAAGTGTCAGAAATAGTTGGAGCACCAGTTTTCGTCTGTTTTGCCGGGCTCTCCCCACTGCTGGTTGCACTGGCTTCAGCGGAGCGGGCTCATCCCGCCCCCAGAAGGCAAACAGATCGCTTGTTCACACTCTGTCTGCTTCGTTTGTTCACCTATTGCCAATTACCTTGCTGAGATCATTGTTTTTCTCTTCTGTATTTTTAGCTCAGAAGGAACCTCCTCGCGAGATGACTATCTCAGACCCCGTCTTTGCTTCCCAGACTGTGGCGAGCCTTGTTTTGGCAGAGTGAGTGGAAGTGACTTTCCCTGTGCAAAGAGGAGCTTTACTGTGCCCGCTCTGGCCTGCGCACGTGGAGACCTTGCTTTGGGGGTGGGAACGACGTGTCTATGTGGATAAGCACACGTAGCATATACACCCATGCACACCCATGCACAGCCATGCACACCCTTCTCCTTGGTTTCGTTCGGATCTCAGTGGAGTCCACGTTCAGTATCGAATCCTGTTCTTGGTCTGAAATTTGGATTCCTTCGCTGACTTGTCCATGGACGGTGGTCACGTGTCGGTGCCTGGTGCGGTACCTGGCACGTGGCAGGCATGCAGTGTGCACGGAATGGATGAAGAGACCAATGGCGCGTGGGTTCCAGATTGCTATTCAGGCTGGGAGAAAATCAGATAGGGGAAGAAATGCCACTGACATGCTGCTTTCTGCTCCGCCGGCTGACATTGACTTTGGGGAGCTCAGGGCACCGGCAGCTTCTGTCTCCCGTGGGCTGTGCCTCCTCCAGGGCTGCATCAGGCTGCGTCCTTCTGGCCATTCAGGTTAAACTCAACGGTCTCCTCTGAGACTGCCTTCCTGACTACCATGTCCAAAGAAGCCGTCCTTGCATCATTCCATCACTTTCCCCCACCTTCCCCTGCTCAGTTGTTTTTATAGTGTGCTCCCCCATCTGAAATGTTTTTCCCTTTCGGTTTGCCTGTTTATTGTCTGCATTTCCTTCTTAAAAATAAGCTATGGTCTCCATAGCAATTAGATGGGTGTCCAGCACAGGGAGGTTATCCAATAAATGGCTAAGTGAATGAATCCTCCTTTGCATGGTCATAGAACCCTGCAGGGAGCAATTAATGGGAGGTGGGTCAGAAATGAATAGCTCAGCTTCTCTCCTCAATCCCTCCTTTCCCTTCATCTGCTTCCCTGGCTGGGCCCCGAGTGCCTCACACCATCCATCCTCAAGTGTCCGGTTTTCCTGTCTGAGCACCTGGCACACATCACCGATGCCCTTGCTTCCTGGTGCCCACGGCTCATTCCTGATGATGTGGGCTTCGAGCTGTGTGGCTCTGACACGTGGACGCCATGGCCCCCACCAGTGCTGCTACCAGCAGTCTCTTCCGCGCCCGGTCCTGCCGGCCGCCTTGAAGCTGTCTGCCCTTGCCACCCTGCACAGCGGGCATCCGTGGAGATGGAGCCCTCACACACCCACGGGGGCCGCAGCCTCTGGGTTGAATAGTTTACAGCGAACCACCCCCTGCCCATCTGCCTCTGATGCTGCTCTCTGGCTCATGCCTCCTCTTCCTGCCATCTGTCTCCTTGTCCTGTTTTCCCACTGCAGGTCCTACAAAGGCCTTCAGCTTTGACCTTTCACTTCTCTCCTGGATCACAGTTAGGACTGTCTCCCTCTGGCCACCGTGTGGTGACCTGGCCCAGGCTAAATGGCCAGAGCCTTCCAGTCTGGACCCAGTGTAGGAGTTTGCTTGGGCTGCCATAACAAGATACCACCCACTGGGCGGCTTCAACAACAGCAAGGTATTTCTCACAGTGCTGGAGGCTGGAAAGTCCAAGATCATGGTGCTACCCAGGCAGGTTTTGTTTTGAGCCTTCTTCTCCTGGCTTGTAGGGGGCTGCTGTCTCACTGTGTTTTCACACAATGGGAGAAGAAAGGGACAAAGACAGAGACAGAGAGAATGTGTGTGTGTTGTGTGTGTGTGATAGAAACGGAGACAGAGACTGAGCTCTCTGATGTCTCTTCACACTAATCCTAGCAGATCAGGGCCCCACCCTTTCAACGTCATTTGACCTTAATTACTTCCTCTCTCCAAACACAGAGCTACTGGTGGTTTGGGCTGCAAGAGAAGAATTTGGAGGGGACACATACATTCAGTCCCTGATAGTCAATAAGCTGATTTTAGGAGTGAAGGTACTAAGGTTTAGAGGCATTAAATTATACAAGTAGTAAATGGCAGACTGGGGATTTAAACTCAGGCCTGTCTGGCTCCAGAGCTAGCCTAATCATTATCCTAACCATACTGTCTTTCTATGCTATGCCTTTACTTCTGTGTCTTCTTTGCTTGGTAGCTCCTCTACTTGCTCTGCAGTCAGTCCTGAATTCAAATCTCCACTATGGAACTCTGGCTGTATAATCTTGGGTGGATAATTCCCCCCTAGTCCAGGAGGTAGCATGGTAAATTGAAGGGTGAATTTGGCCTTTCCCTCTGCCCAGGCCTGGTCTCCCCTACAAGGCTCCCAGTAATGACAATTGCCACTATTCCTTTTACTCTAAAAATGTGAGGACTTCTTGCTGTATGTCAGACACCATGATAATATATGTAAAGTTATATATTATTTCTACTTAGCTTTGACAACCTTGTAAGGTAGATGTTGATAACAGAGTTACATAGAAGTGAAACAAACTGGTGAAGGTCATCAGCTAGAAAGTGGCCTCATTAGAGATAAATGCACATCTGCCTAATTCTAAAGTCTGCTCTCTTTCCCCAACATACTTTAAGTTTTGGGGTGAGCTGATAGAATTGTGTCCCACCATTCTTCTCTACAACTGACTTCCCAGCTAGCACACAGTCAGTACAATAGCAAAGGCAACCTGAAATGTATTTAAGGATTTAAGGGAAAATTAAATTTTATTCTTCCTAAGAAATAGGAAGACCCCCAGTGGTCTAGCTTTGAGTGGTAAGACCCTGGCATAGGCAAGACTTGTTTTATCATGTCATTATGCATGAGGTCAGATGCCAGAAGAGGTCGAAGAAGAAGATTGTGTTTTATCCTTTCTTGTGGTGTGGCTTTCTGTGTAATCACTCAGGTTAAGCCCACTGTTCGTCTGATGCTGGTGCCATGTCATCACCATTCTTTCTGATTGCTCTTCATGAGTTTTACGTTGTGGGATGAGAAGGTGAAATTTTTTTTTTAATATTTATTTATTTACTTAGAGAGTGCACATGAACAGGAGGCGCAGAGGGAGAGAGAGAGAATCTCAAGCAGACTCCCCATTGAGTGCAGAGTTCTCTGTGGGGCTCGATCTCACAACCCTGAGATCATGACCAGAGCCAAAATCAAGAGTCAGACATTTAACCGTCTGAGTCACCCAGGTGCCCCAAGGTGAAATTCTATTCCCGGTGAACCACACCAAATCCTGCAGATCTCTATTGGATCATCTCAGAGTACAGGGAACTAATGGCCACTGCCAGCCTCCTGGGAACACTGAGAGTCATCTTAAATGATGTGTGGGCAGGAGAGGCAATTTGTGGCACCGCATGTCCTTCTCTTGCTCTTTCGGCATTTCTCTCTGCAAGGACCTTGATGTGCTACATGCACAGCAGAGGGCTGGACTTGGGTGCTCGCATAAGCTTCTGGAATCCCTGCTTCACCAAAAAGAGGCTGAATGTTCCTAAGTATTTTTCCAAAGAGAACGACAGCAAGGAAGAACTGTGTGATGTTGACCATGCCCCAATTCTCATTTGTTTTGCATTATTTTTCATTTATGAATTGAGAGCTTCATGCCTCTCATTGCAAATGGTCTTTTGACTTTGGGAAATGTTATTTTTCATATTCTGAGGGTGAAAGGAGACTTTTCAGCCAGAGGAGGGGCATCCCTTCCTATTAGAATTGTCTAGAAAGCATCTTCAAATTAGTGTGTATCTTCCCCTTTCTTTTAGAGGGAGCACTTACTCAGCTGAGAATCACTGCATCCACAACAAACCAATATTGCATGTAGGAATGTTTGGGACAGCCACTAGATGCACTGAGGTGGGAAGAAAATTGAAATATAGCAGAAGGGAGAGAAAACTGAAAATGAAGTAATCAGAGAGGGAGACAAACTATGAGAGATTCTTAACTTTAGGGAACAAGCTGAGGGTTACTGGAGGGGAGGCGGGTGAGGGTGATCGGCATTAAGGAGGGCACGTAATGTGATGAGCACTGGGTGTTTTATGCTACCGATGAATTATTGAGTTCTAAGTTTGAAACTAATGCTTATCTCGGCTAATTGAATTTAAATTTTAAAAATTGAAATATGTCCATCTAAGTTTTGATTCCTTGGGGATAACATGGCCCCTAAGGCTGCCATTCAGTTGTTATTAAATAAATACTTGTTATAGGGCGCCTGGGTGGCTCACTCGGTTAAGTGTCTGCCTTCAGCTCCGGTCATGATCTCGGGGTCTTGGGATTGAACCCTACATGGGGCTCCCTGCTCAACAGGGAGTCTGCTTCTCTCTCTCTCCCTCTGCCTCTGCCCCCCACTTATGCTCTCTCTCTTTCTCTCTCTCTCTCCCAGATAAATAAAATCTTCAATAAATAAAGAAATGAATATTTGTTAAATATGTGGAGACCAAGAAATGTTTTCTTCTGGGTAAGTCTCCTACATCTCATTGCATACTCCAGTAAGTCCCCATGGACTGAGTTTTGGTACTATGGTTGGCAGGTGGACATAAAAGCCAATAAATGTTATTCAAGACAGACTTGACAAGACTCCAATCCAAGGAGCCTTCCTCTGGGGCTTGGGTGACAAAGTATAGCCCAATGCTGGTCATGGAGCTCAGTGTGACACCTGGCACAGTGGTGGCTGTGGGAGCCTCCAGACACGACACCTTGGCATGATCCGGGATGCTCAAGATGGGCAGGAGTAGGGGTAAGCTTCCCTGAGTCTTTGTGGATAGTCACATGGACAAGAGGGAACATCGGCAAGAGAGGAGGAGTACTGTGGGCATGGAGACTGGCAGGCTGGTTGCGGGCATATGAGGTATCTTAGTGGAGAAGTTCCGAAATCAGGAGGGCAAGTGGAGTGGGTTGTCACTGTCATGCAGGTGAATGTTATCAAAGCAGAAGATACTTTGGTTATATAAATATGTCACACCGAGTGACATTTAATGGCTAGGGTTCCAATCCAGAAATGTTTGAGATAAGTGTCTTATGCTTTGAACCCTACCAACCCTTGTACCAACAGGGGCCAGCATTGCTAATGACCTCACTTGACACTTTGACGTCTGAGTAGTTAGCCAAGGCACTGAGCTACTTCTGCCATGAGGCTTCCAGATTATTTCTTCCAGCCAGCTTTATCAAAAGGCTCATCTTGGTTCCCCCTCTTAGACATTTCCTTTCAAGAATCACCGGCCCTTGTAAGATGTCTTCTGTGCTCAGTGGCTTCACTTTGCCTTTGCTTTGCTTTGCTTTTCCTTTGTTCAGCCTTCCCACCCAAGCCACATTTCCATCCCAGGGTTGGGCATATTTCAACCTGTTGAGACAGGAAGGAGGGGAGGGAGAAGGAGCTTTGCCACCAGCTCACATTCTGACAAAAAAGGCAAGTCATAACCTCTCTAGGCTTCTTTCCATGTTCTAATCTGTACCTTGAGGATCTGAATGCTGAGGTACTGCGCGGAGGTTTCATGAGGAAATGCCATTAAAATGCCAGTAAAACCATTTTGAGATGTGGGGTGCTGTGCCCAGACCCCACACTCCAGGTCACCTCTCTGTCATGCAGATCACATCCTCCAGTTGGGTGGTTGGGTACGCAGAGCTGGAGCGCCCAGAGGAGGGGGAAGGAGGTTCCACCACAGATGGCAGCAGGCAGCAGGTTTAGAAAGGATGCAGATTTCATGAAGGTCACTGTGACGTTCTGACTGGCAAGACAAATGTTAAGGATCAAGCATCTAAATCAAGCACCACGTGTAGAGTTCCAAAGGAGAAAGAATGTGGGCTTTCCATTCAGCAAGAACGAGGTTTAAGCTGCGGTTCAAACGCTAGCTTTGGGCAGGTGAACTTGTCTGAGTCTCAGTCTCCTCGCTGGTGAAGCAGGGAGAGGCAGACTCCATCCCAAAGTGCTATCACGTCTAAAACAATAGGTACATAGTTGCAAATCAATTGCTTTTTGTTCTGTGGGCCTTGTCCCTTGTTCTCTTTGTGGTTTATTCTGAATTTGTTTGAAATAGTCAAAGAATGAAACATCACATAAAGAAATTGAACCTTGACAATATGCAGACCACTGTGTTTGAGTGAGTGGAGAAGCAATGGGGGAAAAACATCGTGCCTGACCTTAAGCAACCTCGGTGCTAGCGTTCTGGGATACCACCGGAGAACCTGGAAGCATGCTCTACTGCTTACACCATCGCCATCCACATAGGGAGGGAGGTCTACTCTTCTGAAGCAAAGGTTATGAGAAATTAGAAACCCAGAATGATGGAGTTGGAAGTGGCATGGCAGTTTTAAAGATGGAAGAAAATTGAATCCCAGGTGAAGGGACCTGTCCAGAATCACCCACCTGAAAGTTGTAGGGCCTGAAAACAAGTTTCTTGACCTTCAATTTATCCCAAGGCTCATATTTGACATGGAGGTTGCACATGTGGCTATGGAATTATGGCATTTCTGCTGTCTTGGATCTTACAATCTCAACACAAAATTATCATTTGTTAAAGTAATAGCCGGGCTGGTGGCATAAGGACATTTGTGTTCCTAAAAGTTTACATTATCCAATCCCCAATTGAAATGTACCAAATTTCCCTTTGTGGCCTAGGTTAGTAGCACTGGATCAGCGACATAGCTGTGCTGAGTTGGAACATCTATAATTTAAGACGTGTGGAGAGGGCCTATGTGTGCCTCCAGATCCAATCCCCAGCCTACTCCATTTGGCCTTGGGAAACGGACCTGTGTGGTCTTTATCGGCCTTTGTCTTCTGGCCTGGTGTGGTCACTGGTATGTTTTGGCAGGTGATTAGATAGAAGGAGGAGGATAAGGTTGGGGTATGTGTTCTTCTGGCTTCTTCTCTGTTGGGTCACCCAGAGCTGGCCTTGCCCTCTGCAAGCTCCTTTGAGGTGGCTTTCCCCATCCAGCTGCCTTCCCTGGGTCTTCACCTTCCAGGCCCCTTCCCTGGGTTCTGGGACCAGCTCCCTCCCCTATGCCTGCAGACTGTAGAGTGATATTGGTTCCCGACTAAAGTGAGCCTTGGGATGCTGCTATTCCTCTGTGGTTTCCTTAAATTCTGTCTAGAGTTTTATGAATAGTCCTTTATTAAAGTCTCAAATTACCCAGTTTGAATGTGTCTTTTTTTTTTTTTTTTTCCTCCAGTCACTACTCTGGCTGATATAGGGTGTCTTCAATTTCATGGAAAATAACCACAATATGTTTAAGTTGAGCTCAAGAGAGAGAGTTGAAAAAGTAAGAAGTTTATCTTGGAAAAGAGGAAGCGAATAAGCTGACAAGTAAAATAAGAACTATAAGTGTTTAACAGAGGAGAAAACATCTTTTCCTCTGAGAAATTATTTATTTATTCATTTATCACTAATTAAATATTTTCACTGAATTTTGTGTGTATTCTGGGGTCTGCAGAAATATGGAGAAATAAAGCATGTGTGCAGGAAAAAGAAGAGAGGTGGAATGGAGAAAGTCTAGGTAGCTCTGAGTCCTGGAAGCAGAACCTTCTATAAACTTGACTGACTCCTGCCCTTGAGTGCTTAGAGAAATTTCCCTTTTATTTACTTATGTTAGTTTGAGTTCCTTGAGTTATTTTAAAGCAAAGAATCTTGATTAAAACATTGGTGAAAGGGAACAGTAGACTTAAGGTTGGAAACAGTATGTTGGGTCAGATATAAATGAATGGTTAAAAGGAATCATACCTGGAAGTAAGACAATACTGGATTGAAATAGCACCCAAAAAGATTGAGGTTCTTATGGAAACACCTGTTCATCACAAAGGCTTTTACTCCTTGGAGTGGGCTATCAACAAGTGCAATGGAAGTCTTCCATGTGAGATACCAAGAATGGGGCCCAGCGAGTGCAATGCTGGTAGCACAACAGTCATGTCCAGAGCAGGGTCGGGGGCATGAAGGAACAAGGAGGGCTGATTAAAATCTAAGACCACTTGAGGCTACACTCTGGATTTATAATATAGGGTGGGAAAAGGAACAGAGATTCTAAGATCAGATAGGCATGGATTTGAGAGCTTGTTTTAGTTTTACTTTCCCCAAATTTAAAAAAGGGTTGAAAACATGGTTCTTGTGGCTATTAAGTAGCTTAACATAGTGAGAGCAATTATCACAAGATTGAGCATGTAACTAGATGTTCAAAAAATGCTAGCTCTTACTCTTTTTTAAAAACAATGTTTGAAAGCCATAATAAAGTATATGCTTTTAAAAAAAAGAATCTCTTTTATGAACCCCAAGCTCAGGGGCTTCTTTCTTCCTTCTTCTTTCCTTCTTTGTTGACATCTAATAAATATTTGTTTTATTTAGAAGTTACATACAACCTTAATGTACTATATTACAATGGATCTTTTGAAAATACATTTCATGCCCGTGTCCTTAGGTTGTGAAAACCTATTTCATTTTGTAATAACATTTTTTATGTAAGTGAGACCAATAATTTAGCTATGTGAATCTTTACTCTTATGCCAAATGCCTGTAAAGATTCAGCATTTGAGCTTCCTTGCATTTTGTTATTAAGAGAAAGGGCTTGTGTGACCTGGGCTGTTTCTTCCCACATATAGGAGATTCCTCACCATATGGAATTCCTTATTCTCTTCTTTCTCCTCTGAACCGCAGAAACAAATTCATTGTATTGAATGTTGATCTGAACAGTCCTGGAAGGAGTAAGGTTCTTGGTGGAGTAGTAACTGTGTGCAGAGTTTAATGGTGTTAGGCAATCACAACCTCAGAGGCCCTAGTGTGCTGGGAAAAAAGGGGATTAAATAAAATAAATAAAATATCAAATAAAAAGAAAAGGCCAAAGTGGGGAAATATTTTAGGAATGATTGGCCAAGAGGAGACTATGCCAAGCCTCATGTGAGTTTATAATAGAATGGAAGTAAACCGTATGTAGCCTTTTCAAATTTTTTCTTAGGTTATTAGAATTTAGAGCTGAGAAAATAGAGCCCAGAGAGGTTAAGTGATTTGCCCAAGGTTATCTAGCTGTTTAATGCAGGGCCCCGAGCTAGAAACCAAGTCTTCTATATCCCAGTTCAGATTACTCTGCTCTGCACCCAAGGATATTTGGGAATTTGGAGATATTGTAAAGAAAAATGCTATATCCACGGAGAATGAGGCAGAGCCAGCTTTTCCCTCTCTCGTGTTAGTGCAAGCTACTAGTTTTCCCTGTGTAGATTTCGAGATTATGATGGTTTCAGTGTCTCACCTTGTGTTTCCTCCTGGACTCTATTGTTGATGGCATTTTTTTCAGCAAAGCATGCCATAAAATCTCTTCTGACAGTTCTGTTCCTGGTCAGAATGCCTGAAAGCTGCACTGCTTACAAAGTCCTGGTGTGGCCAAGAGCACTGATGTGACCATCTTGAAAATATTATATCTACTGCATGTAAGCAGAGCCAATGCCTCAGCAACTCTTCATTCATTCTGGAGGCATATCTGCATGGCCAACAGTTCACCCTAACACTGTAACAGATTCCCAACACCCTCAGTTCTCTGTTATCTGGGGTTGGCTGATTAGCTCCTATAGCTCCTTCTCAAGTCTTTATTCTTCCCATAGGACCAGAGAACTGAGAAAGAAAGAAGGAATTTGTATTCTAGGAGGAAAGGTGTGCTGTCATGATCTCCTTATTTCACAGAATTCTCCAATTTCATAGAACTAAGCCTCTATCCTGGGCCATATATTAAAGGGGCTAAACATTTAGATAAGACATGGATTCTGTTCTATACAGATTACAATAAAATAGGCAGAACGAGAAATATTATGTAACAAGGCAAAATGCCATGGGGAGTGTGGTGCGACAAAGAATGTAGAAATCCAAATGATTCTGTGAAGACTAGCATTGAGATGGCCTTTGAAGGACAGACAGGGTATTACAGGTTCAGTGACCTGAAATGTGAAGGAAAGGTGCTCCAGAGGGAGGAGCAGAAAGAAGGATCAGAAACAGTAAACTTGGGGCTATGGTTGTGAAACACTGAATAGTTTAGCTAGACCAAATTTCATATCACTATGGGAAAGTGTGGGATGAGAAAATTGGTTGGATCATTGGAGGATTTGGACTCTGAAGGTCTTTGACTGGAGCAGCTCTTGAGAAAGATAGTCAAACATCTGAAGTGACCCTTAGCATGGGGACTATAAGACTTAGGGTGTTCATTCAGGTTCCTGGAAGAGTGGCCATAAAGAATGATCTGAGCTGGAGCAGTGAGGAGGCCATCTGTTCATACTCAGAGAGTGCTGGAGCTCTAGCACAAGTAGCAGCCCCTAGAGGAAAGGCTGGGGGATACTTGACTGCTTTGGCATGATTACCTAGCTCTGTAATGCATTATTTTGTTAATTCTTTTCTTCCTCCTCCTTCTTGGTTTATTTAGAAGGTCAGTGACTATGTATGGTACAAGATGTGTTCTCAAGCGAACAAATCTCACTGCTGTTAAAAACATAGCATGCCACTCCTGAAAGTTTTATCCTGTACAGTTTGAACTTCATGAGTACTTAGAAGACCTTTTTGTGCTGAAAGCCTCTAACTGAATTTTGAGTTTGCTTTATTGCATTTATCCAAAGAAGTAGAAGGATATAAGAACAAAGTTACCTCCTGAATGTACTTTGCTAAATTGTTTTGACCAGTGTGATTTCATTGTATGCATTTACATTAATACTAAGGATGTTCTACCTCTCACTATATTCTGGGGGGGAACCCCAGAATCTGAGAGTTTGCTAGTGTTTTCTTCGTTGAGTGAAGTAGGAAAGAGATGCTGTCTTTGAAACGGGTTTCACTCAGACTTTGAGAAAATTGAGAATGATGATGACTAATGAAAGGCCAGACAAAATAATCAAGTCAATCCAGATATTAAATGTGCAAAGCCATGGAAAGAATTGTTTATGCTTTTGCAAAGAGTTGACCCAGAAGAGCTGAGACAGAGCTGTACTTTGTGCTCTATCACTTGTTAAAATGTAAGTCTTTGGTGGTTTTTAAAGTGTCGTGTGCCATTCCTTCTTTTCTAAATTGCTCAGGCACACAGTTGTGTTCAATAGATATTTTGTTGAAGGGCTGAGTTGATTCCTGATGCACTGATTGGTTGATTGATTGATTTGACAGAGAGAGAGAGAGGGAGAGCATGGGAGCTGGGGGTGAGGACAGGAGAGGAGCAGAGGGAGAGGGAGAGAGAGAATCCCAAGTGATCTCTACGCCCAGGCAGAGTCCGACACAGTGTTGTGACTTTGAGATCACAGCCCCAGCCAGAATCAAGAGACTGACACTTAACCGACTGAGCCACCCAGGTGCCCCAATGCATTGACTAATTTAAAAGAGATCAGGATGCTTTGGTTGATTTGTAGAGAGAATAAGTGGATATGGGAATCAGAGAAGTTCTACAAGTGAGTTCTAAGGAACTGGATGTCTAAGCTGCTGTGGAGGAGTGTGGCCGGGACAGCCGTCTTGTATTCTCAGGGGAAGAAGGAAGGCTTCTCCCTCATACGGCATTCAGCACTTGTCCCAGGAATCCCTGGGTCCTGGGGCTTAGCAGCTTCTTTTGGTCACTGAAAGGACCCATTGGCCCTTAGGACCCAAGGTGGTTTGAAGAGACCTCTGACTGATGCATCCAGTTCATTCCAGTTTCATTCAATGCTCCCATCTCCCAAGGGCAATCATTTCTGCAGATTTCCATCCTTTCCCCTGTGTTCTTTGCTGTGGGCAGTAGCTCACTTTTCTCTGGGAACCTCCATGCCCGAATAGAGTTTTAGAGTGTGCATACAATGTGTACACACATTATTTTATTTAACCCACTTCACCACCCTAGTTCTCTCATTTTACAGATGATGAGTCAAAGAGGTTCCCTGATTCGACCAAGGTCATACAGCTAGAAGATGGCATTACCTCTGTCTTTATGCTACCTTTGCTACCGATTTCTGCTTCTGCACTTTGATGTCAGACCCACCAGGGATGGATGATATCCTAGGTTCACTACTTCTAGCTCTATGACCTGAGGTGACTTGCTGAGCTTTTCCCAGCCTCCATTCCCCTCCTCTGTGGATAAGAATTGTAATTCCCTTCTATAGGATTGTCCTCTCCCTTAGATCACCATAGATAGATAATGTCCTTCTGTGGGGAAAAAGCAGACCGAGTTAAGATGTGATTTGTAAGTCGACACATGGCTACTTCACCTCAAATGTGGCAGGGATGGTTTTGTGGATGGACTTCATTGGTTACTTTTTAGCAGTGGGGCCAAGTCTCCCTGAGCCCCCATTTCTTGTCTTGGAAAAGACCACCCCAACAACACCTCTCCAGGGGTGCTTTGAGGATTCACTGGGATTATGTATACAAAAGCCCTCTCTGTGAATTTTTATCACCGCATGAATGTTAGTTTGCATTATTAGAATCTATCTCTTTATTTTCAAATCTGGCTTCTCAACTTAGACTTTTCCAGTTCAGCATGAGGTTTCTATTTTCTCCCCTCCTAGGAGCAGAAGAGGAGACACAGTTTGAGATGTTTGCATGCTTCCACCTGGGTCTCCCTCCCTTCTTCCTACCCTGGCGTATTTGGGGCCTTTTTCATTGTGGGGCCTTCAGGACAATCATCCTCTTCAAACTAGGCAAGTCTGCTATAGTCTCCCTTTTGCTCAAGCAGGAAGTCCTGGAGGAGCAGGCTGTTCCCAAGAGTTCATTTTGGGGGATGTGGGAAGAAGGCTGGGGAGAGTAGAGTAGGACCATGGAGATTCTATTTCATCGTGTCCTGAGTCCTTAGTGGCGCCCTCGGTGTCCTGAGAGGTGCTTTGTAAATACTCTTTAGTGGTTGCGGGGAACTGCTGGCAGGGACAAGGGCCAGATATGGAGAGCTGATGGAAAGGCAGGAAATGTGACCAAGGAATTCTGCTATTCTCCTTCCTGCTTTCAGACTAGTTAATGGTAGACTGCTCTGGAAGCTGTAACGGGGAGGCCAGGGCTCCCCCCCCCCACAACAAACAAAACTCCCTGTTGTTTTCATTTCTTTGTCTTACAGACAAATGCATCAGCTCTTTGAAAAAGCAACTCCCGAAAAACACTGACAAACCAAACAGATCCAGAAGCTCAGCATACACGTTCTTTTCTTCTAGACCCTCCAAAGTGCTAATACACTGTTTACATCTAAATGTGGCAACAAACAAAGAAAGTCAATGTAAGTGGGTTACATTGGAGGCCTCCTTTTCTACAATGTTCCTCAGAGTCGTGGCATTAGCTATTTCACGTGGGAATTTGTGAACAATCTCTTTCAAAGCTCTTTTTCCTGTGGGGGCCCAGTGTACTTCTACCTACCTACTCTCTCTTGAACCCGGCTCTCACCCATCGAGGCTGTTCATAATCAGTCTCTTTTATTTTACATATCTGGGATTCATATCTTTCCAACTTCCAAAAGGATTTAAGGGCCCTTTAACATTTCAAAATAAAATAAGGAAATGATGGATAAAAATAGAACAGAGACCTTATAAAATGAGTAAGGCAGCTGATGTTACAAGGCACCTGAGATGACCTAATTCTTGTAGTTGGTCAGTAAACTGAACCCTGACTCTATGGTTAGACCAAAAGGGAGCACACGTTGCTTACCTAGCTCTCATTACCTGTCTGAAATGGGAGCGGGGAGGAAGTAATATACAAAACTATTTGTAGAACTAAATTATTTTCTAAAACTATACATTAAAAAGATGCCATTCATACAGTTATTCTGTTAACAGTCTCCAGAGAAGTCTGTACACATAATATGCACTGCCAGTAACCTCTTAGCCCTGGAGCCATGCTGACCTTTCACCTAACATAAGCCTTAGCATAGGCTATGGCCTTTGCCTTGAATGGTCCTCCTGGCAGTCCATGCGCCATCCAGTTACCCCTACTCATCCTGCCAGTTTCCATCAGGGAAGGCTTCGTTTCTCATTCAGGCCAGGAGAGGACCCCTGGTTACAGGGTTTCCGAGTACTCTGTACTTTATCTTCAGACCACTTACCATAGTTTATGTTTACTCACTAGTTTGTGTCATTATTTAGTGACTATTTTCTCCCCTAGACATAAGCTCCTTGAGCTCAGGAACTGTACGTGCTTTGCTCATTCCCATATCCTCAGCATCTCACACAGTGCCTGACTTATTGCAATAATTATCATAATAAGATAATGATAATAGTAATAGCTAACTATTGACTATTAAAACACTTTCTCTGAGCTCTCAAACTGATGACGTGGTGGAGCATTAGGCCAAGGCAGAGCCACAGGCAATTAAAATGATTGAATGATCTGAGAAAGGACCACTGTGACTATGGGGCAGATGGGCCAGTTGCCTGGCATCAAAATCCCATATCTAGGGGTGCCTGGGTATTCAGTCTGTTAAGCATCTGACTCTTGATTTCTGTTCAGGTCACAATCTCAGGATCAAGTCTTACGTTGGGCTCCACACTCAGCTTAAGATTCTCTTTCCCTCTCCCTCTACCCCTCCTCCTTCCCCTGCTCAGACATTCTCTCCATAAAAAAATAAAAAAGAAGAAAAATCCCATATCTAAAGTCTATACAAATATACGGGAGCTGTCATTTCATTTAAAAATTATAAGAATTGGACTTAATATTTTTTTTCCAGAGAGAAAGAAGGGGAAGCTAGATAAATGTCTGCTTAACTGACAACAAACTGTGTGTAGAACCTGACATGTGGAGCCATTGGAGAAATTCACAGATAGGGTTGGAGCCAATATTTTCTTCAAAAGAGAACATAGACTCTTATCGAGCTCTCCCAAATGTGCTTGGGAAAGACCCCCGAGTTCTATGCAAGGCAACTGAGAGAGATTACTTTAGTATGAGAAATTATTAAGGCAGATGCTACCTAACACTGTTTGTTCTTGGTCAGAGTCCTTTAAGGCCTCTGGGATATCTGATCTGAAGGAGAGCCATATCCTAACAAGCATGCCAAGATTTGATACCTGAAAAATGTACTCAGAAGGAGGCTAAATGGCTTGTCTCTTGGATAAGCTTGTTTATGATTATGCATTTTAATGCTACTGGTGGTGGAGGGGGAATGATTTCCTTCTGATGTATTCCATACAGAGTTGCCCCTTCTGTAGTTGCAATCAATTAGCAGGTCCACTTGTTTCTAGCAAGCACAGGATAATTATATACGTTTTGAAACATGGAATCTATTTATTCCACATTTTGCACCATCTCATCCAAATATTTATGGAGAGATGAGGAGGTACATATCTTGAGCTAGCCCCAAGGACAAGTGCAGATTAAAAGTATGGTCCTGTTCTCAAGGCACTTAAGATCAGCAGGCCTTTCATCCATTTGTATGACATTTATTGAGTACCAGATATGCATCTGAAAATACAAAGAAACAAAAGAGGCAGTGTGGTGTCATGGCTGGAGTCTTGACTTTGGAATTGTATCTATTACTGCCAGTCAGCCATGTGACCTCAGGGAATTTATCTGAACACCCAGAGCATCAGTTTTCCCATCTGTAAACTGAGGATCTTGTGCCTGGTCTGCAGGACTGTTGTACAGAATAGAAATAATATAGGTATTATTGTCTAGCACATAGGCAATACCCATTAAGTTGTTTGTCTTAACATATAATTGCTATCCTTGAAAAGCCACATCCTAATGGGGGATGGACCCTTATAAACAAAGAATTACAACATAACTTGGTATTGATTTTGATATTGTACAAAAATTATATTGTGCAAGGGAGCAGAGGCATAGAGAAGAGCAAGGAACAAATTCCTTCTGCTTGAGGAATCAGAGAAGGCTCTCCAAAGGAAGCTGGGTTCTTTGGAGGTGGGTCTGGAAGGATGAGTAAGCTTTTGTTGGGCCGGAAAGGGGGAAAGTTATTCAAGCACAGAAACATAAAACAGCTAGTGCTGCTTGTTCTGGGGAAGGTGAGAAGGTCAGTGCATTCAGACTGTAGGGTGTCTGTGATGGGAGGGGCACGCAGTGGGGGATGAGGCAGGAGAGCTAGATTGGGCCAGCTACAGGCTGTACACAGAGACAGAAAAGGCGAATCCTGGATAAAATGGGTCCCCTTCATTTCATTACAGAATGTTCTATTTTTAGTGACCAGATTCCATGATTTCCTCTTGCAAAATGTTTTCTTTTGTTTCCCTGAGCAATCCCCCATTACCTGTTCTTTGAACACACAGTTCCTATGTTCTTAGAACCAGACAGTGGCCCAATGTTTCTGAGAATTCCTGGTTAGCTGCTTTGACAATTTGATATAATTCTCTGTTGCGTCTGTCCATTTTCCTGCCTTTCCAGCCTGCATTGTCCAGGCTCCTGTGCCTTCCATGTGGGCTGGGGCACCTCTCAATTGGTTCCTTTGTGCTGAGTAGAAAGGCAGGTGTGAGCTGTGATTGATGGCTGGTTTACATGGTGACAGGGGAAACCTGCTGGCTGTGCATTTTTTTTTTTTCCGCCGGAGGCCCAATCCATTCCTTCTACCAGGACTTCCTTGTTACAGCACTCCTTTGAGCTGTTTCCCTTGGAATTTTTTATTATTTTTCAACTGTCAAATAGGAACATATTGGAAAAAATATATTAATTTGATTCAGATCCCAAGGGGAGAAACAATGACTGAAGGCTTGAGTAAATTTTATTTCTTTCTGTATTAAGTTACACATTAAACTACGTATAGACTATTAGTTTTGAGGCAAGGTGGGTATCACGATGACCAGGGGAGCTGGGACATGGGGCCTGAGGGGGACATGGAAATTCAAGGCAACTCTGTGACTGTCTTAGCAACTGAAATGGAGAAAAGAGGAGACTGAGCAAATTTGCAAATGAAGATGACATAGTATACAAGTTCATGTGGACACCTGTGTTTGTAGTTGGCCTGCCTTCCCTGCTAGACATTAAACTTTCTGTCTAGGCCTCATCTGCCTCGTGCACTGCAGTATCCACAGGGATCACACGGTGCCTGGCACCTGGCACACGCTCGCTTGCTGAATGAACAGAAGAAAAGTGTCCACCAGACACCCCAAGTGCTCACAACAGTTAGGTCATGGGAAAGTCAGAAGAGAGGTCTGGTTTCACTCTTGCTCTGGGATGTGTACTGTCTCTGCTCCTCCTGGAGAAAGCATCTCCAAGTATAAAGGCAATGCATGGAAGGAAGCAGAGCTAAACACAAAGCATGACAGGCCCTCAGGACATTGTTTGAGTTCCTGGATTTAGTCACACATGAGCCCAGCTTTACCCTGGACTTCGCAATCCTAGGAGTCAATATATTTCCTGATTGGAATCCTAGTGTTGCCACTTAATGCTCTGTGACTTTGCACAAATTATGTAACCTTCCTGTATTTCAGTTTCCTCATCTCTATAATGGACAGAATGATAACACCTAGTTCATAGTGTTATCATGAGATTTAAATAAATTAATGAAAAAAATAAATTAATGTACACAGATATATAGACCATTGCCTGAGATACAGTTAAAGTGCTTGTTATGTGTAAACTATTAGTGTTGACATTATTATTATTTGACCTATTATTATTATTTGACCTATTATTATTATTTGACCTAATTTGTCCCAGGTTTTTGTAACTTGCCTTTGGAAGAGTCCTGAAGAGTACCAAGTCCAAATGCTGTCACCAGTTCACAAGGCTGATTTCCCGCCTCCTCCCCAATGGCTCCCTTACCCCCTGTGTACATTTGGCATGTTTGAATTAAACTTTCAAAGCTTCCCAAACATTTATGCTGCTTTGGGCCTATGTTTGCATGTGTATTATGTTCTCTCTGCTCAGAATGTTCTTCCCTATTCCCCTGGCAGAGTCAGATAAGAGGATTCTAAGTGTCAAGGAGCAGCTAATTCAAGACACATTTAGGATTCTGGGTCTCATTATGCCACTGATGATTGGTGATCTCTAGCTAAGACTCAACGATTTGATCCCTGCATTTTAAACACGATTCCCTCTTCCTTGATGCTCCAATATATTTTTCTGTGAAATGAATTCTGTAGATTCATTGATAAGAAAGTATTCCTTACTAGCTCACGTCCGAGACGAGACAACAAGGTGGCAGTTAACCCTCCTGACCTTTCACTGTCAGAACGGAGAAGACATTTAAATCACTGCGGGCACACTTGGAGGCATGCTCAGCCTTCTGACCAGCTGGGCGGTGACACTAAGAAATGGGATATTAAGAAGGATGAGCTTCCTTTCTTGGATTTTAAGAGGGGAGAAGCCAGATCTCTTCCTTGTCCGGCTCCCTGACTCCCACACATACCTTTCTGAAACTCAAGAATTTAAACCCTGACAGCAGTCAAATTAACTTAACTAGATCTTTTAACAGCAAGACTGTTTCTGCTTTCTGCTCTGTCTCTAAGGCCCCAGCTAGGTTTCTAGAACACTTGGGAATAGTAATAAAATCAAGATACTTCTTCTGTATTTCAATGGCAAGATGCTGTCTCTGGGTCTGTGCCCCTAAGGCTTTGTTTTACTGTTGGAGACAAAGTAAATAATTTAAAGCATCACCCCAAAAGCATTTTCCTCATTTAAACTTTATTCTATGTAAATTTACCTCAGGCCTAGAAAGGTTTCGCTGTGGCAGAGGAGACATGGCTGTGTTCTTGCCAGAGTCCAGCCTGGCCAAGTTCCCCAGACACTGGCTGGCTCCTGGGTGGGAGAGTTTGGATGAAAGACACTAATGCAAACATAGTCACTTTTCCTTTTGCCCAGACTCTACTATTCGGATGAAGACTATGACGGAGTCTAAATGTGAAAACGTTGTGTTCTAGCATCAGACACATTCCCGGGTGTGTGCATATGGCCTAAATTAGACCACCTAAGTAGGCGGTGTGCAAAACCTAGAAATTACAAGAAAAGAGCTGGATAATGAGAGACAGCAGCTCATGAAGCAGCCCACCGGCAGAGAGCACAGCATCCCCAGGAGTGCGTACTGGGGGAGAGGTGCGAGGAGAAGTGCACCCCTGATCCCTTCCCCTTCTCTCCCCTCCAGTCCAGTCTTCCCAACTGCCTTATAGAAACAATAGTACCTGGCTCACAGCCCAAGGCCCCAGCAGCCTACAAGGCCAGATTCTCTTTGAAAACATTGCGTTTTTTATTAATATGCTTAAATAAAGAAGTACTACAGGACCCTTCTCCCCAATAAAACAAGACAAAAATACCTAATGGATGTTAACAGTTTCTGTTCCCAATGCTGTCTTCGTTTCCCACCCTGAAAAGTTAACCTCCCACACTTGTTTTTTCTTAAAGGACTTCTCTCTTTCTCTCTTTTTTAAGAGCAGTTCTAAGTTCACAGCAAAATTAAGAGGAAAGTACAGAGATTTCCCAGATGCCCTGCCCCCACACGGGCATAACCTCCCCACGACCAACATCCCCCATTGGAGTGGTACCTTTGTGAGCGTTGATAAACCCGCATTGACATATTGTCACCCAAAGTCTGGAGATTATATTGAGGTTCATTCTGGGTATCGTACATTCTGTGGGACAATTGTAGAATGACACGTTTCCGTCTGTATAGTATCCTAGAGAGTAGTTTCAATGCCTTAAAAATCCTCTGTGCTCTGTCCACTCATCCACATCCCCCTCAACCCTATAAACCACTAATTCTTTTTTTACTATCTTCACCTTCCACGTCTTTCTGTTGATACAAACATGCATACGCATATGTGACGAGGGAGACATTTGGTGTTGTTTTTATAAAAGTGGAACCATACTACCCTTATTACTCTATTGTTTACTTTTCTTACTTAATAAGACAAAATAGACTTCTCTCCAGGTTAATAGATATGGACCATTCCATTTCTCAATAGCTGCATGATATTTCATATTTTTTAAAAGATTTTATTCATGACAGAGTCTCTAGTCTGAGCCAATACCATTATATTTTTAATATAACAGCTTCGTAAAATATCTGATATCTGGTAAGGTGAGTTTAACTTCCTGATTTTTTTTCATATATATGAAATCTACATATATTTTTTGCTGCCTCAGACATTTATTCTCCCATTAGAAATTTAAGCTTTATTTTATGCAGTTGCCAAAAATTAAATTCTGACTGGATTTGCATTACTTTTGGAATGATGGCTATGGTAAAGATAAATATGTATTTGCATTGAGAACATGGTATATCTTTTCATTTGTTTAGCAGACTCCAATAAGATTTCACAGTATTCTTTAGTATTGGTCCTGTATCTTTATTATTAAGCTGATTTGTGGATTATTTGGCTTTTATTAATATTGTGAATGAGTTAGTTTCAAGTTGACTTCAAATGCCTAAATTATAATGGCTGACCTCTCACCCACATGACACCAGAACTCCAAACCTTCTCCAGGCTTCCTCGCAGACACTCATGTGGGCTCTCTGCCTGGTCTGTCCTTTCAGTTGCCAGAAGGCATCTGCCTTTCTTCCTCAAAGCTCCATCTCTCCTTTTTTTTCTCCAGCAGGTGGGAAGCCTCCCTGTTGCCAAGACAAAGGTACCATCATAAGTACGATGTTGCCTTTACCAGACAAGGCTCTCCAGGGGCCTCCAAAGCTCTCCATTTTCAGGGGACCCATGTGGTACTGGGTTCCACGAGGAGTAGGGCAAATGGTCTTTCCCCTAATTCCATGCCACATCTCATCACCTGGTCCCAGAGGACTCTGCTTGATCCCAGAGTCTCCCACAGCCACACCTGACAGGTCCATCAGCTTCTGATCCTCAGCCCTCCCTCCTAGCCTCCCAGAACCTGCTGGCTGGTTGGGATGCAGTGTCTGAAGAGCTTTGTCTCCTCTCAGCTAAAACTCTGCTCTTCCTGAAATTCAAGTAGCAGAGTTTCTCCAAGCTGTATCTTCCTGTCCCACATCAGTGTTGTTAACTCTTGGGATCCTCAGTAACTCTAAACAGTTCCATTTCAACAGAAAGTCATTTTGCTTCTTCCTAAAACACTAACAGCCTCTCTGAGTGGGTTTCCCCAGATCAGAGAAAGAATTGCCCCCACAGAGGCTTAATGTCCACGTATCACAACAGCAAAAACAGAATATTTAAAAGCACAGTTTTTTTGTTTTTTTCCTGGTTCTATGGTCCTCAGCAAAATTCTGGAATTCATAGAGCCACATTTAATCTGACAGCTCTTATTCATGGCACTGTAAGCTTCCCCTCCCCCAGCAACCCCTGCCAGGAGGAAGTTTGTCCCCAGCCTGCAGCCTACGGGGACAGCCTGGTGGCAGAGGGCAGTCTACTTCTTTTCCATGCCTGACCACCGAGCCTTTCCCAGTTTTACATAATAGTACAACTTATTGAGGATCTCATGTACATTATGAATCAGTCCTCATAATGATCCTATGTGATAGAATTTATTTTCCTTCATTCTTTTGATAGAGAAACTGAGGCTGAGAAGGGGTCAATGGATTGAGCAGTGAGTAGTGACAATGACAGAATTTGAACCCATTTAAGTCCAAGACTTAAATGTCACAACATAATTTCTAGGGGGAAAATCCTACCAAAAACCTTAGTGAATCTGAGTGCCCAGTCTATGCATTTCCCCTGGAGTCCTGATCTGAGGCCTTGAACAATCCCTTGTGGTATAAAGTATGTTTTCTTTCATTTCCCCTTTTTGTCAGACTGACTCTTTGTTACATGGTATTATTCCCAGTCCCTGATTATCTCTAGTTGACAGCTGAATCCATGCAAGCTCAGAGAGCTTGCAAAAGGAAGGGAGCAGGATTATAATATTTACGTTAAGATTGAAGGTACAGAATTCATATGCAACATCAACCATCACATGAAATTATGTTCAATCACTTTATTGGTTTTAGTTTGTAGTTTGACTCACAATGTGTAAATTTGTCTGTATTTAATTTCTTTGGCTTGGATTTCATTTATAAATCTATTTTGTTTCTAATTTTCTAAGCTTCAGGAATTTGTACCCAACACTTTTTTGTTTATATTAAGCAACACTATCATAAAACCAGTTTACATTAGTACTGCAAGCTCCACGAAAATGTTCCCCTTCATAAAGCATTACTTAATGAAATACTGGTACACAGCTTCTCATTATATCCTCCCCACAACCCTGTGAGATGGGTATTCTCACGCTAGGGTATAGACCAAGCAACAGGGGCTTGACCAAATACACGTACCGCCCATGTGAGCCCATCTAGGAAGTGATAGGGCCAGATGCAAACCAGGGTTTCAGTCAAAGTCTAGGGCTGTTTCCTGGAAACTTCTCCTTCTTAGCAACAGGATTTTATTTCACATGTTCAGCAGAAGTGTTATTTGTTAGATGCTAGATGTCTCATTTAGGACAATGGTACTCAGCCTTAAGAATTTAGCAAATAATGCCTCCTCTGAGAAACCTGTTTTGATAAGCCTGGCAAAGCAGTGAGCATCCAAATTAGATTTACAGTAAAGGTTTCAAACATTAAGAAAAAAATTACTTAAATCCTATTGTGCCCCATGTGCTTTTCTGATGAAACACAGACCTCAGGGTGGAGAGTGGGGGGCAGGGAGCAGAAGGCAGATGGAGTTGGGGAGGGGACAGGGAGAAGAGGAAGGGGAGGTTTAGGGTTGGAACCCAAGTATTCTCATCAGGGGAGAAACAAAAGAAGGAGCTGGACTAGGGTAAGTGAGTAGGTTAAGTGTGCAATAATCCTGGAAGTATGAGAGCCACTTTCATTATTTAAAATAGTTTAACATAAGGAAAGAAATACAGGATAATTTAAACATTAGGCTTCTTTGTTTGGGTTGCAATTATACTAACTCAGTGAGGGTATCACTGATTTGCTCATGCTGAGTCAAAATCCAGATGATAAATTATAAATGATTTGGGTTGGTAAAGTTCAGAAAAGAAATGAACTACTTACTAAATTTCATGTGTTAAATAAATAAAATCTTCAAAAACCTTTGTTCAACCAGTCATTGTAAGTTGACTATATGGCAGGCAGTGGACATACAGAGGTGAATAATGAGCTGTCTCTGTCCTCAAGGGTGTGTGTGTGTGTGTGTGTGTGTGTATGTGTGTGTGTGTTTGTGTGTGTATGGGGATGGGGGTTAATGACATGTGCACCAGCATTTATAATTCAATGTGAAAACACAACAATGGAATAATGCAGAGGGGATTAGTGGGCCAGGAGGACCCAGGGAGAAAGAATCCTAACTTGGCCTTAAGGTTGGGGTGAAGTCTTTGGGTCAGAGAAGGCTTTCTGTGGCAGTTAGGAAATGAGCTGAATCTTACAGGATGAGTCAGAGAGGAAGGGAGTGAATTCTGGCCAGAAGAAATTGGGCCAGCAAACTCTGGAGGTGAGAAACCTTGCAGAGTCTTATAAGCAATTTGGTGTTGCCGATGCATAAATTGTAAAGCTTGAGGAGATTCGGGTAGTCAGTAAGGGCCAGATACTGGATTTTAATTATATGGGGTGACCATAAATATTATCATCCAAACTGGGACAACTTTGAGATAGAAAGGAGGACACTTTTAATAATCAGACTAGACCAACACACACAAACAGATAAAGTTGGATATCCTGTTAACAGGCGGTGTCTCACAGCTCAAACTTTCTCATTGAGTGATGGGGGATCATTGACGGTTTTTCGTCAAAGAAGTGATGAGATGGGGGATCCCTGGGTGGCGCAGCGGTTTGGCGCCTGCCTTTGGCCCAGGGCGCGATCCTGGAGACCTGGGATCGAATCCCACGTGGGGCTCCCGGTGCATGGAGCCTGCTTCTCCCTCTGCCTATGTCTCTGCCTCTCTCTCTCTCTCTCTCTCTCTGTGTGACTATCATAAATAAATAAAAATTAAAAAAAAAAGAAAACAGGAGAATATTAAAAAAAAAGAAGTGATGAGATTTGACTTTTAAATAGATCTTTATGTCTAATGAATTCACAAAAGGAGAAGATTCAGAGAAGGCTCTATCTTCCAAATGTATTTGTTCAAGAAATCTTACTTGAGAGCTGCCATGTGTTGGCACTATACCAGGGCTAGGCACGCGATATGAACAAAACCATAATTGATTCCTGCCTTTAAGAAGTTTGTAGTTTAGTGAGGAAGACTGTCAATAATCAAATACCACATAGGTAATTGTAAAACTACAAATGTGACAATGCTATGATGGGGGTACCTGATGCTATAAGAACATTTCATAGGGAATGGAGAAGTCAGAAGTGAGAGGTAGAGGGGCACCTGGGTGGCTCAGTCGGTTAAGTGTCTGCCTTTGGCTCAGGTCATGATTTCAGGGTCTGGGATCAAGTCCTACATCGGACTCCTTGCTCAGTGGGGAGTCTGCTTCTCCCTTTTCCTCTGCCCCTCCTCCCGCTCATGTTCTCTCTCAAATAAATAAATAAAATCTTTAAAAAAAATCAATGAGTAGTAGAATCTGATTAGAGACAAGAGGAAGGAATATTCTGGAAAGAAATAAGAAGGTATACAAAGATCTTCTGGTGAAAGGTGTAGAATGCCTGACAATAAAGAAAAGAATAGAATACAAATGCATGTAATTGATGTATGGCAAAAAGTGTGTTGTGTGATAGCAGAACAGTGTGTGCTAATGTGGTACTATTTCCCCAGCCAAATGGTAAATATAATATGGATTGAGCCTCAGCTCTGAGCAACACTGACCTAGCATGTTCTTCACTGTGAGTGACTAAATTGACAATTGCTCTGCCTCTATGAGGAATTAGAAGGCACCGTGTAGCAATGTCTATTCTCTTCTACCTTTATCTTGTGTATATCCTTCATGTTGCCATTTGTTCAACCAGGAGTAAACCGATATTAAACCAGCCAGAAGAATCAGGACTGATTCATCATTTTTTTCAGTCTTTGGACTCAGATCTGCTTTTATTGACTGGCCTGGCATAGGAGGAAGCACAGCCATTTGGAGGAACTAGAGGGCAGTGTGGCTATAATGGGGAAAGAATAGGGTATGTAGGGCAGTGCTAGTTAGTTATGATCTTAGGTATTACACTTCCTTTGGCTTGGTCTTGATTACTTATGTATACAAAGGGATAGGATTCTGTGTCTACTTTAGGGATTATTAATTTGAAGATCAAATAAATAATATCTGGTTATAGGATTGGGAATATTTGTTGGGACCAGGTACCTTCTGGAATATGCCTGACTTAACCTATTGTCAAGAATTCTTAGAAAGGAGAGTTTTGTTGAACGGTTAACTCAGTGTAATGATCAGTTTTTATTCTTAGCCCAGATTTCTCCCAATTTGAGTAATATACTAGTTATCAATTGCTGAATAACAAATTGTCCCCCAAATTAGCAGCTTAAAAGAACAAACATATTGCCCAACAATTTCTGTGGGTCAGGCATCCAGTTGTGGTTTAACTGGGTACCTCTGGCTCAAGGTCTGTCATGGGTCTGTAGTTAAACTGTTGTCTGAGACTATGAGCTCAGTGGGGGAAGCATCTGCTTCCAAGCTTATTCATCTGGTTGTTGGAATGCCTCAGAAGATCTATTTCCAAGTTCACTCACATAGGCTCCTCCAAAAGGCTGCCTCACAATATGGCAGCTGGCTTCCCCCAGAGTGAGCAAAAAGGAAGTGAGAGGGAGAGTGGGAAGTACCCAAGACAGAAACCACAGTATTTGTGTAAACTAATCTTGGAGGTGACATCTCATTACTCCTGTCTTATTCTAGTCACTAAAGGCAAATCAATAAATCCAAGGAGAGGAGCTCGTAAAAGGACCTGAATACCAGAAGGTAGGGATCACTGGGGACCATCTTAGAAGCCACCTACTACTCCAGTGACTTGATTTATTAAAGGAAAAGGACTCATGGACAGATCTGGCTGGGAAGCAGTGCTGTTGTTTCCCTTTCATCAATGGAAACTCTTTAGGAGCCATCAAAATCATAGCAAATTATATAAATTTTGGAAATCTCAGGTGAGTTGTGTAAATTTTGGCTCATTGATATTTTGTCCAGTTTATCTTGGGCTGAGCTCTCCAGAGATTGGACAGCTTGAATTTCCCTAACAAAATTTAGGGGCCTACAGGCCAAGATTTGCAGTGTTATTTCATGATATCACAAGTGTAGGTCAAAAGGCTTCCCTCCTAATTGGTGAATCCTTGTGTTGACAACGGGCTGAAACAGGGACAAAAGAGTCTTTTGCTTTCTTCCTTAAAAAAAACTACACTGTGACCCATCTTTGGCTCCCCCCCCACCCGCCCTTCTTACAATGCAATATAGCAAGTGGTTCTAAGTATTTGGATTCTAGAGAGTACCAGCCCCAAGGAGAGTCCCAGTCCTGCCTCTTCCTAGCTGTGCAATCTTAGCTCAAGCTTTCTGTGGCAGTTTCCTTATTTATACAAGGAGAACACCACCAGTGTTTACCACACAGGGTTGTTATGAGGACTAAGTCAATGCACGGAAAGTACTTGGAGTACCTGGTGCAGGAGAGGCATTCAAAGAATGTTCAGTATTATTATTATTATTCTAGCTCTTGTCCCCAAAGCGCTGGCTCTGTCTGAGATGCCATAGGCACTGGAAGCAAAGCTCTGACAGAACAGAACAGAAGCCATGTTTCTCCTTTCCTCTTTGTATACTTCCCCAACTTCTCCCTCTCTTCCCCTCCTCCTCCCCCTCCTCCTTCTTTCTCTTCTTCTTTCCTTTTTTGAACTGTAGTTCTCTTTGGGTATATGACACAATTAGAATTTGAATAATTATCCGTGGTGAATGCACAAAAGGATACACAAGCATTTATATGTGAGAGAACCTATATGGGAAGAGGTAAGTTGTCATCTTCTCTTCTCATCTCTACCTGATAAAATGCTCTCTCTCTCTCTTTTTAAAATTTATTTATTCATGACAGACACACAGAGATAGGCAGAGACATAGGCAGAGGGAAAAGCAGGCTCCCTGTAGGAGCCTGATATGGGACTTGATTCCAGGACCCCAGGATCACGGCCTGAGCCAAAAGCAGATGCTCAACCACTGAGCCACCCAGGTGCCCCTAAAATGCTCTCTTTTTAAAGACCCATTTGTTGAACCCATTTTAAATAACACCATTTCTTAAAAAAAAAAAAAAAAAAAGTTTTCCTAAGTCCCTAGCACATGTGATCACTAACCTCTCACTTTCTATCAACAACCTAATTGTATTTCCCTTGTGGAATTTTGTGGAATTTGACATAATGTATTTAAGTCGTAGAGCCGGTGGAAAGCAGTTCGTGTTTTCAGGATAGCCAAAGACCCCTTACTCTCAATGTTCCAAATGCTATTTAGAAAAAGAAGTACTCATGGTAAAACTTGCTTTCCTAATAAATTGATGACTCATCAGCCACCTTGATGAGCCAAATGGAAAATCCCCTAAATGTTATTACTCCACTGAGAAATGTGATCCCTTCTGGGGCCATGTGGTGTCACCTCAAATTGAGGCCAGGACACATTTCCTACTCAAAACTCAGCCTCCTGAAATTCTTGAACATGTCTATTTCCAAAATTAGAGAGAACACCTAGCAGAACAGCTTGGCAATTTATAAAGAAAGGGATGAATACTTCCCAAGGAGGAATTTCTAGGACACCAAGCAACAGAACAGGAGAAAATAGGACACACAGAACAGTCCAATCAAAAAAATTCAGTTCCCTCTAGCCTGAAGGCACCTTGTGTAGAAATGTTATTTATAAGAACACGTAAAACAATCAGTAAATAAAATCAGTGACTTTAACATATGGAAGAAAGAGACTCTGATCCTCACCATAAGGAGTTTGCAAATATGATTAATTTATCATGATTTTTAAAAAGTAGGCTCCACATCCAGTGTGGAGCCCAATGTGGGGCTTAAACTAATGATCCGGAGACCAAGACCTGAGCTGAGATCATGAGTCAGATGCCTAACCGACTGAGCCACCCAGGCACCATGGTGATTTTTATAGCATAAAATTTAATGTTCCTTCCTCATCAGGTTTCTGCCAAACTCCACGGTAGTAGCTGCTGTGATGTGCAGCTCAGATTGCAATTCAGCCTCCCTCTCTACCTGTTCCTGTGGCACTCCTGCCCTCAGGGGTGTTATGGAAGCTCCTGTGTTCAGTGGTATTATTATAGATCTCTGTCTCATGATCTCTTTCCCAAAGAACACAGCCAACACCCCCTTCATTCCATCCTATTTAATAGTTAATGAATGGGGAAATTTACAATGTGTCCGGAACCTGTGCTTAAAACATTCATTCATTATTTCATTTAATACTCACATCGACCCTATGAAGTAGTATTTTTATACCCATTTTACAGCTGAGGACATTGAAGATCAGAGAAGTTTAATAAATTGCCCAAGGTGGCTTGGCCATGACACCATAGAATCAGTCAAAGGAGGTCACATCTTCAAAGTCCTTCCCCGGTGTTTGACATGGAGTGTTTGGTAAATAGTAACAATCATTATTATTATCAGGCAATCCTTACCAGAGACCTTAGCAAGCTGGACGATTTACCAAGACTGAGAACACTTAACCACACTTCAACAGAGCAGGCCACATAACTAAACCCTAGAGGATATCCTAAAATATTATGAGAAATGAGGAGGCAATGTCCAAGTACAGTGATTGCATTATGAGTAATAACAGAGCCAGCTGTTTATCTTGTCACAGAGGCATGCAGGTTGCTTAGGGAATAAACAGGTTGCTGCTGGAAATGTAATATCTTGAAAAGCAGCTAGACTTTAAAATACAACCTGATTCAATTGAGTGGCATTCTCCCCAGCCCCTAGCACAGCATTTTCCATTGGGTATGTGCTTCAGTCAATATTTATTAACTGCTTGCATCTGGTTGCTGGCAAAATTCAACTTACTCAGTTCAGAAGCAAATAATGAATATTTCTGTTAATTATAATAATGAATATTTTCTAAGCACCAATATAATGCACAGTGCTTCCTTTATTTCATGCAAAATTGGGGGTTATGCTACATTCAGAGCTCAATTTGAGCTCTTACCGAATTTTAGCAAAATAAATCAAACTGATGCTGCCAATGTGAGAAAGATGTATTTTATACCTGATTTAGGGAAGTGACCAAGGGATTCTCTGTGGCTAGGAGTCCACGCTTTCATGGGTTTGATGAGTTTGGCCATCCGTACACACTTGAAATGACTGCCAGGCCCCGAGTGGAGGTCCAGAGCTAGGCTTCCTAACACGTTTCCCCACATGATTAAGTTAATCTCGAATAACTTTCACTACTTCTATTGATGTTTTCTGGTTGGAGTTAGTCAATGCAAATCAAGCACCTTTTTGGGTTTCTACCTGTGCTAGTGAAGTCCTATTGTGAAGGAGAAAATCAAGAAGAAGCCATGACCCGAGTGTTCTAAGAGCTTAGTAGGTAATTTATCAGGAGAACGATAAGAAAATACATATGGGTATGGATCATGCATAGATTTTGTGATATAGATTGTGGGGGCTTATTGTAGTTTAGAGATGAGAGAGAGCAATTTGGGATAGAGGCATCTGGAGGAGAAGGCTTTGTGATGCCTTTACCAACCAAAGGCTTAATTTATTTATTTAACAAAGCTCTATTAAACTTTTGTTTTCCAGGATCTGTGCTAATTAATGGGATTCAGAGTCATCGTGGTCTCTGCTTTCCAGTGGCTCACAGGTTAGGGTGGAAAGATAGGTTAAGAGGAAATTACAACTACAAGTACGGCTTTCTCAGTTTTAGCACTGTTGACATCTTGAGCTGGATACTTTTTTTGCTGGGGTGGGGGAGATCTTGTGAATTGCAGGACATTTAGCAGTATGCTTGATTGCCACCCACTAGATGCCAGCGGCATCTTCCCCCACCCTTGCGTTTTGACAACCAGAAATTTCTCGAGATAATTGTCTGGAGGGAAAAACTGGCCCCAGTTGAGAACCACTAGAGAAAGACACAAGGAGATGGGAGGGAGAGAGAACACAATGGAACTTGTGGACCATGCTTAAGAGTTTCAGTCTCTATGTAGTTATCTGATCATTTATTTATTCAATGAACATGGAGTGCTAAATATGTGTCAGCCACTGTTCTAGGTGTCCTGGATGCGATAATGGACAAAACAAAATATCTGGCCTTGCACTGCTTACATTCTGGTAAGAAGGGATAAACACTAAACTCAATAAATGAGTTGATAGTAAGTTTGAAGGTGATAAGGCTATGGGAAAAAAATAGAAGAAAAATGGGTATAGGGAGTTTAGTATGAGACATCGATTTTTAAATAGGATAATTACTGTTGAGACTGACACTATTTTTTCACTAAAGGGAATTTCTAGCATATGTGGTCTACAGGTGGGCATATTACAGACTCACACACTATTAGAAAATCCAGCCTTTTGTGTTTAATCTGGATTGGGCTATTCAATTCCTCTCTACCCTATGAGATGAGATCATATGTTTCCCATATTTTATGATTCACAAGAGAGCAAATTTTGAATGGCTCATTCATTCATTCATGCATTTATTCATTAGTTCAACACTTATGGAAAAGCCAGCAGGCCTGGTGCCAAACACTGAGGATAGATAAAAAAGATATCACACAAGTTCTGCTTCTGAGATTTTCTCAGGGATGCTCTCGTGTAAACTCTAATTACAATAATGTATGATAAAGAATATAATAGCTATGTGTATAAATGTTCAGGGAGCCCGGAAGAGGAGTGACCAATATGGGGAGGTGTAGAAAGCTGCACAGAAGAGCTGGCATTTGAGATGGGTCTGGAAAGATGAAGAAGAGCTTGCCAGGAAGAGAACTATGAGGAAAGGACTTCAGGCCAAGGTATGAAGACATGAAAATGATATTCTTAGGTATAAAAAAGCCCAAATCAGCTTAAAATTGATCTTTCTTTAGTCTCTGGATATCTGAGCTGTTTCCTTTATTCTTCTTGGTTCCCAGACCGAATTTCTTGGGTCCAGTTCTACAAGTTTCCTACCTGTAAATGATGTGTCGGATGAGATGGTTTCTACAGCTCCTTCCATCTGGAATATCTTTTCATCCTATAATTCTGTGATTTTATTCCAGGTCCCATTCCTCCAGAGAATGAATTCTTTCTGCTTCCAATTCATCATTTCTTCTCTTTTCCTTTCTTTTTCTCTAAGATTCTGTTGTTTACATGTCATTTCCACATCTAAACAGGATCAACCTGTTTACTGCCTCTTGTTTTCTTCTTACTGCGCCAATATCAAAAGATTACTTGCCCAATGCAAATGGACATTTTTAGAGCACTGATGTTGAGATAAATCTTTGTAAAGGTCAAGAGGGGACAACAGCAAATACATTTCTGCCAGGGATTTTTGGCAGAGTCAAGGAATCAATTAATTTGATATTTGTATATTTGTTTAGTTTTCCCATGAGCCAGCAGTATGCTACTCACAGCTGGGTTTATAGGGAAGGTAAGAAACAACACCTTCCATGAAGCTCTTACAGTTTGGTTGGGGAAGAGGGTAAGTATATGATCAATATCACACAAAAAGGATTCATCAGAATTTATTTAATGTTAAGAACAACTTGAATAGTAGAAAAATGCACATTTCTGTGCATAAAGTAAATGATTTGAAGTGTGACATAAAGGCATGTTAACTTTTTCTTTTTTTTTTTTTGCTTGGATGACTGGCAACTATGGATACTTTGATGGGTGAAAGATAAGGTACAGTTCTCTCAAAGACTTTTCTGCTCAAAGTAAAGAAAGAGAAATAGGAAAAAAAAAAAAAAGCCACGAGGAGTAGCAACCATTTGTACCTTTAGAGAAAGGTCCTGGGAAGGAGATGAGCATCTGGATAAGAGTGTCAATAGCCTGTTACATGCATATCACGTTGAGATTTAATCACATGTTTTAACACGGGTTGTTTCATTTGTTCTATACCTTAGTCAGTGATGTCATCACCTCTAGACCATAGTCTGCTGAATTGTGTTGATCAATATCTCTTGAACTGTTTCCTCCTTTCCATTTCCATTTCCATTTCCCTGTCTGAGTTTAGATGTTCTCTCTCCTCTGGATTTTTGCAAAAATCAGGCTGTTCTGCCTGTCTCTGCTCTATCACCCATTCTGCTCCAGAGAGAACATCCTTGAGTGCTTTAACTGACACTACATCTCCTCTGCTCAGAAATATTTATGGCCTCCTCATACCTACAGATGGAACATTTATATTCCTTAGCCTAGCAACCAAGTCTCTATAGTTTGGCTTTTACCTTCTCATTTTTTGCTAAACTCCCTCATTTGCCTTGTGTTTAAACCATATGATTGATGCAGTTTCCAGAACATGATTTCCTCCTTGTACCTCTAGATCTTTGTTAACTCAGTTTCTTTATTGGACCACCCTACTCACCAAGGTCTTACTGTACTAATTATAAGGATCTAGGAGCAAGAGAGCTTCTAGGCGGAGAGCAACTGGAACCAGAAGGTGGAAAGCCAAGGGGTTCCCTGAGTCCCTGTGAACCTCTCAAATTAGGCTATTAGGTACAAAGCCCAGTCTTTTAACAAACGTACTCTAATATATTTATAAGCATATGAGAAATTCACTTGACTTGATGGGGCTCTGTCTTTGGCATAAAGAGCGATATAAAAACACTTCCTATTACATGCATTATGAGCTAAAGGGTCAGCGTAGCATTCAGGAACATGCCTCTACCCAATCCAATCCAAAGCCACACTTTACCCCTTGTGTAAGATGAGGGACTGTAGTCCCTAGCAGTAATTAACTCAAGCCCAGATCTGTCATGAAACTACGAATCTTGGATGATTGGATGTTGATAAATAACTCAGCTGGTTTTTAAACGCCTTGGGTAGCCTTTAAAGAGAGGGAAACGTATAGTTCTTGAAGCATTCACTCATTCATTCAATCAGTGTTTATTGATCACCTGTATGCCAGGTTTTTCATATAAGATGCACTAGCTATCCTCCAAGAATAGATTTACTGTGAACTTAAGGAATAGTTGACCTCAATACAGAGTCATCCCATCTGGCCAGTGGTTCTGATACTGCTTTGGAGAAGAACCATGAATTGCTCCTCCCTTTCCAATCTTCTTTTTTCACAATCTCTGCACATTTTATCCCTTATGTTGTAATTGGATGACATGGGTTTCATATGTATTCCTCCTTTTCCCCATTACATAATCAGCCCTTTCTCCTCCAGCAAACCAGGGTCAATTAACCCTGCTAATCTGGAGACTTGTCTCCTGTTGGTACACGGACACAAGCAGTCCAGAAGAACTCTGGAAGTATACCTCCTTTGGGGACCAAGGCTTCTGATTCTGCAGAACCTAAAGGTGTGGGAATGGGAAGAACAAAATCCCCAAGTGGATTATTGGAAGCAATGTTAAGTAGGTCACTCTTATTTTCATCCCTTGGTTCCTAGGCCTGTGATCAGGATCACAGCATCACATAGAGTTCCTGATTCAATCCCTG
This sequence comes from Canis lupus dingo, assembly GCF_003254725.2. Classification (NCBI taxonomy): domain Eukaryota; kingdom Metazoa; phylum Chordata; class Mammalia; order Carnivora; family Canidae; genus Canis; species Canis lupus. Next base: position 5,882,094 of record NC_064263.1, on the reverse strand, counting down.
AAGGATAACATCCCACTCCTCCTGCCACTTGGGTTCTTCCCAGGTCTTCCTTGAAGCAGATGCCACACCAGGATTAAACATTAGGAGAAGAAGGAGGAAAGAAGGTCTTAGCTGTAGGGCATTCCTAAGGAGATTTTGGCAAGGTCAACTGGAGGTTCTGCATCTCAGAAATGCGCTACCTTAATATCCCTGCTGCATGTAGGCATAAGTGGTAGCAGCCTGGGGAGAGCACAGTTATAGGGTGGTAGATTTGCCCAGGGGACATCTGTTAATTACATTCCCGAAGCTGGATAGCTGAGAGGAGCATGGGACATTTTCCTGGCAACACCACATTGTTCCAAGCACCGGGGCACAGGAGTGAGCAGGATGGATGTGGTGTCTGCCTCATGGATCATACAGTCTCATGTAGGACAGTTAAGCAATCACAGCTTAGTGTGACAAGTGTCTTGAAACACAGAGGCAGGGGCTCCCAGCTCAGTGGAAGGAAGGGGACTCAGGGGGAGCTTCTGGGGGGCTGTTTAAGTAGGGCAGTAAGGAGCCAAGATTCTATATGAATTTGAATCCAACCTTCTCTACTTTCTAGTTCCGTGTCCTTGGGCAAACTTGTAAATTTTCTGTGCCTAGTTTCCTTATGTACATAGTGGGGAGAATGTAGCACCTACCTCTAGAGGGGTGTGGTGATGAAATCCCACAATATACCTGTAGGCCACTTAGAAGAGTGCCTGGCACATAGTGTCCCAGTGTTTCACTGCCACAGTGCTGCAGCTGCAGATGCGGGCTGGCCAGTTCATAGGGAGCCTGGCCTGGAGTGCTAAACTTACGTCAGTTCATCTTCCAAGAGTCACAAAGCAGCAATGTCTACGGGGAACCTGCCACAGTGGCTTTACAGACTGCAGGGTTGGTGCCTCCCAACTACTACGAGCGGTGAAGGTAAATAGAAAAGCTATGTGGTTCTTGCTGAGATTCCCTGTTGTATCTGGCCATTATCAATGCCCTCCCTTCTCCCTCAGCAAGATTTCTGTCCATTCATGGCAGTGACCACTCTACCCCCTCGCAGCCAGTGCTGGGATGATAAGGCCACAGAATGTTGTCCTCCCCTCAACCAGGCGGGTTCTGCCTCCCTCCTGCACCGAGTCTCTTCCATGCAAGGAGTACCTGGGCAGCTGTCATGCTCACCACTCTGTTAGAACAGGAAAATGGTGACAAAGCTGCCTTAGGCCTGTGCTCAGCCCAGGCTCCCATGACCTGGGTCTGCCTGTCCTTCCAGGAACGAGGGTCAGGTGGTCCTCACCTGCACATGTGGTCCTCACTTGCGCACGTGGTCCCTGGAAGCTGGGTCCCTCAGTTTTATCTTTTTCTTCTCTTGCTGGTTGAAGTTTGCCTTGTCCACACCTGCCTGACAGCTCCCATGTATGCTTTGGATTTCAAGTCCAGATTTGTCTATCCACCTTCATGGTCTGTGAGGTCCGGAAGACTTGCAACATTACTCTTTTTCTTTTTTCTTTTTTCTTTAAGATTTTACTGACAAATCTGGAGGATTTTTCTTTCTGTTAGCTTCTGCTGTTATACAGTCCTATGTCTATTAGCCCAAAACTTCTGGCCCCCTGTTGATCTAAGCTCCTTGGAAGATATATGTGTAGCTGGATTTTTCAGTCAAGGACCAATTTATAACAAAGGATAGGTGAACAAGATATCATTTTATTTAACTCTGATCCAAAAGATGAATGATAGTTTCTCCACTTGTCTGGTTCATTCTACAGAGTTCAAGTCACTGGAACTGCTCGGCTCTCTTCAATTGCTTAGAACCCTCTAGGAGCTGGGAGAAGTTACTGATGAGGATATGACACCTGCTACTTCTTGGGGCTGGTGGAGGGGAAAGAAGGCAGTGGGAATACTTAGTGAGCATCTACGATGGTCCAACCCACTCTGCCAGATAGTTTATATTTATTCTCTCACTAAATCCTCATACCATCCCTTTGAGGTATGTGTACTTTGACACTGTTTTATATAAAAGCAAATAGAGAGTCAGGAAGAGTACGTGCGTGTCCCATTATCCCACAAGTAGGAAGAGGCAGATCCGGTATTTGAGCTCCAGAGCCCCTACACCCTCTTTTCCCTGGTTCACCCAGTTGATTTTACTACTTCTTCCCAATCATCTCTGTTCGACTTCTGGTCATCCAATTCTAAAACCTGCTGCCTCCTCCTCTGCTCTTATCCTTGTGCCTAATTGCCAAGTCCTGGCATTTCTTCTTTCACTTTATTTTTTGTATCCAACCTATCCTTTCTGGCACCATGTTGGTTCAGGCTATTGTCTTAAAATAACTGCAGTGATGGCTTATACAGTCTCCCTTTCTTCAGACTGAAGCATCATCTTCCTAAATTTGTGTTCTGAACTTACTATCCTCCACCCCTGCCCCTTTGGCGCTCTTTCTTGCCAATGGCATACAATCCCAAATCCTTAGTTTGACATTTCAGGTCTCCCACCACCTTTTCCCAAATCTCGTAAGTTTTTTCAACATGAAACTTCCACTCCATGCAAACTGGTCTACCCGGTATCTCCAGAGCACACCTAGAGCATTTCTGTCTCATGGCCTCTGATATGCCATCCTCTCTTCTAGGATACCTTTCTCTGTCCTCTCCTTCCAGAAGTCACCCCCCAGTCATCAGCAGGAAGCCTCTCTGTATGTAAATATCTGCATTAGGCAAAGACTACTGATAAGATGGGCCACCTTTTCCCAGCTAAGGATACTTCCTCTGGGACATTTTAAGTGTCTGAAGGTGAGGACTTGAATTTTTCCCTTACTGTTTTCCTCCAACTGTGCCAATCAAAAAAAAACCCAGGTGAGTACACAATCAAAATAAATTAGCTACTTATGAGAACCAACAAGTAGTAATTGCAAAGACAATGTCACCATACAACCTTCCAGTTAATGCTGGAGGCTGGCGTCAGTAGAAAATGACAGTCCTCTTCTCCACCTTGAAGCCAAAAGTGGCTCCCTGACTTGGTACAGTAACACTTAAGCAGTCTCCCTCCTTCCAGCCTCTACCCCTCAAGCTGTTCCAATGTGACTGAATAACTTCTGAATATGCCAGCCTTGACTTTCCTGATCTTTGCTTCTGCTGTTCCTCTCATCCTCTTTGCTGATTGTTCTTGTTTACTGTTTTTCTTCTACTCCTCTTGTGCCTTCTCAAGGGCTACTTTGGGGCAAAAGACAAGAGCCAGCATGATCTGATCTTTGAGAAATCACATTCCAGGTCCTTTTAATCAGGAAAGCTGTCCTGACATATCTCAAAGAGTTGGTGTAGTTCCCAGACTCCAACATTGTTGGGTGAGGAGTGTCTGCTTCACAGACTCAGAGGACTGACAGAGTGTTTGGTTTTAAGCATGCTCCTCTCCTTTCTGACTCTATCAGCATGCAAAGATCTGTGGCTTCTCACAAACATTTCTCATAATGAGACAATGCATGAAGATCTAGGGCAGGGAGGATGCGGCCAAATGTTGTGGGTTGTATTTAAATATCTATTAATTTTGTTTTCTGGTTCCCAGACCTATTTCTTTCTTCAGCTTCAGCTCTAAGCCTGGGCTAATTCTTTCCAGGATATGACTATTTATCATTATAATTCATCAGGTGCTCTGCAAAGCCTGTGCAAATAAATATATAAACATGGGCAGGGCCCATCACTGTAACATCAATTCACATTTGAAAAGAATGCCCCACATTACAAATTACTTTCATGCATGTTTTTACACCCAATTCTTGCATCAGCTCTGTGTGGTAGGATTTACTAGACTTAGTTGACAGATTTGGAACTCAGCAGTAATGCTTCCTATGCACCAGGGACTACAAGGTGCTTTTATATTTCATATCACTAAATCCTCACAACCCCCTTAAGAAGTAAGGATTGATATCCACATATGTGTATGCATCACTGGAGAAAGTGTAATCAACTGTTGAGTGTTTCTCATGTCTCATGTGAAACACCATGCTAGGTGTGTTATTGAGATTTTCCCATTTGCTCCTACTTGGCTTTCACTCTATTTCTATGTTAGAGATGACATAATAGCCACTGAGATGTTTGATAACTTGTTTAAGGTTACTCAGCTACAAGTAACATAGTTGGGATTTCTAGGTCTATGGACATCAAAGCTCAGCCTTTTCCACTACTCCACTGATGGCATATGCTGAGGTCACCCACTTGGCAGATAGGGGATGTAGGATTTGAACCCACAATTTTGGATTCCAAAACTATGCCAGCTCTTCTCCACTGTACTACTGCTTCCAAGTCAAGTGGGATGACAGTGACATTGATTCACATACACTGTGCTGCTGGCAGGTATGAGTGGGTAATGCAACTTTCACAGGTCCAAGAAGAATTGAGAAAAATGAAAACAATATGGTGAGCTTTTCAAGAAATTAAATTTATCTGATGTGAAAGATTTATCTTTACTCTGCGATTAGTCCTTTAACATTTTAGGTGTTAAGTGTACCTTCTTTTGTGAAATGCTAATAATGTAAGGTAAGAGGAGTTTTCTTGGCCTTTAAAGAAAACTGAACTCAGGGCACCTGGGTGGTGCAGTCAGTTGGGCATCTGACTCTTGGTTTTGGCTCCGGTCATGATCCCCTGGTCTTGAGATTGAGCCCCATATCAGGCTCCACACTGAACACAAGGTCCACTTCATGTTTTCTTTCCCTCTCCCTCCCTCTCTGCTCCTGAGAGGCCTCAATCTGAAATAGTCAACAGGCATAGTAAAAAAATGCAAAATAAAACAAAACAAAAAATGTCTGTTCTTTTTGGCCAAAGGACCAGGAAAGGGGAAGTTCATCAGGGAGATGTAGCAGTGAGATCCATATTCAGTGATGGTAGGGATAGGGTTTGGGGACTCCTTCATGACCCACACCAGGCACAGCTCTGCCTGCACCAGTAGGCCTGGAGTGCCCTAGCCTTCCTAGTAGCAGAGAGCCATTCAGATCTAATGGCTCCTGGTGGCTCCTGGCCCACTACCCAGTGATAGAAAATCTAGATAAGTGCTTCCGTCCCCTGCAGGCACCAGCAGAGCACCTGTACTATGAGGCTAGAGAATGAGCCAGAGAAAATGTTCTCCATTCCATAGGTCTAGTATCCCCTACCCTCTATCCAGTGCCATCAGGTGGTCTAGGAAAGCACTTGTTGGTCTACAGGTGGCATCAGCAGGAATTCAGTGGAAGCTCAAGCTGAGTCGGGGAACGAAGTGGTCCAGGATAGCAATGCAAAAGCTCAGAAAACTAAATTGTCATTAGAACTATAGTTTACAAAAGTAAGACATAGCCTAATGCTAAATACAAACAAAGTGACTACCTACTAAAATGGAATACTGAAATAGAATCTAGAATCCCCTAATACAATATCTGAAATGTCCAGACTACAACTACTTTGTATACGACTGAAACTTGTTTGTCATGCCAAAAAATAGGAAAATCATAGCCTGAAAAAGAAAAGATGATCAACTAATGTCAACACAGAGATGAATCAGATGCTGCAACTATCAGACAAAGATTTTAAAGCAGTCAACATTAAAGTACCCCAAAAAGTAATTACAAATTCTCTTGGAAAAAAAGAAAATAGAAAGCTTCAGTAAAGAAATAGAAGTTATATTTTTTAAAAAGAAATAGAAGTTATAAAAATATCAAATGGAAATTATAGAATGAAAATAACCAAAATAAAAAACTCACTTGATGAACTTAATAGTAGTGTGGAGAAGACAAAATCTGTGAATTTGAGAAGAAATCAATGGAATTTGGATAACAGATAGAATAACAGTTTGAATAACAGATAGAAAATAGACTAAAGGGGAGGTGGGTGGGGGGTGGGGGTGACTGGGTGACGGGCACTGAAGGGGGCACTTGATGGGATGAACACTGGGTGTTATCTATATGTTGGCAAATTGAATACCAATAAAAAATAAAGTTATAAAAAAATAGACTAAGATAAATAACAGAGCCTTAGGGTGCTATGGGACAAAAAACTATCTAACATTCATTTCATCAGCGTCTCAGAATGAGAGAGCAAAAATATGGGCTGAAAAAGTATTCAGAGAAATAATGGCTGAAAACTTCTCAAATTTGAAAAAAAAAAAGGGCATAAGTTATAGACTTAAGAAACTGAGAGATCCCCAAATAAAATAAACCCAAAGAACTCCAAGGCACATGATAAAAGTTTTGAAAACTAAAGACAAAGAAAAATCATAAAAGAACCCAAGAGTGATCTGTTATCTACACAAGAATGCCAAGCTGAATGATAGGGGATTTCTCATTCAAAAAAGGCAACACAACTTTTTTCAATTACTGAAAGAAAAGAACTGCCAATTGCAAACTCTATCTGGTGAAACTATCCTTTAGGCATGAAAGGGAAATAAAGGCAATATCAGACAAAGAGAAACAAAGAGAATTCATCACTAGCAGCTCTTCACTTAAAAAATGACAGAAGGAAGTTCTTCTAACAGAAAGGAAATGATAACAGAAGAAGGGTTGGAACTTTAGAAAGGAAAAAAGAACAGATGGGAAAAGTAGGGGTAAATATTAATCCTCCTTGTGAGTTTCTTAAATTATATTTGATGGTTGAAACAAAAGTTATAACAGCATCTCTTGTGTTCAATATATGTTGAGGAAATAGTTGAGAATGTGAGTTTAAAATGTGAGGAGGGGGGGATCCCTGGGTAGCTCAGCAGTTTAGCACCTGCCTTTGGCCCAGGGCGTGATCCTGGAGTCCCAGGATCAAGTCCCACATCAGGCTCCCTGCATGGAGCCTGCTTCTCCCTCTGTCTGTGTCTCTGCTTCTCTCTCTCTCTGTATCTCTCATGAATAAATAAATAAATATCTCTAAAAAAAATGTGAGGAGGGTAGAGACCTATGTAGAAGTCAAGTTTCAATATTTTATTGGAAATAGTAAAACATAAATACTAATAAACGGTGGTAAGTTATATGTGTATGCAGTAATACCTAAAATAACCACTAAGAAAAATTATTTGAAGCAATGTAGTAAAAAATAATATAAATAAAACACTATAGAATCCTTATAAATGTACAAGTAACCTATAGGAAGGCAAGAAAAGGGAGTGAAAAGGAAGGGACCCAGAAAATGAATGCTAAAATGGCAGATTTAAACCCCAACACATCAATAGTCAAATAATTGTTTTAAATGTAAATAATCACACTACATCAATTAAAATGCAAATATTGGCAGAGAAAATTTTTAAAAAAATATAATGTAACTATATGCTATTTACAAAGAATTTGCTTCAGATGTAATAGCATAAGCTGGTTGAAAGTAAAAGAAGAGAAAAAGATGCATCATGATAACATTAATAAAAAATCAGGAGGGCCATATCATATTAAGTAGACTTCAGAGCAAAGAAAATTGTTAGTAACCAAAAGCGACATGAAATAATGGTGAAGGGTGAATTGCTATAATAATAATAAATTGATATAATAATTGTAAATGTGTATGTACCAAATAACAGAGCTTCAAAATACATGAAACAAAAATTAATACAACTAAAAAGCAAATCCATAATTACAGTCAACACTCTATTCTTACAACTAATAGCACAATTAATAAAGATATAGAAGAACTGAACACTATCAACCAATAGGATCTAGTTGGCATTTATAGAACACTACATCAAAAAATACACATTCTTTTCAAGTGGCTATGGAACATTCACTGAGATAGACCACATTCTGGATCATAAAACAAAACTGATAACTTCAAACTGAAACCATATAGAATTTCTTCTGCCACTATAATGGAATTAAACTAGAAATCAACAACAAAGAAAACAGGAAAATCTTCAAACACTTGGAATGTCACAACATACTTCTAAACAATCTGTGGGTCAAAGAGAAAATTCCAAAGAAAATAAAAGCATACAGCTGAATGAAAATGAAAATGCAACATATCAGAATTGTGGGATGCAGCTAAAGCAGCGATGAGAGGGACATTTATAGCATTAAAATGCAAAACATGAAATGTGTCAATCAATAATCAAAATTCCTACTTTATAAAACTAAAAAAGAAGAGCAAAATAAATTCAAAGCAAGCAGAAGGAAAAAACTGTTTTAAATAAAGAGCAAAATCAACAAAACAAAAACTAGAAAAAATCATTGAAAACAAAATTTGGTTCTTCAAAAATACCAATAAAACTAACAAATGGATAAACTTCTAAAAAGAGAGAGAACATCAATTATTATTTTCAGAAATGAAACAGGAGTTATCACTACATATCTTATAGCCACTGAGTTCAAAGAAATTCTATGAACAAATTTGTGCTCATAAGTTCAACAACTCAACAACCTAGACGAAATGATCAATTCACTAGTAACCACAAATTTGTAAAATGCAATCAAGTTGAAATACATTGCCTGATAAGTCTTATAAGGAGACTAATTGATTGAATTCAATTCAAGAGATTGAAAGAGATTCAAGAGATTGAATTTTTAACTAAAATCTCCATGAAAAACAAATTCTCAGACCAGATGGCATCACTGGAGAATTTGGCTAAACATTTATAAGAGGAGTTAACCCCATTTTTAATAACTTTTTCTAGAAAACAGGAGTAAGGCATATTTTTCAACCAATTTTACGAGACCAGTATTACCTTGATACCATGGTCAAAGACAGCATAAATAACATAAACCATATAGCAGTATCTCTCTGGACTTGAATGCAAAGTTCCACAAGAAAATATTAGCAAATTGAATCTAACAATGCATAAAAAGAATTATACACACTGACTAAATGAAATGTATTCCAGGCATGTGAGATTGGTTTAGCATTAGAAAATCAATCAGTAGAATCAACCATATTAATAGGTTAAAGAAGAAGGATCATATGATTATATAAATGTCAATTTACATAGGAGTAGCATTTGGCAAAATCCAATATCCATTCATGATAAAAACTCTGAACAAGTTATGAACAGAGAGAACTACCTCAACTTAAGGAAAAACACCTACAAAAACATCAAGAGTTAGCATCATACATAATGGTGAAAGGCTGAAAGCTTTCTCTCTAAGATCAGGAATAAAGAAATGTTGCCTCTCATCCCTGTTATTCAGCATAATAATGGAAGTTCTAGCCAGAGCAGTAAGGCAATATACATACATGCATTTAAAAAATAAAGAAAAATTTAAAAAGGAAAGAAAGAAAGGGCATTCAGATTGGAAAAAAAGAAATAAAACTGTCCTTATTTACAAATGACACAAGAAAATTACAAATGACTATGTAAAAAAAAAAAAAAATCCTAGGAACCCTGGAACTAATAAGTGAGCTCAGCAAGGTCATAGGATACAAGATCAGCAAGCAAAAATCCATTACATTTCTATGTACTAATAATGGACAAGATGAAATTTATATTAAAAAACAATACCATTTACAATTTCTCCAAAGAAAATTAAATACTTTAGGTAAAAATGTAAAACTTGTATAGGATCTGTATGCTGAGAATTACAAAATGCTGATTAAAGACATCAAAGACCTAAAAAAATTGAAAGGATATTGATGAATTGGAAGACTCAACATGGTAAAAATGTCAATTTTTTGAGTCTTAAAATTGACAGAGATGTAGAGATGAAGATGGACACTATATCATACTTAAAGGGTCTATCCAACAAGAGGACCTAACAGTCATGAATATTTATGCCCCTAATGTGGGTGCTGCCAAGTGTATCAATTAATAACCAAAGACATACTTAGATAATAATACACTTATACTGGAAGACTTCAACATGGCACTTTCTGCAATTGACAGATATTCTAAGCACAACATCTCCAAAGAAACAAGAGCTTTAAATGATACCCTGGACCAGATGGATTTCACAGATATTAACAGAACTTTACATCCAAATGCAACTGAATACACATTCTTCTCAAGTGCACATGGAACTTTCTCCAGAATAGACCACATACTGGGTCACAAATCAGGTCTTAGCTAATACCAAAAGATTGGAATTTTCCCCTGCATATTTTCAGACCATAATGCTTTGAAACTAGAACTCAATCACAAGAAGAAATTTGGAAGAAATTCAAACATGTGGAGGTTAAACACCATCCTACTAAAAGATGAAAGGGTCAACCCGGAAATTAGAGAAGAATTTAAAAGATTCATGCACACTAATGAGAATGAAGATATAACCGTTCAAAATTTTGGGATACAGCGATACAGCAAAAGCAGTCCTGAGAGGGAAATACATTGCAATACAAGCATCCCTCAAAAAACTGGAAAAAACTCAAATACACAAGCTAACCTTGCACCTAAAGGAACTGGAGAAAGAACAGCAAATAAAACCTATACCCAGCAGAAGAAGAGAGTTAATAAAGATTCGAGCAGAACTCAATGAAATAGAGACCAGAAGAACTGTAGAACAGATCAACAAAACCAGGAGTTGGTTCTTTGAAAGAATTAATAAGATAGATAAACCATTAGCCAGCCTTATTAAAAACAAAAGAGAAAAGACTCTAATTAATAAAATCACGAATGAAAAAGGAGAGATCACCACCAATACCAAGGAAATACATATGATTTTAAAAACATATTATGAGCAGCTATAAGCCAATAAGTTAGGCAATCTAGAAGAAATGGACATATTTCTGGAAAACCACAAACTACCAAAACTGGAAAAGGAAGAAACGGAAAACCTGAACAGGCCAATAACCAGGGAGGAAATTGAAGCAGTCATCAAAAATCTCCCAAGACACAAAGTCCAGGGCCAGATGGCTTTCCAGGGGAATTCTATTAAATGTTTAAAGAAGAAACAATAGCTATTCTATTAAAGCTGTTTGGAAAGATAGAAAGAGATGGAATACTTCCAAACTCGTTCTATGAGGCCAGCATCACCCTAATTCCAAAACCAAAGACCCCACCAAAAAGGAGAATTATAGACCAATATCCCTGATGAACATGGATGCAAAAATTTTCAACAAGATACTAGCCAATAGGGGATCCCTGGGTGGCGCAGCGGTTTGGCGCCTGCCTTTGGCCCAGGGCGCGATCCTGGAGACCCGGGATCGAGTCCCACGTCGGGCTCCCGGTGCATGGAGCCTGCTTCTCCCTCTGCCTGTGTCTCTGCCCCTCTCTCTCTCTCTCTCTCTGTGACTATCATAAATAAATAAAAATTTAAAAAAAATCTTAAAAAAAAAAAGATACTAGCTAATAGGATCCAACAGTACATTAAGAAGATTATTCACCATGACCAAGTGGGATTTATCCCCAGGATGCAAGACTGGTTCAACACTCGTAAAGCAATCAACGTGATAGATCATATCAATAAGAGAAAAAACAAGAACCATATGATCCTTTCAATAGATGCAGAGAAAGCATTTGACAAAGTACAGCATCCATTCCTGATCAAAACTCTTCAGAGTGTAGGGATAGAGGGAACATTCCTCAGCATCTTAAAACCATCTACGAAAAGCCCACAGCAAATATCATCCTCAATGGGGAAGCACTGGGAGCCTTTCCCCTAAGATCAGGGACATGACAGGGATGTCCACTCTCACCACTGCTATTCAACATAGTACTAGAAGTCCTAGCCTCAGCAATCAGGCAACAAAAAGAAATAAAAGGCATTCAAATTGGCAAAGAAGAAGTCAAACTCTCCCTCTTCGCTGATGACATGATACTGTACATAGAAAACCCAAAAGACTCCAAGATTGCTAGAACTCATATAGCAATTCGGCAGTGTGGCAGAATACAAAATCAATGCCCAGAAATCAGTGGCATTTCTATACACCAACAATGAGACTGAAGAAAGAGAATTTAAGGAGTCAATCCCATTTACAAATGCACCCAAAAGCATAAGATACCTCAGAATAAACCTAAACAAAGAGCTAAAGGATCTATACGCTAAAAATTACAGAACACTTCTGAAAGAAATAGAGGAAGACACAAAGAGATGGAAAAATATTCCATGCTCATGGATTGGAAGAATTAATATTGTGAAAATGTCAATGCTACTCAGGGCAATTTGCACATTTAATGCAATCCCTATCAAAATACCATGGACTTTCTTCAGAGAGTTGGAATAAATCATCTTAAGATTTGTGTGGAATCAGAAAAGATCCCGAATAGCCAGGGGAATTTTAAAAAAGAAAACCATAGCTGGGGGCATCACAATGCCAGATTTCAGGTTGTACTACAAAGCTGTGATCATCAAGACAGTGTGGTACTGGCACAAAAACAGACACATAGATCAATGAAACAGAATAGAGAATCCAGAAATGGGCCCTCAACTCTATGGTCAACTAATATTCGACAAAGCAGGAAAGACTATCCACTGGAAAAAGGACAGTCTCTTCAATAAATGATGCTGGGAAAATTGGACATCCACATGCAGAGGAATGAAACTAGACCATTCTCTTTCACCATACACAAAGATAAACTCACAATGGATGAAAGATCTTAATGTGAGATAAGATTCCATCAAAACCCTAGAGGAGAACACAGGCAACAGCCTTTTTGAACTTGGCCACAGTAACTTCTTGCAAGATACATCCATGAAGGCAAGGGAAACAAAAAATGAATTACTGGGACTTCATCAAGATAAAAAGCTTCTGCGCAGCAAAGGAAACAGTCAACAAAACTAAAAGACAACCTACAGAATGGGAGAAGATATTTGCAAATGACGTATCAGATAAAGGGCTAGTATCCAAGATCTATAAAGAACTTATTAAACTCAACAGCAAAGAAACAATCTAATCATGAAATGGGCAAAAGACATGAACGGAAATCTCACAGAGGAAGACATAGACATGGCCAACAAGCACATGAGAAAATGCTCCACATCACTTGCCATCAGGGAAATACAAATCAAAACCACAATGAGATCCCACCTCACCCCAGTCGAGAATGGGGAAAATTAACAAGACAGGAAACAACAAATGTTGGAGAAGATGTGAAGAAAGGAGAACCCTCTTGCATTGTTGGTGGGAATGTGAACTGGTGCAGCCACTCTGGAAAACTGTGTGGAGGCTCCTCAAAGAATTGAAAATAGACCTGCCCTACGACCCAGCTATTGCAGTGCTGGGGATTTACCCAAAGATACAGATGCACCAAAACTCCAGAACACCTGCACCCCAATGTTTATAGCAGCAATGTCCACAATAGCCAAACTGTGGAAGGAGCCTCGGTGTCCATCGAAAGATGAGTGGATAAAGAAGATGTGGTCTATGTATACAATGGAATATTCCTCAGCCATTAGAAACGACAAATACCCACCATTTGTTTTGACGTGGATAGAACTGGAGTGTATTATGCTGAGTGAAGTAAGTCAATCAGAGAAGGACAAACATTATATGGTCTTATTCATTTGGGGAATATAAAAAATAGTGAAAGGGAATAAAGGGGAAAGGAGAGAAAATGAGTGAGAAATATCAGAGAGGGGGACAGAACGGGAGGGACACCTAACTCTGGGAAAGGAACAAGGGGTGATGGAAAGGGAGGTAGGTGGGGAGTTGGGGTGACTGGGTGACAGGCACTGAGGGGGGCACTTGACGGGATGAGCACTGGGTGATATGCTATATGTTGGCAAATTGAACTCCAATAAAACATTTTTTTTAATTTTAAAAAAAGTCAATTTTTCCTAAGTTGATTTATAGGTTTAATGTAATTCCTATAAAAATTACAACAAAAATTTTGTAGATACAGACATACTTAATTCTAAAATTCACGTGGAAAGGCACACACCCTGGAATAGCTAAAATAATCTTGGAAAAGAATATATAGAGAGAAATCACCCTACCTGATATTAAGACTTCATGTAGAGCTATATAATCAGAACCGTAGGGTATTGATGGGTGGATAAACACACAGATCAATGGAACAGAATAGAGAATCTAGAATGATACACAAATTTTAACTGGTTTTTGACAAGGTGCAAAAGAAATTCAATGGAGGAAAGATAGACTTTCTACAAATGGTGCTAGAGTGATGGACATCCACAGGGGAAAAATGAACTTTGATCTAAATCTCACACCTTACTAAAAAAATTAATTCAAAGTGGATCACAGACAGTGTAAAAAGTACTATAATTTTCAAGACGTTGTCATCAAAAGAAAATGAAGAGTATACAGACTCTCTATTGTATCTTACAATTGCATGTGAATCTACAATTATCTCAAAGTAGAAAGTCTAATTAAAATAATAAAATGTTGACAATATTTTTAGTCCTCCAAATCGTCTTTTACCCTTTATTGATCCACAAAAATCCTAGAATTCAGAAGTCTTAAAATTTCTAGCCCGGAGTGTATAAAGTAATGAGGTGATCTTGGTAAAAGAGGCCTGCTTTAAAGTACAGTGGATATCTTTTGTCCATCTGCTGTCCTGGCTCCTCAGCTCCCATTATCTTTCTGGTGATCTCACAATAGAAGGACCTAGCAAGAGTGTGGATGAGTCAACTTAATCCCCACGCTTTCAGGACATACAGATTGAAGACCTTACTTTATGATCTTACTAAGTGCCATGTACATCACATGTACCATCTTACTTTAGCTTCAAAATAACCCAGTTATTTAGGTAGGGAGTGACAGAGCTGAGATTGTAGCTGGATCTGTCTGATTTTAGAGCCTGCCTTCTTTCCTACTACATGCTACCTCTCCGGTACATGTGCCTGACTCCTCTGTACAACGTTTGAAATGAAATCCACCCAAAGAAGACAATGTCTAACTGTTGTACTCATATTGCAGTGGGAGCAGTTCTCTCTACATGTTACTATCCCAGAACCATAACCCCAAGAACATCAAGGTCCTACCACGTTTTAGCATTTCGACATCATTCCATCTGCTTGTATGGGAGAAGCAAGCATCTTCTGCAGCTACTGACTTCATTCCTGGCTTCACAGTGGTTGGTTTTTGTTTTTAACTCTTTTATCAAGGTATAACTTATATCCTTTTAGTTATATCCAAGGTATAACTAAAATCCACCCATGGTGAGTCTATAATTCAATGATTTTCATACATTTGTAGAGTTGTGCAGTTATCATCAGTTTTAGAATATACTCATCATCTCCCAAAATTCCTATTGTGTCTTTTTATAGTTAGTCCTTGCTCCCACCTCCTGTCTTAGGCAACTACTAATATGCGTTCTGTCTATAAATTTGCCTCTTTTCAAATTTCACATAAGTGGAATCACACAACATAGTCTTTTGCTTCCATTTTTTTAACACTATGTTTTTGAGGTTCATCCATGTTGTACTATGTATTAGTAGTTGCTCCTTTTAATTAAAAAATAGTATTCCATTGCATGAATATGCCATATTTTGTTTATCCATTCACCAGTTGATGGAGATTTTTCACTATAACGAATAGTTCTGCCATGAAAATTCACAGGCATACTTTTGTGTGGACATATGTTTTAATGTCTCTTGGATAGATTCATAGGAGCAAAACTGATGAATATTATTGTAAGTATATATTTAACATTTTAAGAAATCACCAAACTGCTTTTCAGAATCTGTACCTCTATTTTTTCAAAAATAAATATTTCAATACAGAAAGATAAAATTTCTCTCCTATCTTACAGATTAGGTAATGTTAAGTAACATTAACTTTAAATAAAATATACACATACTATAAAGCAAATAGTTCAAAAAGGCTTAAAAAAACTTTTTATCCCTATCATCTCCCTAAGATAATGGCTCTTAGCAATTTATTGTTCATCTACCAGAAACATTTTATGTATATGTTATTATATATATGTACATATATATATATATATATATATATAATTTAAATTCAATTTACCAACACATAGTATAACACCCAGTGCTCATCTCATCATGTTCATTATATTTTTAGATATGGGTCTAACTACCCAAAGGAAACCCGTAATACACATTGCTTTGCATTTTTTCAATTAATAATCTATTTTGGAGGTCTTTCCATAACAGTACTTTTGGTCCCAAGTATTTTTTAACAGCTTTATTAAGATATGATTAATATATAATAAACTGTACATAAAGTATACAATTTGATAAGTTTTAAAGTATGTATATACCCATGAGACTATCACTACCATCAAATTAATGAACTGAGTTCCAAATAAAGTTGCTATGAACAATTTGTGTACAAACCTTTCCATGGACATATGTCTTGGGCACGTATTGAGGAGAAGAATAGCTAGCATATATGGCAAGCATATGTTTAACTTTTTAAAAAATTGCCAAACTGCTTTCCGGAGTTGTGCTCCATTTTACATTTCCACTGGTGGCAGATGAGAGTTCCAGTTGCTCTACATTCTGTGTGTCTCCAGAAGTTTGATTGGGTTCTGTTTTATACTTTCGATGCCCTTAACGTTTTGAACATATGAAAGGCAATTATAACAACTTTCGAAGTTCTTGCCTGCTATTCTCACATCTGCATTAATTCTGGGCCTATTGCAATTAATTGATCTTTCTTATTATAGAGTATATTTTCTGTTGTCTTTGCAAGCCCAGTAGGTAATCTTTGATTAAATAGCAGACACTATAAGTTTTACCTTGAAGGGTGCTGCCTATTTTGTATTTTTTATAAAGATTTTTGAGCTTTGTTCTGGGACATAGCTGAACTACTTGGAGACCTTTGATCCATCTGGGTCTTGCTTTTAAGATTGGTAAGTGGGACCAGAATCATGTTTAGTCTGGGGCTAAAAACTCCGGACTACTGCAAGCCCCTTCGTGAATCCTCTACCCCATGTCCTGTGAGTTATGAATTTTCCCAGTCTAGTTGGTGGGAACGGGCACTCTTCCCAGCCCTGTGTGAGTGCTGTATATCTTCCAATCCTTTTGGATGGTTCTATACCCAGCCTTGAGTAGTTTCTTCACCTGCATGTGCTGATCAGAGCTCTGCTAAATATTTGAGGAAAAACTTCTGATGACTTCCAGGGTTTTCTCTCTGCATCACTCTCTCCTCTCTTGTTCCCTGTGCTATGAAATCTGTCTGCTGTGGTCTCCCCTGAGTCTCAGCTCCATCTTTGTCCCCAGAATCCAATATTAGGAGTGCACCACAATTGATTTAACCAGTTTCCTATTGTCAGATGTTTCAGTTGATTCTATTGTTATTCTCTTATGAACTACAGCCAAGATTATCCTCATGAACATATACCTACAGATTCCTGTAAATACTACTGTACCATAGGGTCACTCCTGACAGGCAGGTTATTAGCTGCCTGTTTAACTGTGATAGATAAAACCAAATCATCTTCCAGGAAGTTGCATCAACCTACACTTCATGGAAAGTATATGAAAATGACTTTTGGCCCACATCCTTGCCTGCAGGGGTTATTATCAAACTTAATTTTTGCCAATCTGATAGGTGAAAAAAATGGCATCTCATTGTTGTTTTAATTTGTATTTCTTTAGTCATGAATGAAGCTTAGCATCTCTTTACATGTTTGTTGGCTGGTTTCCCTATTTCCACCTAGGTAATGCTGTGGATAGACAACTCAGAGGCTCAGACCTCCTTTGTAATAACTTGCAGTTTTTCTCCAACTGATGGCTGATTTCCCTCAGCCACACACCTAGTGGATGTCCTAATTTCTAGGGATCCCTAGATCTTAAGTTCTGTGCCCTCACAGTGTCACTGTCCTTCTAAACTAATCTGTGCATCACTATCACTGTACGAATTACTGCAATGACCAGCCTCAGGTGTTACAAGGAAGCAAAATTTGCCTTTGGTTTTCTGAAGAGATAGGCCTCTCCAGTTTCTAGAAGTCAGCAGTGTCGCTGATCTCCAGCTTTCTGCATCAATAAAGGTCACGGTAGTGATGACCACAACTACTGCATTACTGAAAATCCAATTCAAGATTAAGACCTGTCCTGTCAAATCATTTAGAACTTTGGTAGTTTTCTGGCCCGGAGGCTGAAGAGATTGGCAAGAAAGGGCCTGGTGTCTTCATCCATCCTGGATACATGACAGTATGATTTCAGCCTCTATGAAATTTCTAGAGTCAGGATCTGCTTGACTTTGAATGCTATAGCTACACTCACTAGGATGGGAGGAGGTATGGAAGGAGGATGGAAGGAGGTCCAGGAAGCAAGGAAGGGAGGCTGGATGAGATGACTTTTTACATTCTTTCTGACTTAACATAAGAAAAATCTGCTATGTCATTAGCTCTCATAAGTACCACGGTCCCCACATCATCCTCTAGATCTGCAAAAAACTCACAGGATTAAAGAACTTCTACCATTTAGAATGCACCAGTTTGAGGCTATCCTTCCTCCTTAGGGTATATCTCAGCCATGACATCTTTCTTTTATTTTTTATTATTATTTTAAATATTTCAAGTTATTTTTAAAATTTTAGTTAACATATAGTTTAATATTAGTTTCAGGAGTAGAATTCAGTGATTCATCACTTATATACCCAGTGCTCATCACAGTTTAAGTGTCCTCCTTAATCCTCATCACCCATTTAGCCCGTCCCCCTGCCCACCTCCCCTCCAGCAACCTTCTGTTTCTTCTCTATAGTTTAGAGTTTCTTACAGTTTGCCTTGCCCTGTTTCTTTTAAACAAGCTTTCAGAGTAGATTCCTTTTCCAGCCCTAATTTATACCTTTCCAGGTTCTTTGGACTAACCACATATGTCCTTCCTACTTTTGTGACATACCTGGACGCTTACTTTTTACAAGGAGAAAAACATTCATTTCAGGGAAACCAGCCACAAACCTCAAATCCTGCTCAGCCATTTTCCTACAAGTCCACACAGCATTGCTTACATATCCCTATCAAAATGCGTTGACTCAAGGGTAATAACAGGAACCACCTGCCAGGCACTGTCCCAGTCCCTTTATGTGCATCTTTTACTTCCACATGACTCCTGTAAAGTAGGTATTAATACCTAATTTTTAAGGTGAGGGAGGAAAGCATAATTTAAATGAAGTCAGGGGGATCCCTGGGTGGCGCAGCGGTTTGGCGCCTGCCTTTGGCCCAGGGCGCGATCGAGTCCCACGGGATCGAGTCCCACGTCGGGCTCCCGGTGCATGGAGCCTGCTTCTCCCTCTGCCTGTGTCTCTGCCTCTCTCTCTCTCTCTCTCTCTCTGTGTGTGTGACTATCATAAATAAATAAAAATTTAAAAAAAATTAAATGAAGTCAGGGCAGCCCTGGTGGCTCAGCGGTTTAGCGTCGCCTTCAGCCCAGGGCGTGATCCTGGAGTTGCTGGATCGAGTCCCACGTGAGGCTCCCTGCATGGAGCCTGCTCCTCCCTCTGCCTGTGTCTCTGTCTCTCTTTCTCTCTCTCTCTCTCATAAATAAATAAATAAATAAATAAATAAATAAATAAATAAATAAAATCTTAAAAAAAATAAAATAAATGAAGTCAAAGTCATGTAGCTAGGAAATGGCAGGGCCAGGTCTGTTGGATAGACTGTTGTGTACATTATACTGTTTACTCTGTGCACAGCCTTGTGGGATGTAGAGAAACATGATTTTTTCCTGATTCCACGAAGGTTTAATTCTGCTGGGGACATGAGGCTGACTCCAAAGGAAAATTAAACAACACTGCAAGATTACATTGCTGGAGAGATTAGGCATGCAATGATTAGTGGCTGCTGGGTTCACAGGAGAGAGCAGAATGTCTTCCTATGGGATTTAAGCTGCTCTGCAAGGATGCATTTTGGGGAACTTGTTAGATATTTGGAGAGAATTACAAGCAGATGAGAGATGATTGAGGAGAGTGCTATGGGATACAACATACACTCTGTCTACATAACAAACACACACATGCACACACATATATTCAACCAAGTCACTTTGCATAGTGATGCTTCTCCTCACTGTTCAAAAAGAATGAGCCCATTTGCCTAATTCATTGCAATTTATTCATTCTTTCTAAGATACTCATAGGGCAGGCCCCAATTGATGGCAGTAGGCATCCTGAGTGAGAAACAAACTATGCTCAGTGTATTATTTGTGTGATGGGTCTGTAGGGCAGGACTGGAATGACATTCCAGTATTGGAGACAGGCTTTTCCTAGGGCCCTTTCCCCACCTACTTCTGCGCCACAGTAGTTTCTATGCTGGATCAAGGCTAGGAGTCTAGTCTTTTCTAATCACTACCTTTAGACAACACCTCCTCAAGGAGTTGTGAGAGCTTAGATGTGGATCATCATAGAATATTAATATTAATGGGGTCATTCTAAATCCTTACAGGTAGAAGTCTTCAGACTTCAAGTCATTCTAAAAGTATTTTCCCCTTTCCTTTACCCCACTGCTCCTACCTCTTGCCCCACAGCTGTCTAATCAATACACAGGATGGCATTAAGAGGGCATTGGGAATTCAGAATTTGAGTGTATTGGTTGGTGGCAAGATGATAAGCTTGATTCCTCCCAAGAAGCTGGATCTTCTCAACATTCCAGCAGCTTTGGCAGCACTCTCCTTCCTCCTTGCACCTCCTGCCTTGCCAGGCTCCTCTCCTTTACCACTTGAATCAGTAATGAAGCCCCTGCAGCCAGAAAGTCAAAATGTCTGAAAATTGTGGAGTCTATAGTGCTAGACAGATGGCAAGTTCAAAGCCTTCCTACCTGTTGAGGCCTGAGCCCAAGTTCTCAGTAGCTGATTCAGTCAGCAATGCTTAATGTTATTAATGGCAAACGTAGCAAGTAAAACAATAGCCTCCAGCTTAGAACACAGGCCTTGGCAAGCACGTGACAGAGAAGGTTTATAATATGCCCAAGGATGTGTTGAAAGCTCCATTAATTGCGTGACTTGCTAACGATTGGCACCTTCCTCATTAGTGATGATGTGGGTTAAGCAGAACTTGTGCTCCTTTTTACTGAGTTTAATCACTGAAGGTGTTCCAGCACATAACCCCTGGATCGCCTTTGCAGAGGGACTGTATCATTAAACACTGGGGTTTCAACTCCATTCAGAACCCTTTAATTAAATAAAAATTTCCTGAATACCTATGTGTATGCAACACTCTTTTGAACATACCAGATTATATAAGTCAGGGATTCAGTGTCCTAGTATTTTTCCTTCGGTTGAAGAAACAAGCCTAACACACTTGAAATAATTACAACCCAATTTATGTTATTTTGGAAGCTACTGGCTTTATGATTGCAATTTGCTACCTATTCACAAAACTGCTCTCATTTTCTATTTAATTTAACAAGAGTTCATTGCTTATCTATTTTGTGCTAAATACTGTGCAGTATACCATAATTTTATGAATGTAAGCTTAGAGTTAGAAAGACCTGATTTCAAAATCTGGTCCTGATATTTACTAGTTGCATGACTTTAAGAATATTCTAGTGTCTCAATTTCCCTACCTGAGAAAGGGGTAAAATAATCTTCACTTTTTAAAGTTTTGTGAAAATTATGTCTTAATGTATGAAAGGCATGTAGTACAGTGAGTGCTTAGTAGGCATTCAATAAATGATGCTATCATTAGCCTAGGCATTGTGAGGATTATAGAAATAAGCAAGACACAAGTCTTGTCCTCAAAGAGTTTATAACATAAATTATATACACACATATATTTTTTAAAATACTGAATCCTACTATTAATTATAAGCAAGAGTGCCAGAGCCAAATAAAGGTAACCTGGGATATTTTACCACTTAAATTTAAGTATGGTTCTCTATTTGCTTTGAAGGCTAGTAAGTTTTGTCTTCTGTTTTTTTTTTGTTTGTTTGTTCTGTTTTTTGTTTTTTGTGTTTTTTTTAGGAACGAGGTGGTGAACCTGCAGAAGCAAGGCTGAAATCAGAGAGCAAGGTAGGCCACAGGTGGGGACACTGAAAGTAGGGTCAATAGCTAAAGTGAGCAGGAACAAGTGCACTAGAGTGCCTAGGAACAAATGCACTCTGAAACTAGAGGGGCAATTAGGCCTTGGATAGATCACTACAGAGTAGCATCAACCCCAGAAACTGTTTCTGGGCACATTTGCAAAAGGGTTTTTTCTGTGTGGTCCTGGGCCTCTACCCAAGGCTACACCAATTACCAAGGCAGGAACTCCAATGTTCAACAGCTTTATCTTTACCATTGCTAGGCCTAACATATATGGAGACCACAAAAGAAGTTATGACTCAAACAAAATGGAATTAAAGTTCAGCTGAACTTTGGTCATTTTCTGTATTTTAGACTAGGAAAATACTGTATATTTTCAGAAATCTTAGTGAAACTGACTGGAACCAACTCAACTAACTTAAGTATTTCATTTAGTTGAGTATATACCTATACTTGAATAAAAAGCTTCAGAATTTGTCTGGCATGGATCATATGCCAGTCATTGAGCCAATTCTTCTAGCCAATGGGATGATAGGTGTCTGATGGGCCAGGTCTAAGTCAAGCACTTCCTCTTTGGCTCTTGCTGGATGGCCAAAAACAATAGCCATTTCACAGAATCAGTTCTGCTTGGCAATCTACATGTTCTCTTAGTCAAACACCTAGAGGGGAACCTGGCTTCTTGAGACCCTGCAAAGCCTCATTGAGGTTTCAAATTTAAGTGAGGCCACTGGACTTAAGGCTATTTTGTTGCAGGAACCCTGGAGAAGGCTGAAGGCTTGAGTAGCCCATCCAAATCTACTACAGGAGGATTTTGGTGGAATGTAATTTAATTGACGGCTTACTCTGGAAAGATTAGCTGTATTCCCTTGAGCCAAAAGCCAGATGTACCAGCATTAACACCAGACAGAAGAAAAATGTAAAAAGCCAAACATCTCCATACTTCTGCACAGACTAGTGAATCATGGGCAAGGTAAACTTCTAGAGATTTCTTGCAAGTCTGGGCTAGATCGGATATGCCTTTCAGCTCACCACCACCATACCAGATTAGTCCCCTCTCCCTAAAGTGTCCAAGCTACCCTATATATTGTCTGAAAGTCATAGCCTGAGTGTCTTCATTAAGGCTGACAAGAAAATATAATGTTTCTGGTATTGGCTTTGACACCAACAAACTGTGCAACAAAATGTTGAACCACCCTTCCACTTTGGAGAATCTCAATTTTCTCAACTATAAAACCAGGGGATCAGATGAAGCATGTAAAATCCCTTTGGGGTAAGTTGATAAAGTGTCTGGCACATTGGAGGTAACACAAATCCCTCAAGAATTGGCAAAAATAATTTTAATAAAAGGCTTTGAAATTCCGTAAGACATAGAATTGCCATTCCAACTGATTTTTATCTAGGTCCAAAGTGGCTAGATGACCCCAGCTGACATTTGGGTTACACATGTTAGGCACTCTACATAGAAAATTTGACAGCTATGCCTAGGTGGCCTAGCTTCTGTGCTGCTTAGGTGCGTGCTGTACCCAAAGAATGACTGCAGATTCCAGTCCAACCCAGATCCCATTAGGCCAGTTAGTCCTCTTCCTACTTCCAAGCCTTCTCTAAGTTGCCTAATGCGGTCAATTTTCCCTTTCTCTACTCCCACACAGGAACTTTAGATTCTAGAACAGTACTATTAATCTAATTCCAATTGTCTTTTTGCAGCTGCTTATGGTATACAAAGATGGAGTCTTAGGTAGGTAAGAAGGGAATTAGTGTAGTGTGATCACCCACCTAGGATTACACCTGGTACCATAGAGTAAGCTAATTCATGTAATTGATGCGACTGTTTTGTCATTGGTATTGCTGTCTATGAACGAGGAGTGCCTGCTGGCTGCATCACCAGGTTTAGTGCTGGAGCTTGGGCTGGAGCTACAATTTTCCTGCAGGACTTAGGCTCAAGTGGTGACTCTCCTTTGCATTTCCATATTCCCACACTCACTGACATTTGTCCAGGTCAACCAGTTCCCAGGCTGGACTCTTTCCACCACGGCTGGCTACATTCTGAACTACAATGGTTTACCGTAAGCAATTAACATAAATCAGATAGTGTAAGGAAGATAAAAACTGAGCTGGAAATTTGAATCAGTGACAAAGAAATCATTCTCTTGAGGAAGGCAGAAATGAAGGCAAAAAAGAAGATAAGTGAGTGGACAAACTTAAATTGCTCCTTTGCCTCATCTGCTTTATTAAAGAGCTCCTGTGTCCCAGAACGATATTGCCAGGTGTCCCTTTGGCTGTACAATTATTTCCTTACCTTTCTACCCTTGGTCCCCAGTCTTGCCTGGGCTCCTGTAGTTGACCATGGCATAATACCCTCCCTGCTCCCTTTAGGCATTTTAAAACTACTCATCTTCAAAGCAATGATGCTTTCCTGACCTGCCTTATTTGTGGCATATCCCGGTGCCTGGCTCAGGCTCTTCGTAGGAAGAAACGAAGGAAGGGAGGGAGGGAGGGAGGGAGGAAGGAAGGAAGGAAGGAAGGAAGGAAGGAAGGAAGGAAGGGAGGAAGAAACGAAGGAAGGAAGGGAGGGAGGGAGGGAGGAAGGGAGGGAGGAAGGAAGGGAGGAAGGAAGAAGGAGGAAGGAAGGAAGGAAGGAAGGAAGGAAGGAAGGAAGGAAGGAAGGAAGGGAGGGAGGAAGAAGGAAGGGAGGAAGAAGGAAGGGAGGAAGGAAGAAGGAGGAAGGAAGGAAGGAAGGAAGGAAGGAAGGAAGGAAGGAAGGAAGGGAGGGAGGAAGGAAAGGTGGAAAGGTGACTTTTCCTACCTGAGTGACACTATACCTAAAACTTCAGATTTAATATTGATGTTTTCATGGTTATTTTTTTTTTTCAAATAGAATCAAACAGAAACAAAGACTTTTGAGTTCAGGGGCAGACATTGCCTTATCAATTAGAAGTAATCAAACTGCAGGTACTGGTTAAGGGCTGTCCAACTTCTCCTCACAACCCCAGTGATCTGGAGATTACATAAACTCTAAACTTGGTTCCTTATCTCCAAAGCAGATCGTGGAGACAGTGGGGAAAATTATCTATCCCTTGGCCTTTTCAGCACAGCAGACCGCTGTGCACTTAGAACTCCCAGACTTGTTACAGCCCCTGGATACACCACACCTCCTACCTACCCAGGTAATTCAAGTAAGTTCCCAGTACCATACTCTGCTATTCACTCCTCCTTTGAGCCTCTGCTCACAGGTTTCTAATATTTGCTTCTGGGCTCCTTGGTTTGGAGACCTGCCCAGACTCCATTCTCAGGACCCTGTTTGCCTTTGGGATTTCCAAGCTGCCTCACCCCACCTTTTCCCAGCTTCAGGAAACTGTGGGAAACTTCATTCAGGGCTCCAACAGCCCAGGGGAGGAGGATATAGACACATGTTATTAAAATATAAAGTTTTGCTTATCAGGATTGAAGACATAGTTTGGCAGAGGTGAGTTGGTTCTGTATTACCTGGTTCCTTGAAATGGACGAATGCATCCCACAGAGGACCTGTATCTGTCCATTTGCCACCCCTGATTCTTTGTGCCTTCCACATGTGCCAGCTCACCATGTTCTCATTCTCACAATTCAGGTTTCCTTCAATATTTAGATTGGGCCCCTGACTCTATTTTGGCTATAACTTTGGCTCCTCTCAACAAAGAATCTGGTCTTACAGTTGGCCTTCTGACTCAGGCTGTCATCTGCTCCCCGGGACCCTGGCCTCTTGTTCCCCATCAGTTGTCCTTATAGCCACTCTCTGCTAGGTCCTCTCTCAGAGCTAGAAGGGCCTTTTTCTGCTGCTGAGCTGGGGGATCCAGTCAGAATGAGAAATTTTTTCGATAAAAGATTCTGAGGTTATCTGAAGCCCAGGTTCAGATGCAGGAGGGAAAGTGTAATTTTGATAAACAGACTCCTATCAATTTAGTGGGAGATTGGACATAAGAGGAGAAAGCCTAGAGGAGGAGAGAAGAGGATGGTGGAGAACACCTGAGAAGTGAGAGAAGAAGAAAGAACAGGATTACTGCTCTTTTTAGAGTATGCTTCTGTATTTTTTTCAACCCTGATAACTGACAAAGGTGATTTGGGGCAGAATTTCTTGGTTATCACATTATAGAAAGAATGGGTTTGTTAGCCCCAAACTAACAAGAGTTGTAGAAACTTCAGCCTGAGCTTAAAAAGTAGAGTGGGGACAATTTTGTGGCCTTTCTATTCCCTTCTGTCTCCATTCTTCCTTCTGTGGCCTGTCAGCAATGAAGGCTGGGGAGAGTGGGAGGCTATTTTGGGAGAACTGCCCCTACTTTATCAACTTGTCTAAAAGTCCCAGAGGAACTGTCACTCAGTATCAAATAGTAGGATACTGTGAAATTATGATTTGTTCTTTTTTCAAAGAGCCATCCTAGGTTTGTGGGCAACTAGGCCCTTTTTCTGAATCAGAATGGAGGTAACAGGTTTCCAGAGTCAATACCTAAGATGAAGTCAACCCCCTTTGCTTGCCATTAAGGACTCATCTCTTATGCTGGTGTTGAATAGGACTTTGTCCACAAGGAGACTGCCTGGATTATCTGCATGGACAACGGAGTACTGTGCTTCCAACTATGTGTGTGTGTGTGTGTGCGTGTGTGTGTGTGTGTGTAAGCGGGCATGGAAACTGTTGCTGTACTATACAGTTAGTCATCAGGACAAATATGGCATTGCAGTAACAATACACTCCACTGGTCTAATTATCCCTAAACAGACTATTTCTTTAGGAGGCTGAAGTTAGTTAAAAAGATGCCGTGTGATGCAGTAGGCATACTGCCAGGGAAAGGTTGACTGACTCGTTGACCGCCAGGACCTAGCAGGAGAGGGAATTCGTTATGGACCACAGTTCTGGTTCTTGGCCTTGATCATAAGAGCAACTATTCATTCAGTACCTCTTACCCCACGCCATCAGCTGAGCCAGACATTTTCATACGCGACTTTATTTAAAGCCCACAGCAAGCCTGCAAAGCGGGTATTATTAGCTTCATCTCACATGAGACTCAGAAGGTTAGGCAACTTGCTTCAAGATCCATGGCTTATACCAGGCAGAGCTGGGATCCAGACATCGTTGTCTTGACTGCAAAACTGTTGTGCTTCATTACAATGCAATATTACCTCTCCTTGCAGCAACCAAAATTGGAAAGATTAATATGCTCAGACAATTTGACTTTTACAGAAGGACAAGAATTACAGAACTCACAAGAGATGGCTGAGTAAGCCACATGGCTAATTTGTTTAACTCTCCAGTGACCAGAACACCAGCAGCCCCTGGCAGTGTGGAGGTATCCCAGGAGCTGAGTCAGAGATCAGGAACTTATTTGGTGAGCAGGAATGAGAAGGTAATGAGGTGGGCGTTTCTGAGAGTGCTCAGGTCCACAAGGAGGCCTGGCTTCCTCAGGACCAGATTCAGAGACTCTCCTCAGGCAGCTAGACTCACACCTCCTTTTAACCCTTGCACTGCTGGCCACTCTCTCCTCTGAGGACACATCCTATTTTCCATATACTCACATTTTTAATCTACAGCTAATAATAAATTCATATTTGGCCAGAGATACTCTATCTCTTTTGTCATAAGTTAACAGCACTAATTTAAATGACCAGAGGACATTCCTGCAGGGAAGATGAGCTCACTATGGCCCATAAGACATTGGTGGACATTGTTGGCTGCCTCCCCAGCAACTTATTCCATCTTTGCCTTTCCTTTTTTTTTTTTTTTTTTTTATTTTTATTTTTTTATAAATTTTTATTTATTTATGATAGTCACAGAGAGAGAGAGAGAGAGGCAGAGACACAGGCAGAGGGAGAAGCAGGCTCCATGCACCAGGAGCCCGACGTGGGATTCGATCCCGGGTCTCCAGGATCGCGCCCTGGGCCAAAGGCAGGCGCCAAACCGCTGCGCCACCCAGGGATCCCATCTTTGCCTTTCCTGAGCACTTGCTAACTCTGGGCTTCCAGTCACATGAGGAAACAGATTGTACTCTTTAAGCTATTTTGAATTGTGTTTTCTATCATTTAGAGCCCAAGTCATTCTAACTGACAGAGGTATGATTTTAAGAATGGATTTACATGAGGCTCACTCCAACACTAATTCTTTCAATAGGTAATTTTTGAGCCCCTGCTTTGTACCAGGGGCTCTAGGTAATTGAAATACACCAGTGAACAAAATGGACAGAGATCTCTGTCTTCATGTGGCTTATATTTCAGCAGGGAGAGACAGACAATAAAAAAAGGACATGTAGGTACGTAAAGGGCATAGTATGTTTGGGGTTAAATGCCATGAACAGGGCCAGGAACATAGTAGGCCACAGACAATGTTGTAAAGACGTTGGCTTTCACTCTAAATGAAATGGGAAGGCACTGGAGGATTAGAGCCCAGAGCCATAATTCTCTGACAGTTGAGAAATTGTGAAGGAGGAAAGTCACACTTTTTTGGGAGCTGACTTGCATTGTCAGGGTCAGGAGGCAGACCACCATGAAACAAATGAGATGCCTGATAGCCCTTTCAGGTAGTCCAGCCTGGGTATGTGGAATAAAAGCAGATATTGCCTTTTCTTACTTAAGAACACTAGTGAGTTCTATCAATTGGCAACTTGGCCTTTAAATTCACTACCTTTGAGAGCTTTTTATATTGCGCGTTTACCAATTTAGGGAGTTGAACACTGGGCTTGTGGGAGAAGTCCCTGATATAGAAGACAGAAAAGAATTTCATCTTGGGCATTGCTGTCTACATTGTTCTTCGACTTTATATTTATAGTATTAGACCTATTTACTCCTCTTCCTTACAGTGCCCTAGTGAGGAAAGCCTACTTTCATAGTCTCAACTCTCAGATAAGAAACTCTATCATCTATCATCTATCTATCATCTATTTATTTATTTTAAAATTTATTTATTTGAGAGAGACGGGGGTGGGGCAGAGAGAAGAGGAGAGAGTCCCAGGCAGACCCTCTGCTGAGCATGAAGTCTGATGTGGGGCTCGAACCCATGATCTTGAGATCATGACCTGAACCAAAACCAAGAGTTGGCGGCTCAACCGACTACGTCATCCAGGTGCCCCCAGGTAAGGAGCTTTAAACATAGTAAAGATCACTTTCAATTACCAAGTGGCATCAGAAGTTCTCTAGATCCCAGTTATTATCTTTCTTTATAGGTTATATGGACTCCTGACCCATGCAGGGTGTCCTGTCATAGTATGAGGCACCCTGGTCCCCCTTCTCTATGTCAGGGTTGTGGCATGTTTTAGCGATTGATCAAACTCTACTGTGGGAAATAGAGGAATGGTGACATGTTAGTTCAAATAGGCAAAGTCAGAGTGAATGCCCAGCATTAAAAATACAGATTTTCAGGACTTTTCACTGTCAAGTAGGGCTCAGCAGCTCCTCCCCTGCCTCTTACCAACGATTTTTATGTCTACCTGTTAGGACTCAGATTTTAGCCTCAAATACAGTTTTCTGCTAAAAGGAACCAGGGCAGTTTGGAGAGTGGTGATGGCAGAGACTGCTAGTTCCCACTGTAACTGGTGTGTCCTTTAGCAGGTTTGGAGCTGGGGTCATGACCCCGCTATGTTCTCCAGACTCCCCTGCAGTTGGATGGAGCCACGTGACTCATTCTTATTGCAGGACATGGCACACATGACACACACCTCCTCAAGGCATGAGGTGGGCACATTTCCTCCACACTCTGTCCCTTCTGTCAGTTGGGACAATGACAATGGGACTGAAGCCTAGAGGATGGCAGAGCCCCAGGGTGGAAGCCCTGAGTGTTCAGTCACCACGTGGAAGAGATGGACTCCCTCCGAAATCACTGCCTCACCCCACTTTTCTATTTATAATAGAAATAAACTTCTAGAGTGTTTCAACCATCCCATATTTTTTTGTCTATATAGTATCACAACTATGTCTATTCTTATGAAATATAGTGGTTTACTCCCTTTCTTGAGGCAAGAAAAACTCAGGGAGGTTCTGGAATATCTCTTATTTACAAAACTAAATAGAATATATGACAAAGGTGATGACTTACAAGTAAATAGAATAGAATAAAATAAAAAACATATATTCTATCTTCTGTTAAGTATATGGCTGTTCCTAAAGTATAGGTATACAGTTGTTCCTATTTGTGAAAACAAGAAGCGGTTACTTGTGAACACACCAAGAAAAGGTAAGTACTACATCAAGGAAGGACTGACCAGCATTTGTGATCATACCTACTAATCAAGTAGAAAGAGGACTGAACAAATAAATAAACCCAGTAACCACAAACCATAACCAAACAGAGTAGGTTTGACATTGTGTTCCAAGAAGATAAATTAACCAGATGTCCTCAGGAGCAAAGACAAGTGTGCAGACTTCACTTCTCATAAGAGATAAAACCTCTATTAAATGCTATTAAATTATAATAAAATATTAATAAAGAGTATAAATGTTTTTAAAATGCTAACAAATCAGAGCTATGCATTGCAAAGATGGAACAATGGATTTTATAACACCAGCCAAGCAAGGTTTAAATAATGTATCATTTTGCAGGGAGTTACAAAGCCAAGATAACCTATGGTGAAGCACAGGCCTAAAGTCTCATTGGTGTAACAAGTTAAATGTAACTAGGAAAAAAAAAAAAAAAAAAGGAAGCCTTTTTTGATGAGTAGTGTGGCTTGGGTTTGAATCCCTTTGGGAGAAACAATAAAGTCCTGAGTCTTAGGAGACAAGCCAGATCCTGTAAGCCTGTTTTCTTTTTCCTTGTATCTGGGATGATTCCTGCAGCCCTGGGAAGGTGTGAAAGTATATTACTGAAATGCTAGGAAAGTACCCAAATAGAATCATAACCTAGAGAGGTAGAAAGATAAAGATAGAAATAATGAAGAAATTAATGAAACCCTTATGTAGATTTTTTAAGAACAGAATTAAATGTTAGTGGGATATTTATTATGTGATAATTGTGTTTTTTTTATGGTTTATTGTGGGACTTATGGGGTTTAAAATATTCAAAAACTCATTCATTGAATTTGCATCTGTTGTTGAAATACTTTAAAAGAATTAAATTATTTGTGATCATTGTTAATGTATTAAATTGTATATATTTAATAAATTGACCATTAAGGATAGTACTCTTCACCAATGGAAATGTTTCAGTCTTTTTTAAAATTTTTTTTAAAATTTAAATTCAATTTGCCAAAATATAGTATAACACCCAGTGCTCATCCCATCAAGTGCCCTCCTTAATGGGGAGTGTTTCAGGCTTAAAAGAACCTAATCATCACTAAGCCTTCCTAGGAATAGTTGGCACATAGACAAATATACCTATGACAAATTACATTAAGAAATTTATTAATATCTAATAGTAAATGGGGACAGTTTGTTTTATACAATGAACATTTATTTCTAGGAGACCTTTGTTAGTAGAGACCATTGCTCTGGTGATTCTGCCTGCAACTATTGTTTCTTTAATTGCTTTAAGCAAATGCATGCAGTTGAGGACACTTCTTTCGAGGGTGAGTCTTCTAGAAAGCTGAAAATCTAAATTATGAGTTGACTCTCAGCATTCTCTTTCTACCAGTCTTCAACAGAACCATCTCTCCTCTCTGATGCTGCATCTGGTCCGCAGGTGCACTAAACTGAGATCTTTCCAATTTGCATCTTGTAAAGGCATTAGCTGAACTTGCAGCCTGCTTCTTAGCTGCTACCTATATGGCAGAGGAATAATAGCTTCTGGGCATGGAAGAGAATGTGGGCTGGGGAAACAGATATGATATTTACTCCTTTTTGTTAGTAGTTGTCATTTTTTATTTCTCTTTTGATCACTTTTCATGGCTTGTCCAGATGGATTCTCTGGCCACCCAAGTCTCTGACCTTTCTTGATGAAAATCCTCTTTTTTATAAGTTACCAAAGAGATTTCATATCCCGGAGTCTTCATGGTAACATTCACTCTGACTAGTCCCAGTGACTTTGCTGAGCTTCTATAGCACACCTGAATCATAGCTGGATCTTCCTGTGCATCACCCTTCAAGCCCATTAATTTTGTCAATTATGATTTTTGCTTGTAAGTGCTGACTAAAAGCTATCTTCTACTTTCCTCCCAGACAACATACCAAAATAACAAAGACAATAAAAAATAATAATGAAAACTTTATCTTCAGTGAAATAAGGAGAATTGTGTAATATAACTACGTAATACCTAAAAATGGTAAGAAGTTTGCAGAGTGGAGAAAGCCATGACTGCAAAGAGAAACATTAAACATAAGCAAGCATGTGGTCCTTAAGATCTCTGGAAAGGCTGAAGAGTTCAGTGTGGATAACAATGTGGACTAAAAACAGGTTAGAGGAACACGTGAGTGGCTCAGCGGTTGAACATCTGCCTTTGGCCCAGGGTGTGATCCTGGGGTTCTGGCATCAAGTCCCACATTGGACTCCCTGTGTAGAGCCTGTGTCTCTGCCTCTCTGTGTCTGTTTGTGTCTCTCATTAATAAATAAATAAAATCTTAAAACAAATTAAAAAAAATAAAAACAGGTTAGAAATCTGTCAAAGAATAGTTAGAACAGTATTTGCCACCTCATATTTGGATGTTGATTACCTCTCCCACCTCAAGAAAATTTATTCATTGGTAAAATTAAACCAAAGAAGAGATACTGAAAACTGAAAAGAGAGATCATATCTTTAAAAATATTTTATTTATTTATTTAGACAGAGAGAGAGAGGGAGAGAGAGCACAAGCGCACAAGTAGGGGGAGGGACAGAGGCAGAGGGAGAAGCAGGCTCCTCACTGAGCAGGGAGCCTGATGAGCAGTTGATCCCAGGACTCGGGGATCATGATCTGAGCTAAAAACAGATGCTTAATTAACTGAGACAATCAGGTGCCTCAAGAGATCATATTAAACAGTGAAAACTCCCAATATTCCTTCTCCCACCTAGCTACTAGAATGCTGAAACCTGCCTCTTAGTCTGTCAGGCAAAAGGATGGGTCTTTCTCTAAAGAAATTCGAAGACTCCAGAATTAAGACCTACAGATTAAACATTTAGGACAATCACCAATTATAAGTGGATTTAATACTCAATATTCTACAGTGAAGTCTATTGGTCAAAAAACCACGCCAATGCAGAGGAAACTCAATGTCCACTCTTTTAGTATTTCAGTTAAACAGGAGTGGCAAGGATGCCAAGACAATTCACTGGGGGGAAAGGAAGACCTTTTTAGAGAAAATACTCCTACAACAACTGGGTATCTATATGGAATGAAAAGCTTCACCACCACCACCTTCTATTCACAAAAATAATGTGAGATGGATTGTGGGTCTAAATTTAAAAGACAACCATAAAGTTTCTAGGAGAATTTCTTTACAACCTTTGAATAGTTACAGATTTATTAAAAAGAACACACAAAACACAATTCATAAACTTTTAAAACTTTTAGATGTATACTTTTCTAACGTATATTACTATTTCTTTTTCAAACAGAATCTAGATTATATTTTACTCCTTGGGATGGCTCAGGATCATCCTTGGAGACCTTAGAGTACTGGTCTCCAGTACAGCACTGCCTTTGGAACCACTTGGTATTACTAGACTATTTCCTAAAAGTAACTTGAGACCAAAGTGTTCTCTTTTGCCTGTTTTGTTTTACTTTCTATATTTGGTTTTTTAAAACCCTCCCTACCTTGAGGATGCCAGCTGTCACTTTTTGTAGTTTTTGTCCTGGGTTCAGAATTCTACCTTGGAAGACAGGAGCTGTACAGATTATAAACTTTGTGTATCTTTTTGGTTTTTAACATCTTATAATAAGCATATATTTTTTATGATGAAAAGCCTGTAATAAAAAATATCAGTACAATTTCTATCGTTTTTTTCTGTTATGGCATTTATATTACTTTGTAATTACATATTGGTTTACATGTTTTAAAATATTTAAGTCTGCCTCCCCCCCCCAGATTACATCTTTTATGAGGACATAGACTGCTATTCTCTTCATTATTGGATTCTACTTAGTGCCTAACACAAGTCCTTAGTAAATAAAAACTACTAAAAATGTACTTGCTGAATTAATGAAGGGATAGTGTCAGGCAGACCTAGAGACCAAGTATACTCCTTAGACTTTCCATAAAGGAATTAGCAGAGGGTTCTGTGTAAAGAGTTTTGATCTTTGTAACTTGCATGTGTTTTAGAACATGGAATTTGTGACATCTCTTTTGAGTTTTCTGGGCTGTTTGTCTACTTCTTGGTAGCAACTCTGATCCTGGCTATGTAACTACTAAAGATAATTGCCAGGTATATAGTTCCAAATAGGTCAAGTGTAACAGCATTACCTTGCATTGTTCAGTAATTATTTCAGGCTGCATAATCAACACATTATATGCTGAGTACCACTTGTAAGCTTAATAGCATGGTAGGTGTCATGTGAAATAAGAAATAAAAATCAGGGTCTTTGCTTTTAGGAAACCTGTAATAGTGGTTAAGAAGACTATAGGATATTAGAGGTAAGTTTGAGATAAAAGTTAAGCTTCTAAAAAGGGTCACTTTTAATATTCTCTTCACACAATATCTAATCACAGTACAATATAGTCACCATGCTCATTCAGTTGGTGTACACCTAGTGATAGGGCACATTAAGTGCTAGGCACAGTTCAAAAGAAGCCCCTGCACTCCTAATGCTTTACTTTCTAGTAGGAGGAGACAGACAATACAGAGACAAATAAAATTACAAGGAAAATATCAGAGCAGTGAGTGCTACTTAAAGAAGTAGAGGCATAATGCAGCCTCTGATTTGAGTGGTTAGGGGAGGCTTTTCTACCAAATTGGCATTCAAGCCATGAAAAATAAATGGGAGTAGTCATGCAAATAGGAGACTGTAGAGGGGAGACACAGTCCAGGCAGAGGAACTAACTAGTGCAAAGGTCCTGAGGCAGGATCAAACTTGGTCTTTCAAAGGAACTGAAAGGTCAAGCAGTATAAGATTAGTGAATGAGTGTAAAGGAAGGAATAAAATGAAGTCAGAGATATAGGCAGGTCCAATCCTCCAGGACTTTGGAAGCCAGAGTGAACAGCTTGGTGTTAGTTTCTTGTGTAATGGAAAGTCACTGAAGAGCTTTAAGCAAGGAAACATATGATACGACCTTTTACTACAAAATATTGTTCTGACTACTGTGTGCAGAATGGAAAGGAGGAAAAGCAGAGGCAGAGAAATTCCTCCCAAGCTTCCCAGGGAGAGACATAGGGAGCTTATGGTCATGGATGGAGTCAAGGTGTGCTTTGAAGGTAGAGTAAAAAGGATTTGCTGATGATCTTGAGATAGGGAGTGAGGAAATTTAAAGAATCAAGGATAGCACACAGATTATTAGCTGGAGCTACCATGGTGCTCTTTTGTAAGGATAGAGTCACAGTAGCCAAGAAAAGATGTTTCGAGGAGAAGATAGTGGCCAATAGGTCAAATATTCTGATTTGGAGAGGTAAGATAATAGGCAAGTTATCTTAGGGTTCAATAGCATGGAGTCATAGATGGAAACCCTAGTGCAGTGGAAAGGAGGAGACAATGTAAAGAGAGGCATAGAAGCAGTGACTATAATCAACTCTCTCAAGAAGTTTGCTATGGGGATTCCTGGGTGGCTCAGCGGTTTTGCGTCTGCCTTTGGCCCAGGGCGCGATCCTGGAGTCCCGGGATCGAGTCCCACGTCAGGCTCCCGGCATGGGCCTGCTTACCCCTCCTCCTGTGTCTCTGCCTCTCTCTCTCTCTATGTCTATCATGAATAAATAAATCTTTAAAAAAAATTAAAAAAAAAAAGAAGTTTGCTATGCAAGGAAGCAGGGGGTTGAGGCATGAAGAAACACAGGACTGAGCTTTTTTTTTAATTTACGAGAGAGATGCTGGAGCATGCTTGTGTGCTGATTGAGATGAATTGGTAGAGAGAGAGACAGACCCATAGTGCAGAGGAGAGAAGGGATAATTACAGGAGCAGATTGTAGGGAAGGTGAGAAGGTTGAGATCCAGGGCAAAAGCAGAGCTATCACCTTTGCCAGGAGCAGGGAGCCTTTATCCAAACTAACATGAGGAAAAACAGAATCCCCAGGGCAAGCAGTTTGGAAATTGAGGTATAGGAAGAAAAGGGAGTTCTTTGTTTAGTGTCTGCTTCTCTTTTCTTGGTGAAATATAAGACAAGGTCAAGGGTGGAAGACCACAGGTGCATGAAATTTGAGGAGAGAAGAAAAAATGAGGAACAGTTTTGAAGAATGAAAAACAGCAGATTGTCTACTTCAGTGCCTATTTGAGATTTGTGATCATACAGTATGTGTTTTTGAAAAATCTAGAAACACTCAGAGTAAGTGACAATATGGTTTAATCAGGTTGGGACTTAGGCTGGTTATTGCTACAGAAGGAAGGAGGGCTGGCTGATTGAAGAGTGTTTACAAGGGAATGATTATAATAATAGACCATGAACTTTTCATTAGTTACGGAGGGAGGAAGGATGTCACTAGGTTGACTGATTACAGCACCTGTGGATTGGTCATCTTGATGGAGTTAAATAATTTTTGGAGTATTTAGAGGAAGTGAACTATAAATACAAGAGCTGGTAATTAGAAAACAAGGCACTTGAAACTGAGATATCCAAGAACCTCACAAGGTTAAGGTCACAATTATGGGTTTGGATAAATGAGGTGGATGAAGGAAGAGATTATTGAAGTGAGAAAGCTGAGGGACTGGTTGACCACTGTGATGGATGGACTATGCACGTGGATAACGAAGTTGCAAAAATATGGTGGGATTCGTAGCAAAACAAGAGACAGTCTGCTGTAAAGTCATCACAAAGATGGTTATGAGTAACAAGGAGGAGCAGTGGGGTGCTCACAGGACCTGGGGATTTTGAAGGTGGGAGGAAAGTAACAATGGGAAGAAAGGATTCCGTGTGTGAGAGAGAACAATAGCCTATGCTTACGAGAGCCAGGATTCAAGAAAGCCCCAGATGGATGCATAGCTGCTGGCACTGTCCAACTTCAGAGGCACCATTCACAGAGGAGAGAGTGTGAACAGTACCTTTCTGTGTTGTACAACATGGCCATAGTGCAAAGGGAAAATTTAGAGAAGGTGAAGATGCAGGGGCATTTTCCATTGACAGAGCATGAGTGGCCGAGGACCCAGTGGATGGGGTGAGAGTCAGATCCATGGATAGGTGGAGATGTCAGGGGATGGGGGCCCAGCAGGTTACAGATGCCCTGAAAGGCTTGCACTTCCTGTGCTTTGTAAATAGCTCAACCACAGATGACCTAGTTCCTAAACCATTTATGCTGTTTAATGCAATTTCCCTGGGCCTCTTTTTTGATAGGATTTTAAATCATGGGACTGGAGACACCTTATCTCCAGAACTGTATTTTCAGCCAGCCAACAGCCTGAAATAATTTGTGTGCAGGTGTTTTGGAGGCAGACAATCTCCCCAGAACAGGCAAGGTCAGGCAAATTTGTGTGATTTCTGGCCAATGCATCTCTTCCGCTTGCCTCCAGAAGCATGTAAGAGAGGATCCTATTACTTGGGTATATGCCCAGCTGCCTGTGGGGGCACAGTTGTCCCCAACATTGTTTTCTTGAGTATTTCTCCTATCACGATCCCTGGGTTTTTCCATGTGAGCTCACCCTGAGCCTACATCCATGAGAAGAGCTTACCCAGTCTGTAACCAAATATATAAAGTGCTTTTCCTTTCTTTTTAGACATAGTGACTGGTTTCGTCTCTTAGAGGTTTTTGAATCACCAAAGAGTCCCAGTAAATGATATTTTCTTGCTTTGGAAACCTTTGAAAATGAGGTAGGAGTTGTTGAATTGCTAAGCTGTAGAGCCCAGAATCCAAAGTTCTTCACAATGTGAATGTCATGATACTATATTCTTCCCCCTTTGAAGTACTCAGTAATCACAGCTGTGATCCACAGTTGTTTGTAGGATTCTATAAATAATGCGTGACTCCAAGCACTTGAATGTAAGCTCCATGAGGGTAGAGACCATGTCTTCCCCTCCTGATCACTACTGTTCCCAGCATCTGGGATATTTGTGGATAATATTTGTGGAATTACGGCAATAATGAATGCCTATGCCTCCCGTTCCCACACCACTGCCTTGCCTAGTAGCTTCTTACACTCTCCTTGGGCTCGGGGCTCTCAGCTTATTTCCTAGCAGCCATCTAGATCTGCCTCACTCAAGGGTATCCTGGGCCCTGAAACACTCACTCTCCACTTCCTTCTTCTGAAATCACATCAAGCTAACAAGGTCCCCATGCACATTCTGTCGATTCAAAGAAGACCCATCAGTGATAGCATTGAGGCACTAGCTGGTGAAAGAAATCCTATCCTGGGTTCAAATCCTCATTCTAGCATTTAACTAGCTGTGAACTTGGGCAGGTGACTTAGTCACTCTGAGTTTTGTTGATTACAAAATGCTGATAATATTGCCTACTTCATACAGCTATTGGGATGACTAAATGAGAGGAGTGTATTATGCCGGGGGGAGGGTAAACCCCCAATGGCTGACTGTTTTGATTATTAGAACTGTGATATCTGGCAGTAAATAGCATTTCTGAACAGGCTGAGGCTTCTGGGAAAGGTTCTCATAGTCCCAGACAGAGTTCTGCATATCACCGTGCAGTATCCTCCTTTCCACTCCTGCCCTTAACTTGATACATTGTTCATGCAACTTACGTTTATTTTGCATTTATTGACCATGCATCTAATCAACTCCCGTCAGGCTCCTCTTAGGTGCCAGGGGTGTCAGGCTTGGTGTGTAAATAAGATAAACCAAATGAGGGCTACTCCTGATCTATGTGCGAGATGGAGTCAGGGATTCATGAGCCTCATGGTGAAAGACTAGATGGGTCCTGAACCAAGAGAGGAGGTGAAGGGGGAAAGGGAGGGAGGAAATGTGTAATGAGCACCTACTGTGTGTCAGACACTGTGCACTGAAATCAATGCTGGATCATTTGATTTTCATGAACACCATACAAGGTAGGCAATACTATTCCGATCTTACAGACATGTAGAAAGACAAATGAAAAAGTGGCACTTAGTATCAGCACTCTGACAACAATGAAGATGTTATAACAAGTCTTCATGGTATATTTTTCTGAATACTGTCTCTGTCTTGACTTCAACTTATTTTCCTACTATGGTAATAATAACAAAACATACACATCTGTCTTTTATGATATGCCAGGTACTGTTCTAAGTCTTAGACACACACATTCATCTAATCTAGCTGAGGTAGGTATTATAATTCCCATTCCACAGGTAGGTAAAGAAAGCATAGAAACCTCAAATCACTTGCCTAAAATGTGCAGCTAGTAAGGAAAGGAGCAGGGTTGAATTTAATTAGCCTTGCAATCCAGGCTCTTAAAAAAAAAAAGATTGTATTTATTTATTCATGAGAGACACAGAGAGAGAGAGAGGCAGAGACACAGGCAGGCTCCATGCAGGGAGCCCGATGTGGGACTCGATCCCAGGTATCCAGGATCGCACCCTGGGCTGAAGGTGGCGCTAAACCGCTGAGCCACCCTGGCTGCCCGCAATCCAGGCTTTTAATCACTTTATGTTGCCTTTGTTTTCTTTTTGGATAGTTTCACTCTTATTTCCTAATTTTTAAAACTCGTTTTTATGTCTCTCTGTGTGTGGTTCTCAAATCTTTTTGTTTAAAGAAAGACACAGGAGTAATAATGCTTACATATATACAGATATAATGGCATTGAAATGTGTGTGTTTTTTTTTTCCTTAGTTCCACATAACTAGAGCATGGAGGAAAAGAACAGAAAGAAACTGGGAAAGAGTTTCTAATTTTACTTTCCGTCCACTTCCATCTTTACCAAAAGGGTGAGCACAATCACAAACATGCACGCAAATAATGCTCACACAAATTCTCAACCAAACCAGGAGAAACCAAGCACGGAGCTTAGACATGGTATGCTCTGGAGCACTGGCACCATGAATTAACATACATTGTGTTTCCATGGCTCTTTGTTTTTACTTCTTAAATTCATTTAGTTCACCTCTTATGAGCTTGCTGCACATAAGAGTGTGCACGTGTATGTGTGTGTGTGTGTGTGTGTGTGTATTTGGGTATGAGTTTTGTTGACTAGACTCCACATTCTCTGAGTTAGGGAATGTCCTAATCCCTTTCTTATTTTGAAACATGCTCTCACTTCAAACACATACCCCTCACACACACCCACACCCACACACACACCCCTCCCACACACGTCCTCCCCCCACAGAGAAATTTGAACAACGGAAGCATTTACAGACACTACTGTTTATCCACCCAATAATCCGTTTTACCCCTTGGTTAGTGAGTAATCCCAGACTTTATATTTTGGGTGGCAATGAGCTCAGTTTCAGGGTGGCATTTCCCAGCCTCCCTCACAGCTGGGGATGGTCAATGAGACCAAGTTTGGGAGAGAATTCTAGGAAATCTCAAAAAAAGTGCTGATAAAGTTCTTTCCTTTTTCCTCCTTGCTACCAGTAATGTGAATGTGGCAAATAAGCTTTGGTGATCATCTTAGCAGTGCAAGAATTTTGAGGATGAATGCCCTGAGTTATGGTTAAATGAAAACAAAAATAGAAAGAGCTGTCACCCCAGTCCTAGACTGCCTAACTAGCCTGAGATATCTTTAGACTGTCATCTTCTTACTTGACAGTGAAATAAAGTTTTATCTGCTTGAAAGCACTCTCCTCTCTGGTCTCTGGCAGCTAGAAGGCAAACACAAGTCCTCGGTGATAGGGGAGTCGATAGTTAAAATGAATGAAAACAAATCAAATAAAACAAAGGATTTCCTAAAAACAATTTAAATCTTGTACCTTCATCTTCCAGATCAAATAATGAACCCCAAAGATGATAAGTCAAAAAAAAATATCTTATTATACACACATACACGAAGATAATTAGAACTTCAATGCCCTGCCAGTAGGAAGAAGAAAATCTCCCAGGATGTTCCCAGTCTGAAAGTCCATTTGGCTTTGCTAAGCATTTCCCTCTCCTCAATTCTTCCTTCCTCTTGGGTTTATTAACAGAAGCTGTCAGTTTTACATGGCATCTTCAGAAACTCTACCTGCTTTCATCTGGCTGGAGGCCTCCTGGGCTCCCAGCATTTTGGTAAATCACAGAGCAATCCACTCTCCTTCATCAGCACATACAAGAGAGCTTCGATTTCCCTCATGAAAACCAAGTACTTTTCAACATAACTGCTATTCATTGAGTGTACCCAGTGCGGAGCCTGAAAACACAACAGTGGCTCAGTGGATGTGCGCATTGTGAAGACATTAGTGTTGAGATTTTCCTGGGAGAGTGTGTTTTCCTCTCTCAGGATTCTGCCTGGTGCATCCTTAATTCCTTGCAGTGTGCACCTGGGAACAGGGAAAGTCAAGGATGCAACAGGAGTGAAGGAATAAAGACACCAATAGTGCAGTGGTGTGCTGGCAAGCTTCACAATGACCAGGGGGGTGGGGAAGCATGATCAGTAGTGTTTGCGGGTTTGTGTAGAATCAGTGCATTCAGGGAGCTGACTTAAGCTACCAGTGGTTAAGGAGCTAGCTTGCAAATTTCCTGAGAATTCAACCATTGGGAGCCTTTAGGGGGGACTCCAGCAATCTAGAGCATGGCCATCCTCTCTCTTAACCTTCTCAGCAGCCCTAGCAGGAGGTTTTCACAGGGTCATGTTAAAGGTACTGGAACTCAGTCTCAGAGACACTAAATTAACTGGCTCAACAGTTGCTAACCCAGTTGACAGTGTGGCTGGGATTTGTACCCAGGTCTGTCTGATTGCACACACTTGGATTCTTATTTCCTACACTGAAAGGCCGTGGATAAAATGAAAGGAAATTAAAAGGAAAAAAAACAAAAGAAGGAAGGAAATAGTAAGGGGCAGTGTCAAGCTAAGGCCAAGCAAGTTTCTGTGGCTTCTCAAACAGTGTCCTAGAGGGAGGACTGCCAAATGGCACCACCCACAGTGGGTCAAACCTAGGCCCAGTTTTTCAACTATCGAATGTTTTTTACATTTTAAAAGAGTTTTATTTTTAAAAAATACATAAAACAAAAAGAATGGATAAGAGAGACCAAATATGGCCCACAAAACTTAAAATATTTACTATCTGGCCTTTTACCCCTGCACTAGGCTGACATTGACTTCTGGGCCTCACCAGCCCGAGATCAGCTATCGGAGACAAGGAAAGAGAAATGAGACCAGCTTTTGATAAAAACCTCCTACAGCCAGCACTTGATATGGATTATCTAATTTAATTCTTAAAATGACTCTAAGACATGGTTTTCGCTTGCTGTCCCCCTTTTCACTAGAGGGAAAACTAAGGCTCAAAGATGAATCTGCCTTTCTAAATTCACAGCTAGGAAGTGGCAGAGCTTAGACTGGGACTTAGGTGTCTTGGGCTCTAGACCCTCACTTTGCACTGCATAGCGCCTATTCCTCCAGGCTTCAGCCTCCAGATTCTGGGTTCTGAACTACCAACCAGGAGCTCCTGGCTATAGTAATCTTAGGAACCAAGGGGACAGTAGGGACATAAAGAAGGAAGTGATTCATTCTGCTAGTGATCTGAGCTCAGGGCTTCAAAGAGGAGGTGACAATGAGCATGAAATGAAGGGACAGTATGAACAATCCCAGGGAAGTATGACAGAACGGGCACTCTGGGAACTGGTAAGTAGTCCTCTGCTTACAACATGGGTTCACCATGGACAGATGGCAGAGCATTCCCCTGGACAGGCTAGGTTGGAGCCAGATGAGGAAGGGCCAAGTTCTGAATTCTGTATCCTGGTAGCCCTCAGGTGCTAAAAGCAAAGACCCACTAGAGGCAAATAGGAAGGAAAATGGAAAAGAGCAGAGTTATTTGGAATTAAATGAGATTATGTGAAATGTATATTAGACATCTGAAGACACACAGGATATCTAATATATTGAGTAAGATCTGCCACTAACTGAACCACGTTATAACTATGCATTACATTAGTTATTTTGTATAAAAGACTCAATGAAATAACCAGGCTCTGCCATATGATTAATATTAACCTTCAGTTAATTAACATTAATCCCAGAGAAGAGCTTGCTCTCCGTTTCTCCCTCTGTCTCTCACTCTTCTCTCTCTCCTTGCCATGTGAGCACACAGCAAGAAGGCAGCCATTTACAAATCAGGAAGAGAGCTCTCACCAGAACTAGACCATGCTGGCACCCTCATCTTGGACTTCCAGTGATTAGCCCTACGAGAACATACATTTCTATTGTTTGAGCCACATGGTCAAAGTTATTTGTTAGAGCAGCCCAAGCAGACTAAGATAACTTGCTAGAATACAATAACAGAAAGATGGCAATCACTCTGAATATTGAAATCAGAGAGACTTCAACCAAGAAATTAATTGCACGAGTGTTAGAAAAGATGAGAAGCCAGCAGGGGACAGTGAGGCAAAGCAGAGACAGTGGAAGTCCCTGCTACCCCAGGATTGCAAGGACAAAGGGAAGAAGCCAGCTATGAGAGCCTAAAGGCTTAGTCACCCACTAAGGGCACTAATCCCTTAGTGAAGTCCCCACCCTACGACCACACCTAATCCAAATCATCCCCCAAAGGCCTCAGTTCCAAATACCATCACTTTGATACCATCAATTCAATGCATGAATTTCAGAGGATACACTATTCAACCCTTAACATAGGTGTTAAGGTGTTTTTCATATTTAATGCTGCTTTGCAGATTAGGCAACTGAGACTAGGAGAGGTCAAGTATCTTTCTCAAAATCCTAGCTAGTAAATTACAAAAGTGTGATTCAAATCCAGGTCTAGCTGACTTTAATGGGGCACTATTAACTATTATAGCAAATTGCTTCACAGTATGTCTGCATAAGGACCCAGTAATCAGATATGTATTTGATGTGCTAATACAATTCAGCCAAATTCCTATGACCTGTACTAGCTTGTGGGAAATGGTCTATGCTAATTAAATCATAACATGATTGATGGGATGCTTTAAAATATAGAACGAACATCCATATATCCTTTTACAGTTCACAAAGAGCTTGCCTACCCATTACCTCATTTCCTCATTTGATCTTCATAGTATGGTTGTCAGGACGGAAGGACAGATCTAGACGGAAACTGAAGGTCAGAGGGAACAGGTGAATTGCTGCAAGTCACACAGCTAAGAAGTGAGAGAGGAAGGGAATACTTAAACCCACACCTGTTGGCTCTTTATCCTGAGACAGGTAGACCTGCAGTGTTCTTGGGGTCTACCAAAATGATGAAGGCCCATTGAATGGGAGCTGATCCTACTATTATTTTAGACTTTCTGAGTGTCATCCGATTCATTTGCTGGTTTTACCAATGAGCAATCTAAGGACTTGTCAATGCATTGTGCTGCCTCTTTGAAGTTGCCTACTTCAAGGGAAGCTCCGTTTGCCAGAGAAGGGGATATGTATGGTGAGTAAGAAGAGTTTGCAATGAGGACAACCATTGAAGCACTTGCGTGGTGGCAGCTGGCTCCACTGATATTTCAATGATCCTAGTTATGTAAA
The DNA here is from genome assembly GCF_003254725.2 of Canis lupus dingo. Classification (NCBI taxonomy): domain Eukaryota; kingdom Metazoa; phylum Chordata; class Mammalia; order Carnivora; family Canidae; genus Canis; species Canis lupus. The sequence continues at coordinate 5,837,822 of NC_064263.1, read as the reverse complement.
AATAGCTCTAAAGTACTTGAAAGCATTTTGTTCTCTTAAAATAGGTTTAAAAAATTCCTCCCTTTTGTTTGCACTCCTAATTTGTTTAGCAAGGCCTCTTTCTCAGAATCAAAGTTTTAGCAGAAAGTGAATTTGAAGACTGAAGGACTTTAAAGTTTAAATGTCTTACCAGGACATAGATTACTTAATTAACTGTTACATTTATTATTTGTACAATCAAAAAAGAGAGAGAGAGAGAGAGAGAGATTTCTTTCTGTGCATTTTACTCTGTTGGGCAGTTTGGGACAGAGATGGGTTAATAAGAAAGGGAGTCCCGACTTGAAGAAGTATATCATTCAGCATAGAAGTTTAGACATGAACATCAATCCCTGTATATCAAAATTAATAATGATAATGTAATAAAAGACATAAAAGTGATGATAGTGGTAATTCAAGGTTTGCCGTTGGCAATGGTCATTGATCTTGACTTAATACTAAATGAGTGAGGTTTTTAAATATAAAAAAGTATCCAAGATGAATTAAGACTTTGGCGAGGCAGCTCTAATCCAGGCTATATCTAGCCTTTGGCTGTATCCATCTGGCTTGTGGCAAGTTTCCTAAATTAAGTATCTGGAGGCCTCCTCCCATAAGAACAACAAACAGAACTTCCCTGGTCTGAAGGAGAATTCTGGGCCTCCTCCAGCTGGACGTCCTGTTTCTCTGTTTAACTCAGAGATTCATTCTCTTGAGGCCACAGCAGGTGGTTTTAGAGGAGGGTGTAGCCCAGCCTTCTCAGCCCATGTTACCAACTATTTGTGATTCCTCTCCCCCCACCCCATTCCTGTGTTGAAACCCTAACTGCCAGTGTGGCCATGTTTGGAGATGGGGCCTCTAAGGAAGTAATTAAGTAAATGAGGTCATAAGGATGGGGCTCTGATCCCATAGGATTAGTGTCCTTATAAGAAGAGACCCAGGGAGCTCTCTCTCTTTCTCTCCCTGCACAGAGAGGTGGAGCCATGTGGGGACCTAGTGAGAAGGTAGCCATATACAAATCAGGAAGGGAGATCTCAGCAGATACAAATGTGCCCACACCCTGATCTTGGACTGTTCTAGCCCTCAGAAATATGGGAAAATAAATTTTCGATGTTTAAACCATCTCATCTATGCTATTTTATTGTGGCAGCCAGAGTGGACAGTCAGGGAGGAAAGACCTCCTGTGGTGTATAAGGTATGCGTTGTGGGAATGAAAGCCTAGGCCTGAGTGGGTTACATGGGCCTGGTGATTTGACCCGGTTGTGTCAAGGTGGGGATGGGGCTTTATGGAGACCAGGAAGATGGGGCAGTAACAGGGAGTGCAAACCAGGCTGGATGGATTTTTTTGTTTGTTTGTTTTTTAAGGTCAGCTTGGCAGAGACATGAATTTTAATGTTCTTTGTGGGTGGGGGTAGTGTCAGAACTGAGGGGCGGGTGAAACCCTGAGCAGCACCAGGGGTATTGTGGGATAGGAGCCTGACTCTGGGAAGAGTGCCGTCTTGGCTTCTCTCTACTGGGAACTACCTCTGCCTTTCTCCTACCAGCAGGGGCTCTCTCCCTCTCCAAGCAATCTCTGGATCCTTTCTTCCTTTCTATTTCAAGTAAATGACTCTCCTCTCACTTGCATTCTTATTAGCCTCCTCAAAATCCAAACACATATAAATGCAAACATATGTATCTCTAATTCTTCTTACCTCATTAACGTAAACTCAGGTGTGGTTGAAAGGGGCTTGTTATGAATAGCAAAAGATACTTTTATCACTTATTAGAAAATTCCAAAGATTTTAGGGGCTTTTTCAGAAACAAGGACAAAGGCCAAATACATATTTCTTTTCACAAATTAAAATATCACATTTCCCCAGTCAAACTTCTGATGAAAACCTAGCCCTGGCCAACACCTTCATCAAAGCCTTGGGATACCCTAATTAGGCAGAAGACCCAGCGAAGTTGTACCTGGATTCCTGGCTCACTGAAACTGTGAGTTAACAAATATGTATTGTTTTAGGCTGCTAAGTTTGTGATAATTCATTACATGGCGATAGAAAACTAACACAGATTTTGGTACCCAGAAGTGGAATGCTGCTTTACAAATATCCACAAATGTGGGAGTAGCCTTGGAACCAGGTAGTAGATGGAGGCCGGACGGATTTAGAGGAGCATGATAAAGGAAACCATCTATTACTTTGAACTGACTCAAGAGAAAGTGAAGAACAGATTATTAGAAATGGAAGGAAGCGGGATCCTTGCTTTGTGGTAGGCAGAAAACTTAGGAACATTGTCTCCTGCAGTTATGTGGAAAGCACAGCTCATAAGTGATGAACTAGGTTATTTAGCTAAGGAGTTTCCAAGCAAAGTGTTGAAGATGCTGCCTGGTTTCTTCTCACTGCTTATAGTAAAATGTGAGAGAAGGGATAAATTGAGGAAAGAACTGTTAAACAAAATGGAGCCAGAACTTGACAATTTTGAAAATTTCCAGTCTCTCCAGATGGTAAAAGATGCTGAAAGTCAGAAATGGCTGCCAAAAGTGTGGCATAGAGAAAAAGCTGAGTATGCAACTGTACAATCTTTTGCTAAAACTGAAGGTCAGATTATTCAGTCATCTTAACTTCAAGATATTAAGGGTGCGCCTCGTAGATCTTGAACCATAGGGCTTCTGGAAAGCATGAGACTGGTGGTGTGCCTCCGCCACCTCTACTAAAGAAAAAGGACTATCTTAAAAAGACCTGGGGGCATGGCTTTTGTCTACTGGAGTGAACTCCACTGAAATCCGTGGGAGATCCACAGTTCTTGAGAAAATGATTTCAGTAGAAATGCCACCAGGATGAAGGGAAAGGGGCAGAGACAGAGCAAAATGAAAAAGGGCTGCTGAATCCCTCCAATTCTACTGGCTAGGCTGATAAACTATTCAGCTTCAAACATGTGCTTCCTTTTCTGAAAAAGGAAGGATGGCATAGAAAATGGGTTCAAGAGCTCAGAAGTCAGTCCCAAGAGCCACAGAGGATTATTCCCATACCTTGAAATATTACAAGGATCTAGCTCTTGACCATCTGGATTTCAAAACTGCTGTGAACCTTTTTAGTCCTTCATTTTAGCCTTGCACTGGAATATCTATACAGTTTTGTTGTGCCTGTCCCACCATTATATGTTGGGTATTTAAAAATAGATAATTTATCTCTTTAGGTTCATAGTCTCACAGATAGAAAGGATGTGTTGCAGGAGCTGTACTTAGCAGACTATACCTGGCAGCCTCATCCTCAGTTGGGTCTGATTTGAGTAAAGAAATTGTGGAGCTAATGCTGTAATAGGATGAGACTCTTGGGAATCTTAGGGTAGGGTCAATGTATGTTGAATGTAGAAGGGATGGGAATCATTGGAGGCCAGACTTCAGACTGTGTTAGACAGACTGTAGGGTGACCCCCCAGTTCCTGCCTTTATTTATGAATTGCCTCCTTGGTGATGGCAGGGCCCTGTGACTGGCTTCCAACCCACAGAATGTGGCAAAGGTGATGGGATAAATGTGATTACATGTATGTAATTAAATAAGTATATACCACTTATCTTGCTAGAGCCTCTTTCTCATGCTATTGCTGGCTTTGAAGAAGCAAGCTGCCATAAATCCTATAGTCACAAGGAAAAAATTTCTGCTACAACCTGAGGGATCTTGGGGGCTTAGAAACAAATCCTTCTCCAGTTGAGCCTCTGATGAGAACCCTGCTCTGACCATCACCAGAATTATGGATTTAGGAGACTCCAGCTAGAGAATAAAAGTAAACTGTGCCTGTACAGGACTCCTGGTCCCGAGTAACTGTGGTAATAAACATGTATTGTTTTAAATCACTGTATTTTTTGATCATTTGTTCTTTGGCGTAGAAAGCTAACAGAGCAGCTCCTAGAAAGAAGGAGAAACAAAAACACAGAGGTGACAAAGGGAAATAACAGATAGCTTTATACTTCCACACTGGCAATGTTTTATATCTGTTGGCGAGAGCCAGTAGCACCTCACTCTCACCCCTTAAGTTTTTATAAAGGCATTATCGACATCCATCCATCTGCTCATTCATTCAATAAACAATTTTTTACATATCCATCACTCTAGGGGTTTCTACCACAATTCGATTTATACTCCTATCATGTGCTTTCACGTATATGCAAATGATTACATGATAAGGCATATCAGCTAAATATCCTGAGAGCAGTATTTAGAATGTGTGTGTAAATGGCATCATTCCTTTCTGGTCACTTGCTCATGGAGCTTACTTATGGTCTATTGGAGGACATAAACTAAACAACTAAACTAAACTAAACTAAACTAAACTAAATTAAACTAAAATAAATAAAATAAAACATAAAATAAAATAAAGTTGTATGATCACACAGATGATAGAAGGTATAAAAGTACAGGATTATCTAAGAGCATTTAGTGAGGGACCTAAGCTAATGAGAGGGTTTGGAGATGGTTTCCTGGAGGAAGTAACATCAGAGCTGAGCCTTGGTGCCTAAGTTGACATTAGCCACCAGCAGGTTTGGGGAGCATGTGCTGTCAGAGGGAATGGCATGTCAAAGAGCACGAGGCAAGAAAGAACTGGGTGTTTTCTAAAGAACTGAGCAGAAAAAAAAAAAAAAAAAAAAGAACTGAGCAGAGGCCAGTGTGGCAGGAGCATGGTGAGAACATGGTGGGATAGGGAGAGGGAGGGGAGGAAGGTGGAGACGTTGGCAGTGGCTAGCTTATAAACAAGACTTGGTGAAATCATCTGTGACTAAATTTTATTTTGCAAATGTTTAAGTGTGTGGTTAAAGGATAATTTTCTTTCCCTATTAGAGACAAAAATGTTAAAATGGGGAAGGGCCACAGAGTGAATGCAAGGATCTTGGATTTCTGCCAGGGTGTGAGGGAGAGCAGAGAGAGAAGGGTAAACTGAGGTCACTGCTGTGGCAAGTAAGACAGAAGACAGACTCCTTAGGTAGGTGGCAAATAAGCTCGAGTCAGATGGGGAGAAGTGGCAGGTATGAAACCCAGGTTCCTGGGAAAGCTAGAGAGGGAGGGAAAAGAGCCACAGTTCAGCTTACAGAGAGACATCACTAGCTTCTCAGGCAGCAGTGCAGGGAATCTGTCCGAGGCACTTTGGTTGGTGCATTTTTACGAGGAATAGAGTAAACCGTATGAACATTTTGTGTACCTGGGGATTGCACACACAAGTGTAGACCAGCAGAGACCCTCCAAGCCTAAAGGCTAGAGTCCTGGGAATCCTGCTTCCCCCAAACCAGCAGCATGACCTTGGGTCAGTCTTTTGACCAGTCTGGCTCCAATTGCCTCACTGGGTGTGGGAGCTCAAAGTTTCCAACAGGAAAGGACACTCCTATCTTCATGGGTTATTGCTGCCAGTAGCTGTTGATCTCATGAAGACCGGCCTGGGAATGTATGAGGCAGTGAAGGATACTTCAGGAAGGAAGATTGAGGCTGCACTCATGAGAAAGAAGTCTAGCATAGGCTGGTGTAGGGAAAGCAGGCAGCTGGCACCCCACAGGGTCGGGGACTCTAGGCTGTGCTCCTATGACCACTGTCGCTGGCACCATTGAAGATACTGTAAAGTCACATGCCCCAGAGACCCATAATCCACTGTTGGTTTTTTCCTTTCATCTGCCAATCTGCTCAAGTCCACAGATTGCATTATTGTTATTATCCTGAATTCTTTCTTTACAGTGTCACAGTTCTAATTAGCTTCATTTCCTGTTTTCTCCCCTTTGGGATCAGTACATGGCATCTGATGGCGTCTGCATGCCCAGAGAGGGTGGGATATAGGAACAAACTCCATGAACTAATAGCCTGGGGAGTGGGTGGCTTTCTCAGGACAGGGGTGAAGCTGGGGGAGGAAGGAAGAAAGCCCAGCAGACGAAGCCTGCTCTGGTTGCTGCTTCCACATCAGCACCCAGTAACCCAGCTGTGAATAATGCTGTTGGCCTGGAGAGACCCCCCACCCCCCACCCCCCACCCCCTCATTGAGTCTGGAGTGGTTCCCTGGCCTTGTATCAGCTTGTGATTTATCTGATTCTTCATTTCCTGAATGGTTTGGCTGAAAGAGCTTCTTTAAGACTTGATGTGCCAATCTAATGATAACTCATAAGGCCGGGGACTGCTGGATGCTCTTGATATTTGTAACTTTTAAGTAAAGTCAGGCCCAGGGACCTTGATAACCTCAGTGCCAAACACTTTGGGATGTTTCATGGCAAAGTGGATTGTTGCATTTTTTAAGATTCAACTTTTTTGTTGTCATTTTTTTTTCATTTCATTTCATTTCATTTCATTTCATTTCATTTCATTTCATTTCATTTCATTTCATTTCATTTCATTTCATTTCATTTCATGGTAAGTTCCAGGCCAAAGAACAAGATATGGTGTTCAAATGTGCCTCTCATTAGCTGTATGTTCATGGCCAAGTTATATAATGCATCTAATCTCAGTGTCCTCCCTGGTAAAGTACAGCTAATAATAATACCTACCACATGGGAGTGAGATGGGAAATAGATAAGATAATGCATGTTTTGGTGCCAAATGGCTGCATATCACCAGCAGTTTAGATCCAGAAGAGCCAAAATCAGCATCATGAGGATCTATGTGGCAGGAGAAGAGGGAGCATATGACAACATGATTGAACCTCAATTATGAGAAAGCATAGTGTAGTGGGGCTAGAACACATGTTTTAGAGTCCAGCCTCAGACCTAAACTCCGCTCTATCATTTATTACGTGGGCAGTACTTTTTTTTTTTTTAAGATTTTATTTATTTATTCATGAGAGATACAAATAGAGAAGCAGAGACACAGGCAGAGGGAGAAGCAGGTTCCATGCAGGGAGCCTGACGTGGGACTCGATCCCGGGTCTCCAGGATCACGCCCCGGGCGGAAGGTGGCGCTAAACCGCTGAGGCACCTGGGCTGCTCATGGGCAGTACTTTTATCTCTCAGTCTGAGCATCTGTAAAACTGGAATAAAAATAGTATTTGCTCTATAGGGTTGCCTTAAGAGTTAAATGAGATGATGCATTGTGTAGATACTTGCTAGACACAGAACTGTTTTCTCTTCTTCCTGGGTCCCTAGTAGACTACATTTCCTAGCCTCTTTGCATCTAAGTGAAGCTGTGTGACCAAGTTCTGGCCAGTGGAGTGTGTGTAGGTGTAAGTTGTATATGCTCCATAGTCTAATCCTTACACCTGAAACCTCCATGGAGTCCTATATACCATCTCTTTCCTCCTCTGCTAGGTGGGGATAGGGGGTCCGGTGGGGTAGGGCTCAGGGAGTGCAGTTGTACAGAGGGAGCCTAGATCCCTGAATGACTGGGCAGAACTAGCATTCCTCCCTCTGCTCTGGCCAATCTGCATGTTGGGTTATGGCTGGACCTACTGAGATTTGTAGAGTTGTTTGTTAGAATATTTAATCTATGAGAATGACTTATTCATTCTCAGAAAGCACATAGTTATGCTTCAACAAATGTTACCTATTATTATTATTTTCTTCCCGACCAGAATGGCTGAGTGGACAGTTCCAAGAACCCCCCCCCCCCCCGCCTCCCGCCCATGCTTAAATAATACTGAACACCACAAGTGCACTTTTTCTCTCTTCTGGCTAGAAGACTGACTTCTAAATCTCCAGATTCCCCCAAAAAGAAATTAAATTATTCGTTTATCCAATCAGTAAGTATTCACCAAGTGCCTACTATTTATATAGCTTGGTTAGGGGCCAGGAAGTGCAGAGATGACAACACCATCTCCATGGACTCCTCAATTTCATAAAGAGTGACACATAGTAACCACATTATCACGCAGAATAAAATGTATGCCCTAACTCTCATCTCATCATCATAAGTTGTGGCGTATGACACTTCTTTTTTTTCTCTTTATTTATTTTAGAGAGAGAAAGAGAGAGGGAGTGCATGTGTGCACATAATGGAGGGGGAGAGGCAGAGGAAGACTCTCAAGCAGACCTCACTGAGTGTGGAGCCCATCGCAGGGCTTGATCCTAGGACCCTGAGATCATGACCTGAGCCAAAATCAAGAGGCAGCTTGTTCAACCTACTGAGCCACTCAGGCACACCTGGCCTATGATACTTCTTAAAAAATCAGTAATATTCTCAACCCAGGGTGGATCTATGAGAAAGTTCTGCTACTTCCCTGGCAACCTTCTCCTTGACTTTTACCTGCTCACAGAAAGAGAAAAGAAGGGGGTTAAGCCATAGCTGTTGTTTCCTTGAAAACCAAATGTGTCTTTGTATGGTGCTGCTCTGTGAAATCTCATGGACTACCCAGCTTCCCCCTTCCTTTCTCTGCCTCCCCACAACTGAGAACCTGGGCACCAAGGGACCCCTGCTCCTTCTGCACTGTGCTCATATGTTCAGTTTCCCAGGGCAGGATGAGGCGCTGTGACAGTCTAGTACTGCTTCTGTTCAACTTTGCTATATTCTCTTCTTGGAACTCGGGTCACTGAACACACAGAATTCCTTTCTGTCTATTATAAACAACACGATGTATCAGGGAACTCACGTTTGCTGAGCCTGAACCCACATAAACCGTCACAAACTTTTTCAACACAGACCTCCAGGCAGCTACCAACCAATCTTTGTTTGCCCAAGAACTAGATGATCTCCAGACATTGTTGGTAACAATAATAATAATATTCATTCCCTTAAACTTATTTTCAAAAACACTTCTAAATATATATAATCTAATAAGCATCTTGAGGGTAGGATGGTGTATACTATTTTTGTAGCCTTCCCCCACTGTTCTCAGCTCTCAAGGAGAGCTCAACAAATATTTGAGGACTGAGAAGGAGCCTCCTCCTCTTACTCCCTTTTTCTGATTTTTAAAATTGAAGTATAACTGATGTACAATATCATATTAGTTTCAGGTACACAATGTGGTGACTCAATATTTATAAACATTGCAAAATGATCAACATACTGAGTCTAATTACCAGCTTTCACCTTACAAAGTTAATACAATATTATTGTTTATATTCCCTATGCTGTATATTACTTCCCTGTGACTTATTTATTTTATAACTGGAAGTTTGTACATCTTGCTACCCTTCACCCATTTTACCTACTCCTCCATCCCCCTCCTCTCCACCAGTCTGTTCTTTGTATCTGTGAGTCTAGTTTTGTTTTTTTTTTGTTGTTGTTGTTGTTGTTCATTTGTTTTGTTTTTTAGGTTCCACATATAAGTGAAATCACAGGTATTTATCTTTTTCTGTCTGACTTATTTCACTCAGCATAATACCTTCTAGGTCCTTCCATGTTGTTGCAAATGACAAGATCTCACTTTTGCATGGCTGAGTAATACTCCATTATATATACCACATCTTCTTTAGCCATTCATGTGTTGATGGACACTTTAGTTGCTTCTATGTTTGGCTATTGTAAATAATAATGCAATGAACATAGGGGTGCATATATCCCTTCTTCTTATCTGTGCTTTCATTCCCTTATGATTCTTTCTCAATCATAAGTACCAGTCTCATTAACACTGCCCGTTTGATAGGGAATGATGTGACCTTACAGGTTCATCTAGTTCACCCCTCTGCTTCCAAATAGGCTACTTCAGTCATTCAGCATTGACAAGTGCTGAGTCTACTGGAAGAGGACAGCTGCTGGGGTCAAGAGTTCTTTCTTGGAATGCCTGCTGGTAAAACCAACGGAAGGTCTTTGGACCTGTTTGCTAATGACTAGTTGGCCCAAAGGATTCTAAATCCTGACCATAGATTTTCCTTCTGAATATATCATTAGGTCTGCTTGTGTGCCAGACCAGCTCAGGGGCAAGACTTTGTAACTGTGCCTTTTCATTCATTATTATTTTTAGGGCAGATCTGTTTCTCATTGACTGGGGCTTATTGTACCCCTCCCTTGCCTTGTCATGCTTAGGACAGCCCACTTGGCGGCTCTCCAAGGACCATGCTTGCCTGGAGGTGTTGTCGCCTGCCTCTCCTGACTGGCTGGTACAGGCCTGGGTTAAGGCCGCCTTTGTTCTTTCACAGTGGGTTGCTTTTCCTTGGGCTTGAATGGCTCAGCAAATTTATTGGATGCTCTGCAGGGTGGAAGGCCTGAGTGGCAGAGTTTATGTTGGAAACTGTATGTTGTTCTGGGTTATTCTCATGGCACCTGTATTTTTTCCTTTTTGTCTAATAGGGTGAATGGTATGGCACTGGAGTGAGGCAGGGAAGGGGTCTTGCACAAGTCAGTGAAGACAGCCTTGTACCATAGAGGGCTCTCTCCCAGCAACGTGAAAGCTGGTAGTGACCCAAGGGGAGAGGGAGCCAATGAGGGTGTGGTGAGACAGCTGTTCAGACTCAAACCTACCCCCAAGCATTGGCAGAGAAAAGGGAAAAGAGGGAGACACAATAAAAGGAAAACAAAAGATAGTAATAGGTGAGGAAGATGGGAAAGAGGGCAAAAATGGGAGAATGTTTTTTCAATAAATCCCTTCTAGACTACTTCAGCCTCATTTGAATTGCTACAGAATCTATTATATACACCAAATAATCCACCTCACACTGTATTCAGGTGTGTGACATAGATGTCACTCTAGCCTTGCCTCCCCCTCAGAAACTGAACTCCTCTTTGGTCTGAGTTCTAGTCCACAGTGAGTAACCACTGAAAGCCCCTTGCCGCCCTGTTTGCATCTCCCAACCTCATTTCATCGAACTTCTTGTGTCTTCACTCCTCAGACTGTGGCCTCCCCTATCCTACATCATCTACCTCAAAGCTGCTGATTTCCTTGGGGGAAAATAAAATCCACTCATACTAAGAATGTCACAGAAGCAGAAAGTTTATAAAGCACTGGGGAGTAATGACATTCTCCTGGGAACAACTTCTGGCCGCCATCTTTCACTCAGCTCCCCTCTTTGCTCTGGCACCTTTCTCCTAGGTCTGTGCTCACATCTCCCCACATTTCCCTCAGTGTGAGGCTTTTAACTCTCTCTCTTCCCCTCTGACACTCCCCTCCAGCTACTTCTCTGGAAAATACAACTCCTTACCTTTGCATGGCACCGTACAGTTTACGAGGTGTCTTCATAAGCCTCATTAAAAAAAAATCTTCATGATAATTTTATAAAACTCAGATATTAATTCAGCTAATACCTCGTAGAACTAGGCTTTAAAACTATACTGTGTTCCTCCATGTGCAACATCCATCCACCTCTCAGGAAGAGCGAGGAAGGGAATGGGTCTCTGGGTGGTCTCTAGCTGGGTCTCTGAGGTGGAGAAGAATGTAAATAGAAACGTTTCTCAGGCCCCAGAATCTCCCTGTTAGCTTTTTTTTTCTAGTTCACTAACTGAAGTTTATGACCAGTTATTCTTCACTTATCCATTCATTCTCTCATTCATTCATTCATTCATTCACCCAGCATATCTTAGTGTCTACATCATTCCAGGCAGCAGTAGTGCTTCTGTTTCCTTGGCTTTCTGTGGAGGGATATGTGCCTCTGCACAGCCACAGGGCTGGTGTTCTGGTCCGGAACCAGAAGCAACCTCTTGGAGAATTCTAGCAACAGGAGCTAAGTGGGCCCTTCCTCTGCAACAGTGCCACCTCCTTATTTTTCAGCCACACCCCTGGGCAAAGAATAAGACCACATATTTTTCTATTAATATACATAAGACTCTGTTCCAGAGAAACACTTCAATGCTCTCCATCATCCAGGAACTTCTCAGATGGAAGCTGGATGTTGTGGTTATCCAGCTGATCTGCTTCCTCCTACTTGATGTGCTTTCCACACATGGCTTCAAAAACCCCTTCTCTCCTGGTTTTCCCTGTACCTCATTGGTTGTTCCTTTTTAGGCGCTCTGAAGTTTTCCTCTCCAGGGCTCAACACTTTGTCTTTTTTTCCCCACTACACTCACTTTCTTGGTGATCTCATCCAATCTCATGCCAACAATGTCCCCATTTATCTCTCCATCACAAATCCAAGCTAGTTTATAGTAGATACATCGAGCTCCATAGTCCAAGAGAAACTCATCATCTTTCTTCACAAACCTGCTTTGCCTGTAGCTTCCTCCACTTCAGCTGATGGCAACTCCACTTTTCCAGCTGCTCAGGCCAACAGCCTTGGAACCATCCTTGACACCCTTCTTTCTCTGATTCACATCTAATGCATTAGCTTGACATGAGTCTAATCCAGTATCTCCCACTTCTTACAACTGCACCACTGTTTCATTTCCCATCTCTCTCCTAGTTCATTGCAACACTACCTACCTGGTCCCCCTTCCTTTCTCCTTACTGTCTATTCTCAACACAGCTTCTAGAGGGATCACTTTAAAACGTAAGTCGAATCATGTGACATATCTTTTCCCCTTACTGACAAACCTTAATGACATATCTTGACTCAAGTATAAGTCAGAGTCTCTACAATGACGAAGTAATTGATCACATAAATGGCTGCAGTTCTCCACTCCTCCCTACATCTGCCTATTTTGCAAAGTAACCATACTACTCCTCCCCGCAAAAGGTGAAGTCTTTTGCCCACACTTTGAATCTAGGCTGGCCCTATGATTTGCTTTGGCCAAATGCAGTATAAAGGATTGTGTGCCACTCTGAGCCTGGGCCTTTCTTGGAACCATGTTATATCCATGTAAACAAGTCCAGGCTAGTCTGCAGGATGATGAGAGACATGTGGTCTAGTCACCTCCTTGCCCCAGCTGGCAGCCAGTCAACAGTCAGACATGGGAATGACGCCATTCTAAAATAGCCAGCCTTAAACCAAACTACCACCTATCCTCAATGAACAAATCCAGCTGAGATAAGTCCAGCCTGACCAAGATCATCAGAGCCCAGCTGAACCATAGACTGAGGAGCAGTAAAAGAAGATTATTAATTTAAGCTACTGGGTTTGTGGTTGTTTTTTTATGCAATAGTTTTGTGACAATAATAAAGTGATACAAATGACCCACAAAGCCCTCCATGATCCACAACTTCCTTATTTCTCTAACTTTATCTTCTACCACTTTTTGGAAGCCTCATTCACCATGATCTCCTTGCTTTTCCTGGACTATACCAACCATGCTCCATGCCAAAGACTCTTCAGCAAGGGTGATACTCAAAATATTTTTAAACATTAGGACATGAGGACTGACAAATCAGAACAGTCAAGGAATCAGAAGAGAGCAGGATCAAAGGTCCTGATTGCCCTGTGCTGAGCTAGGAATTTATCTTTTAACTGCTGGATTGTGGGGAACTTTCCAAAAGAGAGGCCAGGACAGCCAACCTGAACAAGGCAATCATAGAGGGGCTCCAGGCCATACTTGTTTAACAACTTGTGAGAAAATATTTTAATATTTTAACAGAAATATCAGCTCTAATTATAAGTAAGATGTCCACCACCATCCTATCCCCATCTCCCTCACTCCAGCACACTCTCTAGGCACCTTGTTTTACTTCATATTTCTCCAAAGCACTTTTATCACTACTGATTTATAATATATTTGTCTGTTTATTTGTTTATTACATTTCTACTCTTCTCCTTTTAGAACAGTGCGGCCCAAGATGTTTCTGTAATGATAGAAATGTTCTACTTCTGAGCTGTCCAATACAGAAGCCATGAAGCCACATATGATTAGTAAGCACTTGAACTGTGGCTATGGTGAGTTAGAAAATTAAACTTTAAATTTTATTTAATTGTTATTACTTTAAATTTAAATAGTCTCCTGTAACTATTTTTTAAAGATTTATTTACTTATTTTAGAGGTGGGGAAGGGGCAGAGGGAGAAGGAGAGAGAGTCTGAAGCAAACTCTGTGCTAAGCACAGAGCCCCACCAACACAGGGCTTGATCTTAGGACCCTGAGATCACAACCCGAGCTGAAACCAAGAGTCAGACACTTAACTGACTGCACCATCCAGGCAACGCACTTGTAACTATTATCTACCTCACTGAACAGCAATCTTCAGAATTTAATCAAGCACAGACTTTTGCAACTTCTTCACTACTATACCCCCAGTATTTAGAACAGAATTTGGCTGAATAAACCAATGAGCAAGTGAATGAATGTGGCATGCAGGGATGGCAGTAGAAGAGGACTGTCCACACCAAATGTTCTAAAGTCCATTGGAGGCCATGATGGGAGATGGTTTGGGAAACATAAAAAATGGACTTCTTACCTACTCCCCACATCAAGCTCTTAGGTTGGTGGGATGTACTGAGTAGGGGAAGATTCCTTATCTGGATCACAGTGCATTTATTTTTCACCTTTATCCCAATTGGTTAACAAATAGGCTGGGCCTAATAAGAGATTTTCTCTGGCCAGTCCTTGTGGAATATCGGTGAAGAAGAGGACCTTCTAGCACGAGACTTTCTTAACACCAGTTTTCAGGGGCACCTGGGACAGAGTTCAGATGCTGCAGAATGATTCCCCTATAACACCAGAAGGAACCCACACTTGGGAACTGCTGTTCTGCCTACTGACCCTGTGGAGCTGGGAAGGTCCATGGAGAGACACACCTGCACCTACACATCAGGCAGCACTGAGTGATTCTGGGGACTAGTCATAGGCATATACACCAACAACAACCAGTCCCAGCCACTGGTGTCTGCATTACCCAACCCCCGGACCAATACTGGCTAATATTATGCTCTTACTGCACTATCCAAACTAGTTTGCTTGTGACAGTCCTGGTTATACATGCTGTTCCAACACTCAGCCTGTGTTGTATCCTCTCACTCTCCAAAGTGTCCTAATAAATTATGGAAGATGATAAATTATATGGTCATCTTAGTCAGGCATTATTTTAAGCATTTCACTTTTTTTTTCTCTTACATTTATACTTTATAATCCAAAGGGCAAGTATTACCACCACTCAACCTGGAACCTGAGAGACTCAAGGACTGGCCTGTTGTTCTGGAACCAACAGGTACAGATTTTGGCAGTGACTGGATAAATCAGTGAGCCTCGTTCCTGGGGCTCTTAGGAACGTAACACAGATCAAGCACTGCCTCCCACCTCCCAAGACATGTTTCCATTGGAGAGCAGACCTGCCAAGGAAGAGTCTTTCCCATGGCAGACAATTGCTTCTTTCTCAGGCAATCAGTAGCATGACAATTCCCAGGGCAAAGGTGCCCATGTCTGCTCTTTTGGGACCATTTCTCACCTCCAGCAGAACAATGCTCACACTCCGGCCTTATTTCATGAGAGCCACTGTTTCTCCCATGGGAGGATTTGAAACTCTTGTAAGGAAATGGAGCCTTCCAGGGCCAGGTCCAAAGAAAGCTAGCAGAGACCCTGTTGCAGAGTATGGATAGAGAGGTCTAGTCCGTTCCAAGTCTGGTGTCTCTTCAACAGACTCAGCATATCAAGTCAGGGCTGAGGAAGAGACAGGAAAACCAGAATGCACCAACCACAGTTCTGTAATTCAAAGCAAAATCAAATTAACTCATGGAGTTGGATGATTTCCAGTTTGCTTATAAATGTCACAGAAAGGCAGTGGCAACACCATGGCTGTATTCCCTCTTTTTTCACTTTTCTTTGGAGTCTTTTTATTTTTATTTTATTTTATTTTATTTTTTATTTTTTTGGAGTCTTTTTAAAAGAAACTTTCAGCTCAGTGTATCATTGAGAATGTTAACAATAGCTTACCATTGAATAGCTCTTTATAATACAGAACATGTCTTTCAAAATAAAAATGTCTTTCACATCTGTTATCTCAATGGGCCTGACACTAACCTTATGAGGTAGACAGTTCTGTTATTAATAACTTTGTTTTAAAAGCGAGCCCACTAAGCTCTAATGAAGTTAAGTGATTTGCCCAAATCCACCTGTGTTATGGTAATAGTAAGTTTCATTTACAGAATGCTTAAGTGCTTTACATACATCATCTCACGTAATGTTCACAGCCCACCATAGTGGGAGATGTTCTCTTAGGGAACAGAGTCTAGATGGAGTGCATGCCCAGAGTTGAGTCATCCAGCTGGGAAGAGGTAGACCTGGGACACAAACCTAGCCCCACTCAAAGCCCAGGCTGACTTGAAATCTCGTGTTTTCCCCAACATGTCAAAGAAGCTTTATGTTTCTAAAGTTTGATTTGAAATGGGAGGAGCTATCTTACTAGAAGTGTGAGATTTTTCACTGGACAAAGGGACGTTGGTTAAAAGGAATCCCAGAGTTAGATAAGAAGAGAGTCTCAGGGGTGCCCACACTGCTAATCTTTTTATAAACATAATCTCATTTGTATACTTGGCTGCCCTGGGAAATTGGAATTATTTCCATTTTACAGATGAGGAAAAGAATACTTTGTCCATGATCACAAAGTTAATTAGTGACAAATTCAAGATGTGAGCTCAGGTCTGCCTGAGATGTTAAAGATTATATTTTTAGCAGAAGGCACAATTTACATATAGTAGAATGCCCAGATTTTAAGTCTACAATTCCATGCATTCTGACAAATGCATATAATCCATACTCTAAACTATATGTCTAATATAACATATATATAATTGGTTCTGTGTCCCTGGAGAACCAACACTAATACAAGTCTGCAGATCAATCTGTAGGGATCTGACATCTTAACAATTTAGAATCTTCTAATCCATCCATACATCATGCTGCTTAAGTTCTCTTTAATTTCTCTCAGCAATAATTTACAATTTTCAGGTCTTGAGTATCTTTTTTAGATGTACATTCCCAAGTATTAGATGGTTTTTGATGTTACTATAAATAGTATTTTTCAAAATTTCATTTTGTAATTATTTGCTGCAGCATATAGGATTATATTTTACTTTTTAAAAACCTTGATCTTTCATCCAGTGACCACAGAAGATTTTTAACTAGTGCAACGAAATGATCAAAGGGGTATTTTAAGAAGAACAATTGGAAGAATTGCCCACTGCCATATTGGTTGGATGCATCCCCACGAGGCTAGGCGAGCCTTACTCTGAGCCAAGACCACAGAGAGTACTTCTGACCTCTGACAGCTGCCTGTGCATTTGCACTCCTGGTCAACTGTGTTTGCTTTGGGGCCAGAGAATTTTGGTCCCAAAATGATAGTGGCAATCATCATTCATCACCCCAGCTGGCAAAGCAGCTCAAAGCACATACCTTAGGAATGGAAGTGCAGTGGTGTCCTCTTGGTCTGTGAAGACTGAAGGAATGCTACTATAAATGACACAGTATGCCAAAGCTCCCTTTCACATAAGTTGATGGAGGCTGAGGAGGGAAATGTTAACTATATACTTTCTGAAGCTCAGGAGAATTGTGAGGATATTCATTTATATCCAAGTTTTTCATCATCTGCCCCTTTCCCCCATCCCGGTTTTCTGGAACTGGCTTAGAAACCTAGTGGGGGTCCGACAATCATTCTCTACTTCTATCTATATTTATAAATCATTGGGCTGAACTTGGGAGAACTTTCTTTTCTTTTTTTTTTGGGGGGGGGGAGAATTTTCAAACACCCCTTTACTTCCCTTTTGTAGGGATGCTCCAAAACTTTAAGCTTATTATTTTACTAAAGCAGGAAGGTTGACAGAAAGCTTTTAATTTCCTTAGGAAAGAAGAAGAAGAAGAAAAAGAAGAAGGAGAAGGAGAAGGAGAAGGAGAAGGAGAAGGAGAAGGAGAAGGAGAAGGAGGAGAAGAAGGAGAAGAAGGAGAAGAAGGAGAAGAAGGAGAAGAAGGAGAAGGAGAAGAAGAAGGAGAAGAAAAAGAAGAGGAAGACCTAAACATTTGCATCTTAAACATCCTGTTCTTTTCTTTCTTTTTGGTAACTTACTTCCTTATCTTGATAAATATAATGTTCCATGCCCTTCTTCAATATGCTTCAAAATTTCAAAATACATTATATATCACAAATAACAATAAACTGAACAATGTTAGAGCATATCTATTTTCAAACTCTGAATGCTTGTAAAGGTTCTGACATGCCTCCTCTCTCTACCAGTTGAAACATTGATTTTAAAAGTGCGTTTTCAAGGTATCTTTACTGGTTTTAAATTGCAAAGGAATGCAAGATATGAGTAAGATTTTCTAGAGCCTGGAGACAATAGACACTGCACATAGTTTTACAAAGCACAGACTTTTTAAAATCTGTACTCATTTGTAAGTCACCTTATATAGCTTTGACAGCTTGTACATTTATAGAACTCTTCAAAGTTTCCCTCTGGTGGGATCCCTGGCTGGCGCAGTGGTTTGGCGCCTGCCTTTGGCCCAGGGCGCGATCCTGGAGACCCAGGATCGAATCCCACGTCGGGCTCCCGGTGCATGGAGCCTGCTTCTCCCTCTGCCTGTCTCTGCCTCTCTCTCTCTCTTTCTGTGACTATCATAAATTTAAAAAAATAAAAAAAAAGTTTCCCTCTGGTTTATGAACTTATTCCATACAGAGTCTGATGTAAGGAAAGGTAGAAATACTTTACTTTTGGTGCTCTTGGAAGGGCTCTAAGGACAGATCTAATCCCACTGCATCACCTCCTGCAACACCAGAGATGCTGGGCCATCTGTGAAAGTCACAGAGCTAGCCAGAGGTTTAGCTTGGATGAGGACCACATCAATTGGGTTCTTGAGGGGATTCTTCCTGTTACTTTACATAGTTTGAATCCTTCTCCTCCATTTTTCCCCCTCTTCCACCTGTATTTTCCCTGTAGAACCCTGGTACCCTCATCTTGTCCCATCATAACGCCCTATTGACCCTACATCCTTTATCACCCTCTGCAGTTTTCAAATCAAAGTGCCTCACCCACGTCCTCTGTGCCCCTCTTCTGGGGGTCCTACCATTGTTGGTAGGCACTCCTCTAAAGAGCCAGTGTGGAACTGAGTATTAATGACTGTTCATGGTTCAGTTTTCCTTCTTGTCTAAAGTAACTTGAATGTCTTATCTCATGGACAACTCATCACAACTTTTCTCAGAGAATTTATTGACATCTCACTATGTGCCAGACACTGTGCTTAAGGATTTCATATAAATTATGTCATGGATATTGTGTGCATTATGTCATTATCTCATTTGAGAAATGAGTTACAAGAGACAAGCCAATGAATGATATATTTAGAGACAGGTGGGGTTATCCTGCCCCTTTTTAGTGATATCATTCAGACAATAGCCTGCTGCCCTGGGCACGGGGCCAGCAGAGGAGAGGAGCCTGCCTTCTTCTCTAACTTCTTCAGCTTTCTGCTTACCAAGTCCTCTGTGTCACTGAATGCCAAAGCAACAGGCATTGCTGCCCGCGAGGGTATTGCCAGAGCTGCTCTTCTAACTAAGCTTCTCAGAGTTGCGACTGCTAATATGCCCTGGATAGTCCAGGGCTCTGAAACCTATTGTTTACCAACAAAAAACAGCCAGGCTACAAAACACCACATGTGGCTTAAATGGAGAAGGGCCTAGAAAAGAGGCCCTTGATGTAAAGTTAAACATAGTTTTCTACTCAGCAAATAGCCTTTTGTACCCATTCTCCTGCTTTGACAGAACAGAAACAAAACAAAACAATTACTGTCAGATAACAACTGCAAAAAAAAAAAAAAAAATCCAAATCTCATGGAACTTCTATAGTGCTTTTACTATAACTCTGTTTGAAATGATTGTTTTAGGGTTTATTAATATTTCCAGTGAAAGATCCAATATGGAAACACCCTCATCTGCACAGAGTTTATGCATGGTACTACACAGTACTTTATGGTTTCAAAAGCAGCACACTAACAGTAACTTTGACTTTCAATGCTAGGTGTTTTGGAGACTTATCTCTCAGATGGAGGTTTTAAAAGTTGGGGGGCCAGATGTGGGGCTCGAACCCTTTGCTCTTCAGGGAGAAGCTTAGGTTTGTGAATTCCCTCCTGATTGTGGGTCACTGCGCTGGGGGTGGAGTTTATTGTATCTCAGCCTCCCTTACTACTTCACTGTGGTTTTTTTCTTGTTTGCCCCACATGTAGGAGTTGTTCAGGCACTTTTTGTTTTTGTTTTTATTTTTCCAGAGGAAGTGGTTCCATCTGTACCTATTGATTCTATGTGTCCATGCAAGGAGGTGAGATCAGAATCTTCCTACATTGCCATCTTGAACTGGTCTCATAGCAACTTTGAGAAGAAGGATATGCAAATTAGTGAAGGTAGAGGTCAACTCCAAACACAATGGTCTTTTCTTACCTACTTAACTCATACTGCTGTTCCTTTGGGAAAACTAAGCCATGGATATACAGAGGTCTCATACAGCCCACTAGGAGTAGATGATTTTATATTGCAAACAACTCATTTAGTGCCCTTTGGGAGAGTGTTGAAAATTCCCAGGATACTCTTAGTGCTTTATTTAAAACAATGACTGACAGGAACTATTAGACAATGTCCAATCTCCTACTATATGTACACTAACTTCTGTTGTCCATCTTTTACTATCTGATTCATCTATCATTGTATTGGAAAAGTATAATATGCAGACTTCTGCAAAAACACTTCCCTTTGTATATGTGTGTATGTGGTTCAGGGAGTGAGACTATAAAGAAAGATTCTTTAATAAAGTATTCAACAGATACACAGTGGACCTGATCATCTGTGCCAACAAAGCCTCAATCATCACTGGTGCTCAAAGGTGTCAATCATCATCTCACTTTGTGTCAGCGATGAGCTAAGCTCATCCCTCAGACTGGAAAACAGAACTGAGTGGGAGGATCCAAGTAGATGAGGAATGTTTTAAAAGGGGGTATTTAAGTTTTGGGTGCTTTTATTAAGAAGACAAGGTTTTAGCTAGATCAGCTCCTGCGTGTGGGACAGATGACACCAGAAGATGTACAGAAAGCCTGAGGGAAAGGATCCCTAGGGAACTGTCTGGATATTCACATCAATCTGTCTCCATTGGACAATGGTTAGTTACCTTAGAATCTTAATTGTTATCTTAATATAATATTTGAGATATTGGAACATCTTTTGTTTCATTTGCTAGACTCTTTAGGTACTGTATTTTTAAGAAGAGATAACTTTTAGTTTTATCTGGGACCTGAGAACAGAAATGATAAAAGGAGATTCTTCCCACCAGGTTTGTTCAATATCTTCTTGGGGCCCAGATACTATGAAACATTATCTTAGAAACTCTTCTCTGCTCAAAACTGGCTGACTTTTGTTTAAATAGAGGGCTTGTTTCCTTAAGTCACCTCTACCCCCTACCCTAAATTACAGCTAAGGAATTTAAAATGGAGAATTTCAAAAAAAAAAAAAAAAATAAAATAAAATAAAATAAAATAAAATAAAATGGAGAATTTCTAGTCCAGGATAAGCAACTATGTGGTACAAATTCCTCCTTTGCCTCCTTCCTTGCTCAGGTGATGCAGACATCGCCAAATGAGTGTATTTTCCCATTCAGCTCAGATGTGTGTAAGTAATAATATAATTCCTGTTTTACAGATGAAGAAACAGAAATTTAAAAGTTAAATAACTTTTATAAATCTCTATGACTCCGAAGCCATTATTCTCCAGGAATCAGTACTAATTGATCAGAGTTGGCAAGTAATATGAAATTTATTTGTTACCC
Source organism: Canis lupus dingo (assembly GCF_003254725.2). Lineage (NCBI taxonomy): Eukaryota > Metazoa > Chordata > Mammalia > Carnivora > Canidae > Canis > Canis lupus. Next base: position 5,816,347 of record NC_064263.1, on the reverse strand, counting down.
AGGATCTATTCAACCTCATTAGTTTTCATGAAAAACAGTTAAGTCCAGAGTTTGAATAACATACGAGAAAGTGTTTTGCAAATTTGTAAAGAATGCCTAAGATGTTAATTATTTTTATTAATTATCAAAAAATACAAGCCCAGTTAGGTTACAGCAATTCTGAAATTTGAGTGAACATCAGAGTCACCTTTATGGTTTGCCAAGCCCCACCCCAGAGTGAATGTAGTAGACCGGCCCAAGAATTTGCACTTCTAACAGATTCCCATGTAATACTGTGGCTGCTGGTCTATGAACCACACTTAGAACCACTGGTTTGCAACATACCTGAACTCAAATTTCTTATCCAGAAATTTCTCTTTATTTTTTCCTTTTACATGTTTCCAAGGCTCAAAAATATTTTACAAACTACAATTTCTCTATTACCTCAAGTGAATAAATTTTAAGGCAAGAAAAGAGAATCAAACTGGCTTTTGTAGATATTTTTCTGCTGCTGTCAAGCCTCCTTTCTTGTGCATTCAATGAAATGTTCATGTTGACAAATGTAAATATGTAATCATTGGGCAAGAGCCAGCATGGATTTTAACACTAATTGGAAGAGAAATTGCACCTAGGTATATGAGAAAAGAATTAGAGCCATGATAAGGATGGAGTAGGTAAGTTAGGGCTTGAACCAGGAAATGGCTGAATTTAGGAAATCCAAAACCATAGGGTCTCCATGAACTATCTCTGAGAAGTACTGTCACAAAAGAGATGCTGTTGAACTTTGCATCTTCCTCTACGCTTCTCTACTTCCTTCTCTGGACCTGAGATCCCAGAGATATTCCGCCTGAAGAGCAGTTTCTTGAACACAATGGCCTGGATTTAAATCAGTAAGAATCAGTGAGTACTGATGAGTCATTGAGAAAAGAAGAGAGGATTAGTGACTCCAGATCTTTCCTCTAATAGAATACCTCTTCCCCTCTAAGGCTCCGGTGGCAAAAGTGAGCATCCATGGCAGCGGAGAACCTTTCAGAACTGGTCAAGGCAAACAGAAGTCAAAGCAAAAGCTGAGACAAACGCAATATTTAGGTTGCAAGCTTATATATACTGGACAGAACTTGGCTTTAGGAAGGTGAATGTTTTATTCGGCTTTTACCTAAGTAAGGGTCAAGAAATGACTGAACTTGTGTCAGCAGCTTTGTTAATATAAGTACTTTCTGAAATTGTGTGTGTAGATGGGTTATGATATCCATCACATGTTAGCAGGCTAGGAAAGGGGGGATTATGAAAAAATTGCTTTTGGAAAGGACAATGGATCTGATAAAGTAGAGAATTATTGATCTGAACAAACAGTGTCTGAAGTTTCACTGTTACTTCCAGTAATGGTGGGGAGGAGAGGACCAATGGAACTGGGGAAAGGGCTGCTGTTCCTCAACGGGAGGGACAATCTCTTTCTTCCACTGCTCTGAAAGACAGAGCTTGGAGCAGTCTGGTGACTATCAGAGGACAAAGCTACATACAGTAAGGGTTCCTGAGCAGTGGGGTCACAATCGTCACAATCCTGAGACCTATCTGGAGCCCACCCTGCATATGGACTTTGGAATGTGAGATAACGAATATCTTAATTGTTTAAGTCAGTTTTGTTTCTTAGACTTAAAGCCACATGTATTCTAACTATAAAGGGTAAGATGGAAGGATACTGGTTCTCATTATCATCTCTAAACCAATTGATTTTTAAAAAATCAATACCAGGTACTGGTATTATTTTAATTTTTTAAACAAAATGTTAAGGGATCCTTTGTAGTTTTTTAAATAAGAGCTGAGGACCACTGATGTAGATATTAATCTTTCTTTTATGTTTCACAAAAACTTCAGAGAGTGTGGGCTCTTGGTATTTCAAAGGCTAAATCAATCAGCTGATTTATCAATTTAGTTTAAAAATCAGTTAATTCTGTAAAAATTCAGAGATGTTCCACTTTTAGCTATCAAGGGTAAGCAATAGTTTAAGTGGCTTACTATTTCACTTTCTAACCAGTTATATGGCCTCATACAGATAGGATATTGTAATATCAGAATTTAGTAACTAGTAATATTGTACCAAAGTGTGATTAATACATGTGCAGCCAGAACTCAATGAAGCAATTTTCAATGCCCTATAAATAGCAAGATTCTGCAAAAATGAGGGTCATATTCCTGGCAAACGTGTCACAGCTAATGTCTATCAACTGACTAATGTTCATTAGCATTCAACCCATTAATAGATTGTCTTTCTGTGGGCACTTCTGTTCTTAATTTATAGTTCTTTGTGGTGTAGAAATAGCATGTTCTTTGAAGCTAAACCTGGGCTGAAACCCCAACTTGGATACTTATTAATATGGAAGCTTTGGTCAAGTTACTTGATGCCACTAAACTTTAATTTCTTTGTCTATTAAATAGGGATAGAAAAATAAACTATATCATTAGATTGTTAAGCATATAGAATTTATATGTAAAGAAACTAACAATGTGCCTTTGCATATTAAGTAATCAATACATATTTTCCTATCTTTCCTTTCTCCTAATTTTCCTCATTAGGGGTTTCCAGAACATCAGTGTTTAGAATCAAAGAGTGGGCCTAACCATGACCTGAGCAAAACAATATTCAGAAACTCCTGTGAATGTCTGGTAAGTGGTGACACTGGCCATCAGACACCAGTTTAGATGGATCTGGGGAGCTTCCTGGGAAAGAAGGCAAGCTTTCTGCTGTTGGTATCAGACACAGCTGAGCATATCTGGAGTATTTGTGGGACTGGACAGCTGCAGTCCAGAGCTGAGACACCTCTAGGCGGGGGTGAGTGTTGGAGGCTCCCCTTTCCCACCACTGAGCTCATTAACAGAGGGATGGGCAACACAGTAACTGATCACAGTTTTGTTTTGTACTGTTTTCCCAGTCACTGCCTGAATTCTTGAACAAAGAGCCTGTAAAAAAAAAACAAAGCAGTTTCTCACTAAATTCTGTAACTCATTGGAGATGGGCATGCTGCTTGGGGTCACCTTAAACAACATGCAGCACAAAGAGCAATATTGAGTCATTCTCTGTCCTCCGAGTCTCCCGGCCCTTGAATCTGGACAGGTCTGGAACCATAAGAGCTCAGAGGGTTGGTGGTGGGACTCATGGACCGATGGGGCCCCCCAAAAAAAGAGGATCAGCAGTGGCTGACCTACCAGGGTGCTGCTTGGAAAAACAGCAGAAGTGACCATGGTGCTTGGAGCAGAGGGAGTGGCTTCTCTGGAGCAGAAATGAGGGCCCTTGCGTTCAGCTACATATGTGACACATAGGCCCCCAAACTACAGCTGCGTGTAGGCTTCAAATCATTTTATCACTTTCTTGGGCATGAAGATATTTACAGAACAATATTTGAGCAATCACTAAAATGCAAAATTCTAAAAAAATATATTTATGGAAGGATATATGAGATATCAATATAATATACCCTTGCAGTTCATTTGTTTTTATGGTTGTATGTACCTTTTCACATCTGGAAATTCTGAAAAGCAAGATGTTAAATATTCATATCCCCTAACTAAAATGTGAAATAAACAATTTTTAATTTGGAGGTGAGGTGTCAGCTCAGGTAGATATGTGGACAAGGACTCCAAGTCACATCTTTGCCACATAACTATGCTTAGCCACAGGGATAAACATCTTAATTCCATTTATGGAGCACTTTATCTATGCCAAGCCCTGAGCCCCGCACTGAAATATAATGTGTCATCTATTCATTTCTTGTATGGCAGGAACCCTCTAGGATGGGTACGATGTTTATAGATGGGGCTTCGAGGACATAAGTGACTTAACTCACTTGGTTGTGAAAAAGGTGAGTTGAGATTTAAATCCAGATCTTTGCAGCCATAAACTTCTGCTCAAACCCCCATTCAGTGTTCCTCACCTGTTTCACATCATGTTTGATTCTAGTTAACACATGGATAACTGGGCCCATGTCTAGGTCTTTAGAATGGCCACATTGGTATCACCTGAGAACATATTAGGAATGCAGCATCCCAGGTCCCACCCCAAACCCACTGAGTCTGAATCTGCAGTTAACAATATCCCCAGCTGATTTGTATACATATTAAGATCTGGGAAGTACAGTCCAACATTACACTCACCTTCTCTGCCCAAGTACCTTTTAAATGTATCCATTTAATGTAAAAACTGCAGCTAGTTTATTGTCTAAAAGTCTCACAGCCTTTTTTTTTTTTAATTTCAATTCCAGTGCAGATAACATACGGTGTTATATTACTTTCAGGCATACAATATAGTGATTCAACAATTCTATACATTGCCCAGTGCTTATCACACGTGTAGTCCTTAATCCCCATCACCTATTTGATGCAACCCCCTACCCACCTCTTCTCTGGTGATCATCAGTTTGTTCTCTAGGTTTTTTTTTTTTTAAGTTTATTTATTTATTCATGAGAGAGAGACACACACACACAGAGGCAGAGACACAGGTAGAGGGAGGAGCAGGCTCCATGCAGGGAGCCTGACGTGGGACTCGATCTCCAGTCTCCAGGATCATGCTCCAGGATCATGCCCCAGACTGAAGGGGGCACTAAACTGCTGAGCCACCCAGGCTGCCCTGCTCTCTATGGTTAATAGTGTTTTCTTGGTTTACCTCTCTCTCTCTTTCTTTTTTCCCTTTGTTCATTTGTTTTGTTTCTTAAGTGCCATATATGAGTGAAATCATATGGTTATTTGTCTTTCTCCAACTGGCTTATTTTGCTTAACATTATACTTACTAGATCCATTCATGTTGTTACAAATGGCAGTTGTTCATTCTTTTTGATGGCTGAATAATATTTCATAATATATATACCACATCTTCTTTATCTGTTCATCTGCCAATAGACACTTGGGCTGCTTACATAGTTTGGCTATTGTAAATAATGCGGCAATAAACATAGGGGTACATATATCCCTTTGAATTGGCATTTTTGTATTTTGGAGATAGGTCTATTTTTAACTTTTTGAGGAACTTTCGTATTGCTTTCCAGTTTGCCTTTCCAGTTTGCCATCCCACCAACAGTGCATGAGGGTTCCTTTTCCTCCACATTCTCTCTAACACTTGTTTCTTGTGTTTTTGATTTTAGCCATTCTGAAAGATGTGAGGTGATATATCATTGTGGTTTTCATTTGTATTCCTCCTCTGATGATGAGTGATGTTGAGCATCTTTTCATGTGTTGTTGTCATGTTGGCCATCTGGATGTCTTCTTTGGAGAAATGTCTGTTCATGTCTTCTGCTCATTTTTAATTGGATTATATGGGGTTTTGTGTTGAGTTGTATAAGTTATTTATACATTTTGGATACTAACTCTTTATCAAATATGTCATTTGCAAATGCCTTTTCCCATTCAGGAGATTGTCTTTTAGTTTTCTTGGTTGTTTCCTTTGCTGTGCAGAGGACTTATATTTTGATGTATTCTCAGGAGTTTATTTTTGCTTTTATTTCCTTTGCCTCAGGAGACATATCTAGAAAAATGTTGCTACCACCAATGTCAGAGAAATTATTGCCTGTTCTCTCTTTTAGGATTGTTATGGTTTCATGTCTCAAATTTAGATACTTAAGGAATTCTGAGTTTATTTTTGTATATGGTGTAAGAAAGTGGTTCAGTTTCATTCTTTTGCATGTTGCTGTCCAGTTCCCAACAACATTTGTTGGAGAGACACTCTTCTTCCCATTATATATCCTTTCCTCCTTTGTTAAAGATTAATTGATAATATAATTGTGGGTTTATTCCTGGGCTTTTTATTCTGCTCCATTGATCTATGTGTCTATTTTTGTGCCCCTACCATATTGCTTTGATTACTACAGCTTTGTAATATAACTTGAAGTCTGGAATTGTGATACCTCCAGTTTTGTTTTTCTTTTTCAAGATTGCCTTGACAAATTAGGGTTCCATACAAATTTTAGGACTGTTTGTTCTAGTTCTGTGAAAAATATTGTTGGTATTTTGATAAGATTTCATTAAATCTGTAGATTGATTTGGGTAGTATAAACATTTTAACAATATTTGTTCTTACAATCCATGCACATGGAATGTTTTTCCTTTTTTTTTTTTTGGTGTCATCTTCTATTTCTTTCATTAGTGTTTTCACAGTATAGGCTTTTCACCTCTTTGGTTAAGCTTCTTTCTAGGTATTTTATAATTTTTTGTGCAATTATAAATGGGATTGTTTTCTTAATTTCTTTCTACTGTTTCACTATTAATATATAGAAGTGCAGTGGACTTCTGCATACTGATTTCATATTCTGTAACTTTACTGAATTCATTTATTGTTTTAGTTTTTTGGTAGAGTCTTTAGGGTTTTTATATAGAGTATCATTTCATCTGTAAATAGTGAATGTTTTACTACTTCCCTACCAATTTGGATGCCTTTTATTTCTTTTCATTCTCTGATTGCTGTGGCTAAGACTTCGGGTACTATGTTGAATAAAAGTGGTGAGAATGGCCATCCTTATCTTGTTCCTGACCTTCAGGGAAAAGCTCGGTTTTTCAGTATTGAGTATGATGTTAGCTATGGGTTTTTCATATATGGCCTTTGTGACCATATGACTAAGGCCATATATGAAAAACCCATAAAGTACTTTCTAAAGCTACTTTGTTGAGGGTTTTTATTATGAATGGGCATTGTACTTTGTCAAATTCTTTTTCTGCCTCTATTGAAGTGATCCTATGGTTTCCATACTTTCTCTTATTGATGTGATGCATCATGTTGACTATTTTTTTTTTAGTTTTTATTTATTTATGATAGTCACACACAGAGAGAGAGAGAGAGAGAGGCAGAGACACAGGCAGAGGGAGAAGCAGGGTCCATGCACCAGGAGCCCGACGTGGGATTCGATCCTGGGTCTCCAGGATTGCGCCCTGGGCCAAAGGCAGGCGCTAAACCGCTGCGCCACCCAGGGATCCCTCATGTTGACTATTTTATGAATATTGAACCACCCCAGGAATAAATTCCACCTGATTGTGATAAATTATTTTTTAATGTATTGTTGGATTCAGTTTGCTGGTATTTTGCTGAGGATTTTTGCATCTATGTTCATCAGAGATATTGGCTTGTAGTGCTCTCTCTCTCTCTCTCTCTCGTGTGTGTGTGTGTGTGTGTGTGTGTTGCCTTTATCAATTTTGATATGAAGGTAATGCTAGCCTAAGAGAATGAATTTGGAAGTTTTCCTTCCTCCTTTATTTTTTGGAAAAATTTGAGAAAAATAGGTATTAATTCTTCTTAAATGATTGATAGAATTTGTCTGTGAAGCTGTTGGGACCTGGACTTTTGTTTGTTAGGAGTTTTTTGATTACTGATTCAATTTCCTTGCTAGTTATTGGTCTGTTCAAATTTTCTATTTCTTCCTGATTCAGTTTTGGGAGGTTATATGTTTTATCCACTTCTAGGTCATCCACTTGGTTGGCATATAATTTTTCATGATAGTCTCTTAAAATCACTTGTATTTCTGTGATGTCAGTTATTATTTCTCCTCTTTCATTTGTGATTTTGTTTATTTGAGTTCTCCTCCCTCCCTTTTTTGGGTGAGTTTAGCTAGAGTTTATCAACTTTGTTGATCTTTTCAAAGAACGAGCTTCTTGTTTCACTTTCATTGATCGTTCTGCTTTTTTTTTTTCTGTATCATTTATTTCTGCTCTAATCTTTACTATTTCCTTCCTTCTGCTAGTTTTGGGTTTTGTTTGTTCTTTTCTTTGCTCCTTTAGGTATAAAGTTAAGTTCTTTATTTGAGATTTTTCTTGTTTCTTGAGGTACGCCTATATTGCTATAAACTTTCTTAGAACCATATCCTGAAGATTTTGGACCATTGTGCTTTTATTTTTGCTTGTTTCTAGGTACCTTTTGATTTCTTTGAGTTCTTGATCTACCCATTCATTGTTTAGAAGCATTATTTAACCTCCATGTATTTGTGGTCTTTTCAGATATTTTCTTGTGGTTGATTTCTAGTTTCATAGCCTTGTGGTCAGAAAAGATGCACAGCATGACTTTTATTTTTTTAAATTTGTTGAGACTTATTTTGTGTTTTAACATGTGATCTCTTCTGGAGAACATTCCTTGTGCATTTGAAAAGACTGTGTAGGGTCACCTGGTTGGCTCGGTCAGTTAAGCATCTGCTTTCAGTTCAGGTCATGATCCCAGGGTCCTGGGGATTGAGCCTTATATTGGGCTCCCGGCTCAGTAGGGAGCCTGCTTCTCCCTCTGCCCCTTGCTCTGCTCATGCTCTCTCTCTCTCTCAAATAAAATAAATAACATCTTTAAAAAATGGGTATCCTGTTGTTTTAGAATAGACTATTCTGAATGAATCTGTTAGATCCATCTGGTCCGGTGTGTCATTCAATGTCATTGTTTCCTTGTTGATTTTCTGTTTGGGTAATCTGTGCATCAGTGTAAATGGAGTGGTAAAGTCCTACTATTATTATATTACAGTCAATTATTTCCTTTATATTTGATATTAACTGTTTTGTGAATTTAGGTACTTCCATATTGGATATATAAATATTTAGAATTGTTATATCTCTTGTTGGATTGTCCCTATCATCATCATCATCATCAATTATTATACTTTGCCCTTCCTTGTCTTTTGTTTCAATCTTTGTTTTAAAGTCTATTTTGCCTGATATAAGTATTGCTACACTGATTTTTTTTGACATCCATTTGCATGATAAATCTTTCTCTATGCCCTCAATTTTAGTCTGCAGGTGTTGTTAGTCTTAAATCAGTGCCTTGTAGGCAACATATAGATGCATCTTGTTTTTTTTTTTTATCTATTTCATAGACCCTATGTCTTTTAATTGGAGCATTTAATCCATTTACATTCAATGTAATTATCAATAGATATGTATTTATTACCATTTTGTACTTGTTTTGTGGTGTTTTTGCTCTCTTTCATGTTTTTTAAAAATACTTTATTTATTCATAGAGACAGAGAGAGAGAGAGAGAGAGAGAGAGAGATCGGCAGAGACACAGGCAGAGGGAGAAGCAGGCTCCATGCAGGGAGCCCAACGCGGAACTCGATCCCGGGTCTCCAGGATCACACCCTGGACTGAAGGCAGCGCCAAACCGCTGAGCCACCCGGGCTGCCCATCTTTCATGGTTTTTTATGTTGGTAGTGATATACTGGGATTTCTTTCTCTTTATTTTTTACATATCCATTACAATTTTTGATTTGTGGTTACCACTCAGTTTATAAACATACTTCTGCATATAGCAGTCTATATTAAGTTGATGCTTAAGATTGAACCCATTCTTTACTCCTTTCTCCCCACCCCAAATGTTTTAAGTATATGGTGTCATAGTTTATAGCCTTTTATTTTGTGAATTCCTTGACTGATTTTTACAGATATACTTATTTTTACTGCTTTTGTATTTCCTTCTTTTCGTACTCTTACTCATGGTCTTTCCTTTCCATTTAGAGTTCCTTTTAACATTTCTTGTAGGGCTGGTTTAATGGTCATGAACTCCTTTAGTTTTTATTTGTCTGAAAAGCTCCCTATCTTTCCTTCTACGCTGAATGATAGCCCTGGTGGATAGAGTATTCTAGGCTGAAAATTTTTTTTTTTTTCCTTTCAGCACTTCGAATATATCCTGCCACTGTCTTCTGGCTTGCAAAGTTTCTACTAAACATCTGTGGACAGCTTTATGGGTCTTTTCCCTTGTATATAACTGTCTTCTTTTCTCTTAGTGCTTTAAAAATGTTTTCTTTATCACTACTTTTTATCATCTTAATTACTATGTGTCTTGGTGTGGACATCCTTGGGTCGATTTTGTTGGGGGATTTCTGTGCCTTCTGGATCTAGATATCTCTTTCCTTCCTGATTCAGGAAGTTTTCAGCTATTATTTCTTCAAGTAAAATTTCTGCCCCTTTCATCTCTCTTCTTCTGGGATCCCTATAATGTGAATGCTATTACACTTGATAGAGTTGCCAAGTTCCCTAAGTCTATTCTCATTTTACATACTTTTTTTCCTCTCACCTTCGCAGCTTGATTATTACCATTTCTCCATTTTCCAGGTTGCTAATTCACTCCTCCACTTCCTCTAGCCTGTAATTTACTCCATGTATTATATATTTTAATATTACTTGTGTTCTTCATCTCTGATTGGTTCTTTTTAACCTTTTTTTGTGCCTCTTTGTGAAACATCTCACTGTTATTCTCCACTCTTTTCTCAAATCCAGTGAGTAGATTTATGATCATGACTTTAAGTTCCCTATCAGACATATTTACTTATCTGTTTTGTTTGGCTCTCTTTCCATGATTTGGTCCCATTCTTTCATTTAGGACATATTCCACTGTCTACTCACTTTGTCTAACTCTCTATGTCTGTTTCTCTGTGTTACAAAAGTCAGCTATGTCTCCTGCTGTTTATGTGGTGGCCTTATGAAGAAGAGGTTGCAGAGTGCCCTGCAGTGCAGCATCCCTTGTTCATCAGAAACTGGCATTTAAGGGATGTTGCATGTGGCCTGATGCTGTGTCCTGGCCACTTTTTCCCTCAGTCCAGCCATCTGCAGAGATTATCTTTGCCTGCTGTGGACAGTGTTTGTTCTTGGCTGGGTGGCATGTGCAGTTTTAACAAGTTACATGTTAGTCTGCTTGCAAAATGAGACCAAGGTGTGCCTCAGACTTTTGCAGAGTTCACCTTTGCCATCTCCACCCCAGGGGTGTGCCAAGGACCCACATAATGTGCAGGTGGGGAGATGCAAGGATGTCAAGGTTTTGTTGGTTTTCTAGAAGAAAAGACCAGCAGTTCTGTACTTGAGGCTTAACTGGGAAGGGTAGTCCATGAAAGCAAAGGGGAGGTGGGGCGTGGTGTAAGCAAGTCAGATAGTAAATATCAGTGCTGTGCTGGTTCCCACAGACGTCCATATTTTTCTGCTGGAGGCCGGGGAGGGAGATGGTGCCTGTTAACACCTTTGTTCCTGGGGAAGTATCTCAGTGATTCCCTACATCTCAAGGACACACTGAAATGAGTAAATTACTGTCCTTTTCATATGTACCAAATGGTTTTCAAACTGCTGCTTCTATGCTGTATCTCTGTGGGCTGTGTGTTGTGCTATCCCTTTAAGGATGGAGACTCAGCTTCCTCTTGCCCTTCCCAGAATTAATCCCACTGATTTTTAAAATTCCAGGATTTAAGTCCAACTTGTAAGGGCTCATAAAATTTGCCTCCTCTTGTTTTCCAAGCCAAATGTTATGGGGATTCATTTCCCTCATGTGAGCTCCATGATATAATAATCTGTTTCTCTCCCCTCTCCTTGCCCATGGTGCCATCTCCACTTCAGAGAGCCATAATCTGTTTAGCTCCCCACTGTGTCTCTGCCCTTCCTACCTTCTTTGGTGGTCTTTTCTCTACTGTCAGCTGTGGAGTTTGCTTTGTCAGTCTTTGGGTTATCTTCTGCATTACTTACATTGATGTGAATGTTATCTAGTTTTATTGCTGGGATACAGTAATCTCAGGATTCCTATTCTGCCATCTTCTCAACCTACTCCCCACTATCTCACAGCTTTGAAGAAAGGCAAATAATGCAAGATTTACTCATTTCGCTTTCTGACTGGGCTTATATGATGTCAAATAATTGGTTGAACAATACACAACTGAAGCTGGCTGATTATCTGATGCCATGGTTACCCCAAAAACTTAAGTAAAAGTCTTTATTTCAAAATAAATGACCTCAGTCACAGTAGTTGTGTGAATAGTTACAGCCAACATCTTTCTTTAAGACAAGGCCAGAAGGACCACTCCTTGCTTGCCTTGTCTTCCACCAACATAAATTTAATTCAGCTTGTGTCAACTGGTTGCTGCCTATTAGTATAAGTAAGAGAATAGCAGGGCAGATCATATTCATAAAAGACCCAGTTTCTGAGTACTCCAAAAATATTAAGCTTTGATTTACTCTACAAAATCTAGAACAAAAAGCCATGCCGAGCATTTAAAGAGGTTGTGATAATTATAGTAGAAGAAGTCTTTTTTTTTTTTTTTTCATTGTTGCACCTGGCATCTGGGAACTTAAGAACATCTTATTACCAGGAAAACTAAGGGAAAACTTGAGTTAATTTGCTCTTACAGTGACAACCCACGTGACATCTAGGATACGTGGTCTGCAAAAGAGTTCAAAGGTTTGGTTTAAAATCTATTCCTAGATGAGAGCGAAGGAAACCAATTACCAGGGAATGGGTAATGATAATTAAGACAATGTTATGATTCACTAAGGAAAGCCTGAGTTATGAACAATGGACAGTGGCATATAAAATACCTGAGAGCAGAGTTTAAGGATGTGTTCTTTCTTATTAATTGCTGGTTTGGTGACATGGTGTATAAAAGTTATTTTTTAAAGAAACAAAAAAAGTCCACAGTCTCATCATAGCCTTGGCAAATTTTGCACGTTGCTAAATTTCATGACCTTGGAGTGTCTTTAACTAACCCAACATTTATCAGCATGAACTGTGATTTGGTTTTATATTTTTGTATAATAATCATGAGATATGATCCCGTATGGAATTTCTATAACTCTAAACAGTCTTCTATTAAATAACATAAGTTGAACTTTATAATTTAGCACACTGATTATGTTCACTCATTCATGTAAAATGTTCCCATCTTTGATATTATCTCTTCCAAATCAAACCCAAAATAAAATTTATTTTGTCTGGATTAATATATTTTGGGCCATGGACTGGGTTTACATGCAGCTGCTGAAGCAGACTGCAGTGAGCCGGATATGATCATTTTGGCCATCTTCCCAAACAATCCCAATCATGGAGTCTAAATGCCAGATGGAATGGTATAGTGGCCACGATGATGGGATCACAGCTCAATCAATCAGCGAGTGTAACTGACACCCATCCAGCTTCACCAGCTGGTGAGTGAGAAAAAGTATTAACATTTACAATGTTTCCTAAATTTCAATAGCTCTGGGCCACCCCCTCCCACCTGTTCACTTAGGTAGTCCAGTTCTTTATAGAGATGCCCAACTTCAAGTACTTCTGAGTCTTTTTAGGGGAGCTTGCAGGTATAGCTTGAAATTTCCCTGATTTCCACAAGTATATAGGCTCATGAAAGTCCACTCTTTCTCCAAGAGCATTTCAGGATGGAAGGAGTGAACTGCCTCACTTTGGTGCTAAACCACTGCTTGCAGCAATTGAGACCTTTTACTCTAGGCAACCCTCAGCACCCCTCTTTTCCAATATTCCCTTCGTGCTACTCCACTTCTTGCCAATTTCCCCTGGAGCCCTATGCTCTGTGTCCTGATGCACCTTGGTCCATTCAACTGCCAACCTCCTCTGAGCCACCTACCTCTGGGCTGCCTCCATCTGGGTTTTTAGTGATCTTTCCCAACCTAGTAAGATAACTGGCCTCCCTTTCTTTTGTCAGCCATTCTCAGGGAACAGTCTTAGAACAGAGAAGCATAGAGCCCTGGCTGACAAGTTTCTCTTTCATTTAATGTCTTCTTCATAGAGCACAACCTCATACTGTATGTGAAACACTGCTCCCAACACTCACCAACACTTGGATACCAAGGGGATCAAAGGATGGGTTTTACTAAAGCTTGTTCAGTAATCTTCAACATGTATGGCTATCTGGTAAAGAAGGAGTGGAGAACTGAACTGATATCTGAGGCCACTGAGCAGCTTCTCACTCTCCTCTTTATGAATTAAAGAGGACTCAGTCTGCAAGTTAGAGGTAGCCTGACTTATTGACCCAGACACAGGTGAAACTGAGAGCAGATGCATTGCCTAGGAGAAGTGGCAGTAATGGGGGAAGGAATGTCATGTAACCCCACAGAGTGGTGGCCAAGTTTAAGCTCTGATTAAAAAGAGCCACAGGGTGCATCTGCTGCAGTTTAAGACTCTTATTCCATAGAGGAGATAGGGAAGAACAGTCTGGGAGTGGCTCTGTGCTTTTATCACAGTAGCTGTTGTTCCACTTCCCCAACCTTCACCACAAGGGAGGTCTCCAGGCTCTACCTTTGCCTCCATCTTTTGCATGAACACTAAGTGGGGGTAAAACCTGCAAATTCCTGTTGCATCTATAGCTACTAGGGGTTCCATAATATAGTGCTAGGCCTTGTTTGGCCTTTTGTAGTTTGTTAAAAATTTCAATTTACCAGCTTTTTCTTCCTAGCTTATGTGGTATTCAGCACCTGTTCTAGGTTAGGAAGAGCTTACACCCCATCTCTCCTTGAAGGCACTGTCTTCTTACATTTCAGGATAGTGGGTTACCTTGTGAATTCAGAAGTTTGATGGGTTCAAGAGGAGCTATTATTCTGTAGATTATCCAGTTTTTTCTTGTTATAAGTGTGGAAGTGATGCTCTGATTTTCTATATCCTAAGTGGAAGCCAGAACTTTCTCGTGTAGAATTATTAAGCCATGTAAGCCATGTTAAGTAGTTTATATTTTATCACAAATGCAGTAAGAATCCATATGAAGTGTTTAGCAGAGGATTAGTATGGATTTATATTTTTAAAGGATCACATGTTTAGTATTTGTTGGACATCTGCTGTATGCCAAGAACTGGAGTTTCCAAGATAAATTTAAAAATAGCAAGAACAATGCCCTCAAAAAGTTCAAAATTAAGCAGATTAGTCTTACTGACTATAACAAATAGCTTAAAAATTTCAGAGCAAGTGCTATAATGAATGTCCTGGGAGAATTAAGAAGGGAGAATTTAATTTTAGTACATAAGGATAGAGATAATAGAAGAGGACATTTGGATTGTATCTTGAAACTTAATTTCAGAGTAACCTTGACTGAATAAGAGGAATGTCTAAGGTTTTCTTGTAAATTGCTTTGTAAATAACTTTATTTTAATTTCTTATCATTTTTTTCTAGACAAAAATAAGTTGCTAAGAAAGGAAGGAAAACATTCAAGTTTATCAACCAACCAGTACCATCAACAACAAAAACTAGCATCTTTCTAGTTTCCTCTTTTATCAAAAAGCAGTTTCTAGGAGCATCTGAATGGCCCAGTTGGTTAAGTGTCTACCTTCAGCTCAGGTCGTGATCTTGGGGTCCTGGGATCAAGCCCAGTGCCTGGCTCCCTGCTCAGTGGGAGTCTACTTCTCCTTCTTCCTCCCCTACTCATGCTCTCTCTGTCTCTGTCTCTTTTAAATAAATAAATACATTAATTAATTAAATTTTTAAAAAAGATTTGATTTATTTATTCATGAGAGACACACACAGAGAGAAAGGCAGAGACACAGGCAGAGGGAGAAGCAGGCTCCATGCAGGGAGCTCGATGTGGGAATTGATCCTGGGACTCCAGGATCAAGCCCTGGACCAAAGGCAGGTGCTAAACCACTGAGCCACCCAGGGATCCCCAAATCTTTTTTTTTTTTAAAGGAGTTCTTAGCTCTTAGCTCTTAAATGATGGCTAGTTTACTGAGATAGAACAACAGAAGTCATATAACAAAACAACTTTGGAAATTTATTATTGTGTTTCACCATAGTTCCTAAACTAGCTTACTCATAATTTCCTTGAGTCCTTTTACAAATGGAGATCTCTGGGGCTAGCATCCAAAGGGTCAAATTCATGCTGAGGAGGACAGGATTCTATACTTTTGTTTAGCTCTTAAGATGCATCTAAAAATCAGGTAGTATATTACAAATGGATTGTCTCATATTTATATTTCTTTTATCTTCATTTCTTTTATCTTAGTCTCCTCTAAAAGCAGATCCTGAGACAGAAACTTGATTGCAGATTTGAAAGGTGATCCCAGGAAGCATAAATGATGACATAGAGAAAGTAAAACAGAAAGGAAAGAAATCAATAAAGGATAAGTAAATGAGCTCATTACCACTTCAGGCATGTGAAACTTTGCCCGACTGGAAATTCTCTGAGGTGCTCATACAAAGTCTTTCCTGAAAAATCAGACTTTGGATAGCTATATTCTGACCAGGTAAGCAAACTGACCATGTAAGTCAGTTTGCTTGCCATATTTTGACCACTAAATCTCTCTTTTCAGGGATGAGTGTCTGGCTCAAAGGCCACCATCTATAAGCTATCTATCTAGTGTCTTATAGAATAAAAGATAAGTCCAGTTGATCAGATTCTCTCAAAACAAGGCAGTTGGAAGGGATATTTGAAACTGGGTATGATGCCATGAATTACAGATGGCTCCGTGAAAAGCAAGTATGAGAGAACAGAGATACCATTGGAGAGAGCCAGAAAGAACAACCAACCAGTCTCTAAATCTTTCTAAGGTACTGACAGCTTCTCTTGTTCCCTTGAGGCTCAACTGAATAAGCTATATCTATAATTCTTAAGACTAAGCTTGTCTCCTCTTCTGTAGGTCCATGTAGGTGTATCTTGACAGAAAACTCCCATTACTTGAGGGGAATTGAGTGATTCAAAAGAGCCTTGACTCGAAAAATTAAAGAAAGAGCCATATATCCGCAAATGGAAAACAGAACACGAAATAACTTCATAGTCCACAGCTTTAAAAATCTGGGACCAGATAATCAGAACTTGATTGTAATATAATTACAATGATTAGTTCTAAGTGAGAGAACTTTTTTCTTCATAAAACTGTTAGTCCTCTGGTCAAAATAAACTGATTACAAAGACATTTATGTCTAAATGCAGACAGTATAGAGATCAGAGCTTATTTTCATGGGAAAAAATATCTTCTAACATATCTCCAAAAAGCTGGGCCATCATATGGATCGTTCTTTATATATGTTTTCTGATTCCTCATATAGCCAATTCAAGAGGGAAAAATACTACGATTTTGGATGGTTGTTCTTTTCAGACTACAAAGTGAGTGAGAAGTTCAGTGCTCTGTATTTCTTAGGCTAAGTCTGGTAGTCAGCTTCTCACAGCCAGTCATTAATACCTAGGTAATCCTCTGGTCACAGCTGATCTTTGGAGCAGAGAATTTGGCCCAATGAACTTGCCCCAGGCCAAATTCTGTCTTTGGATGAACTTGCTGTTCTTGCAGAAGCCAGTGGGAAAGGCACCCATCCGTGCATATGGAAAACCAGGTTTCCCAGACTTTTTCTTTTTCTTGTTTCAAAGAGTAGCTCTTGAGAGGCAAGAGCTATGCAAAATCAGATTGACAGAAAGGAGGAGGATTTTTAATAGCTTGATAGTCTGGACTTTGATTATATTTATTTTAACAAATACTTAACACTATGTGTTTAGCACTGTTCTCAACATTATTCAAGGATAAAGAGAAATGTAGGACCCATCATTTTCCTCAGAAAGCCTACACTAAAGATGAATGATTAATTATGAAAGAAATTAATGTTTCTATACCACCAAATAACTTACAAATTGCTTACGTTTGTGAGTGTATTATATATATAAACACATATACATATAGTTCTACATATATACATATATTTGTATGCATTTATTCTCTTATTCAGTTCTCACAACAAAAGTAAATGGTATTATCATTATTCCATTTCATAGGCATAAAAAAATAAATTGAGCAAACTTGCTCATAACTTCTTGTGTAACTATTCCATCACTACACTGTAAACAAATCTGTATGTGTGTTCATCTCCTTCAGTGGACCAAGGCCTGGTAAACCTAGACAGAATCCTCTTCACCTTTATATCCCCAGACCCTAGCATTTGTTGACGGTCATTGAATCTCAGCCCCTGGTCCCTAGGTGACCTGCCTCCTAAGGCTGCTTGTCAATCAGGACTCCTGGTGCCTGTAAGTCTCAGCGTCCCCAGCTATACTGCACTTCTCAAATCCCAGATGAGGATGCCCTGTCCAGATTCCCTCACCATACCCCTACACCCCACACATTGTTCCCCCAACCCCCTGCCTGCAAACTACTTGCTAGATGAAGATGAAGATGATTTCCACTCTCTCAAAGGCCATCAGCTGGCCCCTCGAATATGCCCAGCTTATCAGAGCTGAGGAACTTGGGACTGCTGTGCTTAATAGTTCTAGGATCCTCCCATAGGCCAGTCCCTATACTCATGTCTTTATATACCTTATTTCATTTACATTGCTCAAGAACGTACATATTATTACAGATGAGAAAATACATTGCAAGAAGTAGGGAGATGCTCAAAGATCACATAACCAGCAAGAGTCAAAGTCGAAAGATCACACAATCAGTAAGAATAAATACCTGAAGTTCTTACGTTCCTAGGTGCCCCTTTAAAGGGCCTGCTTTGTGTTGAAATGTTGAATAAAATGTTTAGAGATTACGAATAAATCTGTCCAAGAGCAAGGTATTGAAGAAGACTTTGCAAGTATTCATTTCATCTTTTGTTTTTTTCCCCCACACCCTCCTCCAGACTGTGAGTTCCTTAATGGCTGAGACTGGACTTTGTTTGTGCTTTATGCTAAGCACATTGCCTGGAACAGTGGGTGTTCTAAAAATGTTTGATGAATGAATAGTGAATAAAGGAATTTCTTTGCCCACATGCAATTTGATCTTGCGCTTATGGCCTTTTCGTGCTGATGTCCCATTCAACTTGTATGCACCATACTAACTACTATGATTAGAATCCCTTCCATGTTACAGTCTCATTTCCTTAGTCACTGGGGATAGAGCTTTCCTCCAGTTGAAAATAATTTCAAAAATAGCTGTCTTACACTTGAAAATGAGAAAGGAGGGGCCACACTTTTGAAGGGAGCATGTGAGCTGATTTTGGTGGCATCCATGGAGCCCTAACCAGGACCTGAAACAAAATAGCAAAGGAGGGAAGGTTGGTCTTTGGGCCCCCTATCCTGTATCCTGAGGCATCCTCTCCTTTGTCATCTAAGAACCTGATGATGCCCTTACCTCTCAAAGCCCCACCATTCCTCTTGAATTGATTTGTGTTCCAAAGTTTCTTCCCTCCTCCACTCCATCAACATGTCTATTTCCCCACTGGCTGGCCTCTGCTAGGGGTCAGGTTATTTTATTTTGTACTCATGGATGACTCATAAATAGTCATCCTTTATAGTTGATATCTATATTGATCCATGAATGACTGATAGTCATCCTTTATAGTTTTCTTTCTAATAAAGAGAAAAAATACTTAACCAAAGTGATTTTTAAATAGTAAATTATTACTACTTTGATTGCTGAAGATAAGGAGGTGAACCATGCCAACAGACATTCTTACTGTGGGGAGATGAGAGAAAAGGAAACAAGTGGGATTATTCAAGCTCTGGTCTTAAATGATCAAGACCTTCAGCATGGGATCTACTGGAAGCCTGCAGATACCAGAGATGAAATTGCTGGTAGGAAGTCTCTGTTGGCTGCTGCTGTTACCTTCTAATCCAGTCCCATTTGGTTTCTCTGAAGGCCCTGAAAAAGCATTTTCCTTGCTTTTTGATGACTTAGGAGGTGATGTGGTGGGTCAGAAAAAGGTGCTTTTCTGAAAGAGGTTGCTGAGGCCTTTCTCTATATCGCAAGGAACTGGAATTTATAGCTTAGCCCATAAAAACTCTGAGAAATAAAATCCTTATGAGAGAAGACTCAGGTACACCACTTCTGTCATCAGGAATACTGTTGCTATCTGCTGTCCAGGCTGACTGTGGGGAGCAGGTTAAGAAAAAAGAAGCACCCTCACCCAGTGCCTGGGTACACGGCAGGTGTTCAGGATGTGTCTGATATTTTACTGTTTTATCCTAGATATTATGGGAGAAACACATGCATAAAAAATTATCACGCAATATAAGTGCAACATTGAAGGCAGCATCATATATATCTATAGCTTAATGCAATGAACATAGGGACAGAAATGGCCAATTCATTGGTGGTGAGGAGATGATCATAGATACATATTTTTTTGGTAATATTTGAGTTGGATTTTGAAGAATGTGTGGGA
This sequence comes from Canis lupus dingo, assembly GCF_003254725.2. Taxonomy (NCBI): domain Eukaryota; kingdom Metazoa; phylum Chordata; class Mammalia; order Carnivora; family Canidae; genus Canis; species Canis lupus. The sequence goes on along the minus strand of NC_064263.1, from coordinate 5,796,540 downwards.
CTTTATCAGGTAAAGAAAAGAAGTGGGCTATCTAAGTAGAAGCAATTGCACACACAAAGGCACAGAAGCTTGATAGAACATAGTTCCATGTTACCAGAAATTAGAGTGCATTTATTCATTTATTAGTTTATTTATGGGTTCATTCAACTAATATTTATCCAGCACCTATGATGCATTAGGCACTTATTGAAAGTTTTACTTATATTATTTTTGTTTTATATCTTACTGCAAGTTAAACTTACAGAAATTGCTTCTTACCAACTCTTAATAAGCTAAGGGTAATATAGCAAAGGGCTACATGTAGTTGGAGAACCCTAGTCTGAGAGCTTTTTAATCTACTCAGGATGTTCTGAGTCTTTTTATGACTTGCAGAACTATTTCCCCGTTACTTTTTCCAGCTCCAGAGGAAGCATCCTACTTTTTTAGATATATTCTGTGTTCTACAATCATTTTCACCTAACGAGTAACATAAGACTGTAACTGGCAGTGATGGCAAGAAGGGCAGCTAGAACTTTCCTTACCTTAAAATTAGACCCATAGAACTTGATAGATCCTTCTCTGTATAGCTTAAGTGAGGTAGGCTGCCCTTGAAGTTCCCACAATGATGGCACAATTCTGAGCTCATTAGAGCTTTACTGAGTTCCATGTCTCCAGCTTTCATCCAAGACCCACAGAGAAGTTATGTTTTTAAGTCCCTTCAGGAACACTCTATATTTGATGTAAACTCTTGAGTAAAGGTAACCAATAGGATTAGATTGGATGAAAGTAGAAATACTCTGAATCAGGAGAAGATTTGGCTGCTTATAATTGAAATTCAAATAAATGACTTAAAGAAAACCAAGGCTTATTTCTCATGTTGAGGAAATTAAGGTAACCCTCTGGGGAGAGATGGGAGCACTACAGCCATCCAGAGCCGTGCTTCCCCTATCATTCTACTCCACCATCCTCTGTGTGCATCTGCCCTTTTCAAATTACCTTATATTTCAAGATGGCAATCCAAGCTTCTATCTAAGAGTAAATGGGAGGTAAGAATAGCAAAGTTAAACTTCCTGCCCACTGCCTGTTCTCCTTTCAAGATATTGTCCAAGGAATCCCCGTCTAATAATTTTTACTTCCATCTCACTGACCACCCTTACTTGCATAGGAGGGTAAATATAGACTTTTAGTTGTGTGTATTTTCATCTGGAATGAATCATGCTTCTTTCTGAAAAGCAGAAGTGAATGGAGAGGTAGGTGAGGCCTAGTGCTATTGTCCATCTCCTTGAGTCGATAATCAAACTTCACTGGGCTTTGAAGTCTCCAGAACACATCTGGGAATTAAAGTCAGGGAATAGAACCCACAGTAAGATAGCCTTTCCACTGTAACTTCTAACCTCTATCCTTTCTTAAGATGCCTGCATAAAACTGTTCTAGAAAGTTAACTAACAAAGTATAATAAGCATCAGTGAGCATCTAAAAGTCTGCTTCAAGTAGGGAATGAGAAGTCCCAAGAATTTCAGTAGATGCCATTCTGCCTAACCACAGAATGTGTAAGAAAAGTTTTTGAACTGAGTGGAATTAAATGAATGAAAGGAAAGGGACATTTATTTTCCAGGTCAGGAATACTTAATACAACAACCACTGGTTGAATATCCATTATAGGCAATTCCCCTCTGTTTTTGGCTTCAGTGCAGAATTCTGCTCAATAAACATCCATACTTCCTTCTTATTACCTTCACCTGGTTACCTACTAGTTTATGTTAGAGGTCAAATATGTGCGGAGATGGATGAAACAACAAACGTGCCATCACTATTTCCTCTTGCAATGAATCATATTAAGAATCAATGTTAGGGGATCCCTAGGTGGCTCAGCGGTTTAGCGCCTGCCTTTGGCCCAGGGCGCGATCCTGGAGTCCCGGAATCGAGTCCCACATCGGGCTCCCTGCATGGAGCCTGCTTCTCCCTCTGCCTGTGTCTCTGCCTCTCTCTCTCTCTCTCTCTGTCTATCATAAATAAATAAATAAATAAATAAATAAATAAATAAATAAATAAATCTTTAAAAAAAAAAGAATCAATGTTAAAGAACATTCTGCGATGAAGTGGAGGGACAATCCATATTTGCTTTGTCCTGCACCAAGTTACGGAAGGCATAGAAGAGAAAAAAATCTGATGTGGTCCTTTCCTTCAATCTCACTAGAAAGATAAAACATATAATATGTTACTACTTCAAATAAATGTCAAACAAATCAAAGATGTCAGTGATGGATTATAAGTAACTACAAGAATAGGGGGCTACCCAGAAAAAAGGAGGCTGAGGAACCATAGCAGATAGTCCAGTGTACAAAAAGAGGCAGTAACATTGGGATACACCATGAGGTATCAATCCAAAGTGGAGAAGTAGGGAAAGCTTGGAGTTGAAGTAAGTGACTGGAAGTTAATGCCTTCATATCCAACCCAAGCAAGAGGGTAGAAGTAGGAGTTTTGTTATTGATGTCAATATTAGGGTGAAAAGGGCAAACCAAGCATTAATAATAGTAGGGGAATATGGTATAGACTAAGGTACTTATTTTAGACTTTAGCGCAAATGAGTCTACTCACTAGGAACAGAGATGAGATTGATAATGACAAGACAGGGACCATACTCCCTTTCCTCTGATTCTAAGTCCTCTGGCTTTGGGAAGATAGATACATCCTAGAAGTTAAGTGCAACAAACAAGGGAGCATGTGTCTGTGAGAGCTTGGGGTGGTAACTGCAGCCCAGGGGGAAAGCCTGTCAGATACTTTGAATAGTTCCGCATCAGACTGCATAATGCCTGATGCCAGGTTAATTGAATTTCTTCTAGTGACAATTCCTGTATCTTTGATTGACTTCACTAGAGATGGTAGCTTTGACATCATATCTAGAGAATCTCTGATTTCAGGAGAGAAATCTCAGACAGTTGGAGGAAAGCCCTTGGTGAAGAACAAACCACCAAGATAGTAAGCTATGTGGGGCAGAGGGACTCATGGCCAGGTATATAGCTAGGCAGCATTAGCTCTTTGTGGTCTCCAGAGATACCAACAATAGGTCTTATTTTCAGTGACTAGGCTGTAAGTGTATTACCTTTAGGAAGCAAGTGATAAACATAATGATCTGAATGAGTATCAAGATGAGATACAAAAAAATGGAAATAAGTCTACATTTCAGTAGAAGCAGGTATGTATGTAGAGGAGTGTTAACAGTCATAGTGTGCTTACTATGTGTTCTGCACGGTATCAAGTGCTTTCAGTTAAGTAACTTATCATTCTTGAGCATTTCCTATGTGTCAAGCACGGGGCCAAGTGCTATCAGAATATACCTTATACTTATTTTCTGATTAGGAGACTCACATACTATGGTTCTATGTTTTTCACGTTAAGAAACTAAAAGGCTCAGAGTGGTTGTATAACTTGCCCAGAATATAAAATCAATTAAATGACAAAGTTAGACATTCAGCCCATGATTTTCCAGGATACCCACGGTAATTTTCTTGAGAACAGAAGCCACATCCTTTTTTACCGTTATGCACCACGTATTAGAAAACATTTGTGTTGCTGTCAAAAAGAGGATGAGCATGTTGAAGAGCTGTTTTTGGAACCATTGGCTACCAATGAGATTTTGCTTTCAAAATGGGTTCCTCAGCCTCAGACACCTTTTGATTGGAGCACTGGATTTCCTGTCAGGTCCAGAGCTTACTGATTCTGTTTGCCTTGCTTTCTCTTGCACCAGCCACCGGTGAGGAATCTTACTGGAGTCATACTGGGACTTAGAGAGCTTATGGCCTTGAGGTTTGAAATTCCTTAAGCAGAGAGTGTGGGGATGTTCTTAAAGGTAATTAACTCAGTTGACCTCCGTCTTCTCTCAAAGCCTCAAGAGCTTGGCTGGAGGAGCTGTGGGAAGTGTGAAGCAAGGAATTGAATTCATTCTGCTCAACTATCATCAGTCAGCAGGCCGAAGTGTTCTTTCTTTCTTTCTTTCTTTCTTTCTTTCTTTCTTTCTTTCTTTCTTTCTTTCTTTCTTTCTTTCTTTCTTTTTTCTTTCTTTCTTTCTTTCTTTTGTATATTTTTTTATTGGAGTTCGATTTGCCTACATGTAGTATAATACCCATTGCTCATCCCGTCCAGTGCCCCCTCAGTGCCTGTCACCCAGTCATCCCAACCCCCCGCCCACCTCCCTTTCCACCACTCCTTGTTTGTTTCCCAGAGTTAGGAGTTTCTCATGTTCTGTCACTCTCACTAATATTTCCCACTCATTTTCTCTCCTTTCCCCTTTAATCCCTTTCAGTATTTTTTTATATTCCCCAAATGAGTGAAACCATATAATGTTTGTCCTTCTCCAATTGACTTACTTCACTCAGCATAATACCTTCCAGGTCCACCCACATGGAAGCAAATGGTGGATGTTCGTGGTTTCTAATGGCTGAGGAATATTCCATTGTATACAGGGACCACACCCTCCTTATCCATTCATCTTTTAATGGACACCGAGGCTCTTTCCACAGTTTGGCTATTGTGGACATTGCTGCTGTAAACATTGCAGTGCAGGTGTTTTCTGACAGAGTGGGCTGGCCGCCCTCTCTGCAGAGTAGCCCAACTGCCTGGGGTCATGTCAGGAAGCCTGGTGTGCTGATCTAGTCATTACCTCACCGTTTCTCCTGAGATCATGGGCCCTTGAAGGAGCACAGGAGCTGGTGGTAGGGCTGCAGCTCAGCTCACCTGCCCTGAGATCAAGGAGCCAGGAGACAGTCTTTGGAACTCCATTAGCCGTGTCACAAATCAGGAGACCTGGCCGTTTGGTGGGAAAAGCAACAATTAAGCAGCTTGCCTGTGGCACAGAGTAAGTCTGGGGAAAAATGTAGAATCTGGATAGGTAATGTATGGGAGCTCTGTACATTCTGCTCAAATTTGCTGTGAACCTAAAACTGCTTTAAAACAAAATGTATTTATTTATTAAAGGGTAGAACTTGCACCTAGCCACTATGAATTCAACCACATAGATCTTGCCTTGTTTGAGTTACTGAAAGGGCCAGGTCCTAGGATATTCATAACTTACAAGCAGTTGCTAATTCCACCAGCCCTGCTAATATTCCTAGTTGATTTTCATTTTTTTTCATTTGTTTTTAAAGTAGTGTAGTAACCTTTTTTTCAGTAATAGCTAGAAAGAGCCAAGGTAGCATTCTACTGTCTGGTACCATGTTGAGGTTGCAGGGTTGAGGTGTGAAGAATGTAATTTTAAAAGTACTTGCATCATGTGTTAGGCCAATGCTTTCTCCATTACATCACATTGTTTTCCTCAAAGTAAAGAATGATCTCCAATTCAGTTCCAATTTCTCAAACCAGATTGCTACATAATGTGTTGAATTAAAATGCAGCATATGTCCGAACTACTTTTTCTTTTTTTTTTTCTCTTACTTCACTGACTGCTCATTCTCAGTCTTCTTGTCTAGATCCTTCTCATCCCCCAGACCTCTTAGCAGTGGAGTGTCCCAGTCTTAGGCCCTGTTCTGTTCTTCTCTCCAACCAAACTCCCTACATTGACAATTTCGCCCAGTCTCAGGTCTGCAAGTGCCATTCTAAACATCTGCCTTCATTCCAGACCTCTTTTTTGAACTCCAGACTTGCCCAGTTGACATCTTCAACTCAGTATATCAGAAACACCAGATCACCTGCAAACATGTTCCACTTACAGTTGTCCTGTATCTTTGACGGCAACTGTCTTTCAGTATTCGGTTAAACTAGGCTCCTATCTTTCTCTCTCACTTCCTATCCCACCAGTCAGGAAATCCTGTTGACTCTGCCATCAAAGTATATCCATAAATCCAACCACTTCCTGTCACCATCATTGCTACCTCTGTGGTCTGAACCACCATTTATTTCCAACCTAGATTTCTGCACTAGCATCCCGATTTTTCCTCCTGGAGTATATTTTCAACATGTCAGTCAGACTTGTTATCTTAAAATATTAAGTTAGATTATCTTACTCCTCTGCTCAAAAACCTGCAATATCTTCCCATTTTTGTCAGAGTAAAAGCCAAAGTTCATACAATGGCCTCAAGTCTCCACATGACACAGCCCTCATTATATCCTACTGCTCCCTTCTGTTTCTGAGTTCATCTTCTACTATATTTTCTTCCTAGCTGACTCTGCTCCAGCTAAGACCCAACCACCCTGGGATGTCAGGGCCTTTTCACCAGCTGTTTTCTTCTGTCTAGAATGCTCTTCCTTTAGATATCTGCAGTTATTCCTCTCACTTCCTGTCATTTTTTCCTCAGTTCTCAGAATGGCAAACTCTCCTTCCTACACTAAATTAGTAGAAATGATGGAAGAGATTATTTTTAAACTAATAAAAAGTATACATATTTTTTATCAAAAATAGAATGGGAACTCTTAGCACAATGGAAAAAGTGAGCACTTCCTGAAAGATGGAAAGCAAAGGGGTTAGATTAGAGCAGGAAACCACAGCTCCAGATGTGAGCAAAGTCAAGTAAAGAACATTGACACAGAAAGTGGTGCTGGCAAACACTCAAAGGATGTGAGAAGGTTACCTGTGCAGATATGTAATGGAAGAGTATTCCAGACAGAAGAAACGGTGCAACAGCCCTGAGGTATAAGTGTGCTTGGCAGGAATAGGCAGGGGTACCACAGCCAGAGGCAGTGAAAGCATGGACCATAAGGAAGGTTCCCATATGTTGCCAAAGCTTTAAAGCTCTGCCTTGGTCTTCTTAGAAAGTATCTTTGGGGCCTAGACTCCAACATGACAGATGTCAAGGAGAATAAGGAACTAGAAAAGGTTGGTCACAACATTTAGTAAGGTCATTGGGAATCTTGAACAGAACAGTGTAGAAACATGGTTAGAGTAAAAGCTAAATTTTAGGATTCACCAGAAAAAAAACTGCAAGCTCAGGATCATGGTCAGTGGGTTTAAAGTTACACTCTAAACTGCTAGTCTAAAAGGCCTAGAGGTCTAGGAAAAGTGAGCTGATATCTGAGAGAATAAAGACAGTTCTGGATAGAAACACTAATGCAAGCTTTCCTCTAATGCCCCTCTGTTCCTGTTCATAAGAAAAATGTTTGCCAAGCAGGAAAGGACTCCTTGTGGAGGAAGGGAAGGGTAAGTACATAGAGAGGAGAGAGGGCCTGGTATTTTGCAGGCATGTAAGGAGGTGGGAGGTGAGAAGGGAGGAGGACACAACGGAGAGACCTCTTCAGAAGTGTTTTCTCCCCTCAGAGAGTCCTGCTCCTGTCGAGCTGGAAAGGTATCTCGAGCACTCATTCCAGTTCTGTGGTGAGGACACAGCAACCAGGAGGGCAGAAGAATTTTCTTTTTGTAAATAAGTGAACTTGTTTACTTGCATTAGTTGTCTTTACTTATATTAGAAAGAGGTGATGTTATTAGGTGTTGTGCACTGAAATCAGCCCATGTATCATGAGTCTTACATAAATATCAGGCAGCAAAGTCACTCTGTGACGTCTCTCAAAAGGGTGTCTTAGTTATTCATATTTTAATGTGACTTTAATATTCCTTGAAAATATTTGACATGACACATTCAATCAAATAACACCATTTTTATAAATAGTTACAAATTATGATGTATTGCAGGAAGTCTAATATGGGGGAACTTCTGTCTCATCAACGATCAGCTTACATAACAGAGAAGTATGCATAAAATATTTTGCCTATAGAAGAAATCTGGAACTACCACACAGTAAAACCTACCTATATCACTATTTCATAATACCTTCTCACCCACAACATTTCTGCTCATAAAGCCCTGGCTCTCTGCCCTCAGCTGAATGGCTTTCACGGACACTCTTTTGGAAAATGTCATAAAGCACCTTTGCTGCCCAATAATTACATGGGACAGGACAAGACAGATAGTGTGTGGGCCGAGGTTAATGTAGAACACCTTCTTCCCAACTCCTGACCTGTGGATTCACTACCTCCTTTTATTCTTTTTTTCTCTTTCTTCCTTTCTTTCATATTGTTTGAATAGCCTGGGTCCTTACTACCTACTTGCACACTTTAATTCATCTTCTCATCCATAAACTAGTTCTTTACTGCTAGACACTGAGCTAGGCTTTTGAAGACAAAAGACAATAAAGCACTGCTCATATCTTCAAGAAGGCTGCTGTTTGGCAGCAGAGAAAGTTCATACACCTCCTGGGCAGGGTGTAAATGTCATGGCTGCCACTCTCATGAAGGCCTGGAGTAGGCATCTGAATCACCTGGGTGCCAGTCAGTGCAGGGTCGAGGTGTACATAACCCTAAACTAACTCTGTATTCAGGCGGGGTAAGAGAAGGGCATTTCAGGCAGATGACATGCATTGTACAAGGGCTTTGAGAGCAAGACAGCATGACCTAGATGGATAGCTTCTTTGAACGTCCTTGGGGACAGAGCGCATTTCTGAATCTTTCTTGTAGAGGGAAGTAGGGGGCCTTCTCTGGTATGGAGGCTCCTCTTGCTCATGGAAGCTTAGCAAACTTGTGTTGGGTTCTATATACTGGCTTCTCTCCCCTTGCTCCCAAGAGGAAGGCACATTTTTCTGCAGCTCAGACATATATGCAGTAATAGTGAATATTGAAAAAAATTCAGAATATGTGAGTAATAGATTTGTGATGAGCATAAGGCAAGCTGTCCTTCCCCTTATCCATGCAAGGGAAAGTCTGACACCTGTCAGGCACTAGACAAATGCTGCTGTTACTGTTTCTGAAATAAATATAATGGCCAGTTAGCATAGGGCTCCACCAACAAGAGGCTCCAGTGGGAAGGAAATGCAATGCAGTATTTTGGAAGCTTTGTTTCCTGCCGTCCCCAGGTACTGGGCCTTGTGGAACCCTGGGAGACTTGGTTGGACACTAAATCTGCTCACCAGTTTCTTAAAAAGCACAAATGTTACTAGAGTGAGATGATTCATTAAGCCAATATGGAATGGTTGGTTGCCCTTAGCGTGAATACAATGATACTAAGCATGCTCTGATGAACAGGACATAGAAAAAGGCAAAATTTAATGGAAAGAAGAAAATTCAAAAGTATGGAGCATGAGGTAGGGCAGTGAGGGATAGTAACAAGAGGCTATTTGTGCCTTTGTGGGAAGAGCTCTGCATGAGAGCAGAAGACTTTTTTAATAAAAAGATTTTCTTTATTTATTTTGAGAGAGAGGAGAGTGAGAGCACAAGTAGGGGGAGGGGCATATGGAGAGGGAGAAGCAGACTCCCTGCTAAGCAGGGAGCCTGACACAGCTCGATCCCAGGACCCCAAATCATGACTTGTGCCAAAGGCAGATGCTTAACTGACTGAGCCACCCAGGTGCCCTACAAGAACAGACTTTTGACAAAAAAAAAAAAAAAAAAAAGTAGGGGAACAAACTTTCCCACCTCATAAGTTTGCACAGAGCCAGACTTCCTTCTCTGAAAAACTAGGACCATACCTTTTGTCATCCTTTGTCTAATTACAAAATATATAGATTCTATCTCAAAGAAAGTGGGAACAACTGAGAGGTGACAAGTATCTAGTATCCATCCATGGGGTAATGGACACCAAGGAATCCTGAATGTTACTTAACATTCAGTGATGAAATGGGTAGGTGGCATCATGGTTGCTTTACTACTTCCTGTTTAGAGCAAGCTATCTGACATCATTCTTCATTCTCTTTCACCTGTTCCTTCCTCACCATATTTATTTCTATTTCTAAGCAATAAATGACCACACATTTAGTGACTTAAAACAATGCACATCTATTATCTCGCCGTTTCCATGGGTCATAAGGCTGCAGACAACGTGTTGGCCAGGCTGAATTCTCATTTGGAGTTTGGGGAAGAAGTTCATTTAGGTTGTTGGCAGAATTCAATTCCTTGTGGCTGTATGACCAAATGCCACAGCCTTTTGTTGGCTGTAGGCTCAAGACTGATGTCAGGTCCTAGAGCTTCCCCAGGTGCTGGGGTCACTCATGGCACGTGGACTCCTTCAGAATGGCCACTTACTTCATCAAGCCAGCAAGAAGAGCTTCTTGCTCCCATCTGCTACAATGGAATCTTACATAACACAACTGATGTTATTACCTTTCCCACAGTCTATGGCTTAGAAGCGAGTCACAGTTGGGAGCGTGTCCTACCCATACCCAACGGGGGGTAGTATACAAGGAGTGAACACTTAAGGGGGCAGGAATCACAGCGGTCACCCTAAAGCCTGTCCAGCACCCTCCCCTTTAATACTGTGCCTGGTTAACTCCCCTAATACTCTCCCCTAAACGACATTTTTATCCTCCACTCCTAAGAAAGACTTCAGACCAAAAAGACACTGGTATCACTGGGTCTATGATTCCACCTGATACATGAGGGTGAATTAATCATCTTAGAATATGAAGGCATTTTGATTTTCTGAAGCTCCCATCACCTCAGTGGCTTTTTCCTCAATACCTGAGAGTGACACTTGGAGCTAGGATCTGTGTCTCATTCTGAATCCAGGCTTGCTGTTGTTCTTCCCTTTCCTTCTATCCCACAGCATCTATATTTATAGCGGCTCCTCTTTCAGGAAAACAATTTCACCACAATTTTTGGCTTCTTGTTTTCCTTCCTTGAGTGAGCACATGACAAACTGCACCATCCCTGGGGGATGTTTTTACCTGCGGTCTTTGAATTATTATATTACTGGCCAACTTCACCTACTCGGTCCCCTTGTGTTCTGCATTTCTGCACTAATGCAATTTTTCTTGTGAGTCCTTGGCTTTGTCTTCCTGCATCTCACCTGCCTCTAGGGAAATTATCAGCTGTGAGTGAGATAGCGCAGTCTGCATGGTGCCCTGACTCTGAGGAATGCCTTCCGCATAGTCAATTGAAAGGTATCAGGCTAAGAAAAACATCACCAATGGCAACTTAAGCCCCAAACAGCTGCTGGTGCAGTCTAATGAATGCAGTGCTCACCGAGATTGTATAGCATTTCTGCAGTTCTCACATACTGAGTCGGAATCTAATCTTTATTACTCCAGTTTCCCCCCCCCCCCCCCCGCCCCATACATTTGTTTGACTCTCTCTTCTGTCCACATCACCTTGTAGACTTAAGTTTTTGCCAAAAGTTTTAGGTTCACAGACCAGACTGATTTATTTATTTATTTTTTATTATGAAGCAAGTACTCTAAGCCATTACTCGGTGGCCAAATCCCACATGAGACCAAATCCTTTATGCTGCAAAGGGACCAATTAGGAAACTATTTCTCTTTCCCTAAAGGAATTTATCATGGCTCAAAATAATTCAGCCAGCTTCCAGAATTTTCTTTCTCCCAGCATGGTTAGCAGCAGGAAGAGTCAAATGTTCCTTAGTGCCTATGGCTCACTCCCCGTTTTGACGAAAGGTTTGACGAAATTCAGTTTAAAAAAACATTCAGTTGAGATCAGAAAATCCCAAATGTTTTTCAGCCTGAAGTTTCCACTTCTCAACTGTTTTTATATCCTGTTGGCTCAGTCTAAGCCACTGACTATTTGAAAGTTGTGTTGGTAGGAGGCTTGTTTATTTTCCAGGCCACTAGGGAGACCTTGTGGGATATAACTTTATGGCTCTGTATCAAATTCATCAGTAATTATGTGTGTGCTGCAATACATATAAGCAAGAATAAACCATGTTTAGCTGTTATTCTGTAAAAGACATTGCTTGATAAGTGTGTTCTCAATGGATAATAAACATACAGCCTGCAAGTATGACATTTATACACACACATAGATAATATATAATATATATTAATTACATATAGTGTTTGATATAATATATAGACAGTATCAGGGATGCCTGGGTGGCTCAGTGGTTGAGCGTCTGCCTTCAGCTCAGGGCATGACCTGGAGTGCCAGGATCGAGTCCCACATCGGGCTCCCTGCATGGAGCCTGCTTCTCCCTATGTCTCTACATCTCTCTCTGTGTCTTTCATGAATAAATAAATAAAATCTTAAAAAAATATATAGAGAGACTATATATCAACTGTATAATATTTATAATATAATATAATATATAATATAATATAATATAAATTTCCAAAGTAATACTTGCATGCTGATAATAAAAAGCCACAATCCCATTTGTGGGTTCTTCCTTATGTCCACTACTCCCGCTCTTCAGAGATAACCAATTTTTAACAATTTCTGTTTTGTGGTTCTCCGCTGGTTATCCTAAATAATATATTGTTGCTTCTGTTTTTATAGACTTTAAACATTTAGTTATTGGTTTCATACAATGATCTATGAGAGTTTAGCTACTGTTTTTCCCTATACGTCTCTCTGGAAAGTTTTAGGATATTCTCTTAATCTTTGGTGTTCTGAAATTTCAGTATATTGTGCTATGTATCTATGTTATTTATATAGAGCACGATGTAAGCTCTTTATATTTAAAGATCTTCTCCCATTATCTCTGAGAAATTTTGCTATTGATCATTTCCTGCCCTCTGTTATCTCTGTTCTCTCTTTCTTGAACTCCTGTAAATGAAGTATCAGATCTCCTAGGCCTAATCTGTAATATTTCTTGATTTTCATTCATATTTTCTTCTTAACTGTCTTTGTTCTGTTTTCTGGGAGCTTTGGCCTCACATTCCATGTACTGAAGATTCAGCATCATATTTTTAATTTCCAAAAAATTCTTTGTGATCTTTGATTATGCCTTAAAAAATAACATCTTATTCTTGTTTTATCTGTGCCAAATATTCTTCAGTACTTCTGATATACTAAACTAGTTGTGTTCTAGAAGTTCTCTTCTATTCCCTAAATTCTCTTTTTCCTCTTGGGAATAGTTAGCATGTCTAGTAGCTTAGTGTTTCTCTTCTTGTTAGCCTTTCTCAAATGTCTGGTGCTGCCTGGTTGTCTCACCTGCTATAAGGATGAGCAAAAAGCAGACTGCCCAGGCGTGCTGTGTATGCATGCAGGATGTGTTAGCTGGCAGGCTTTCTCCAAACTGAAGGCTGTGGGGCCTACAATGATGATGGAGAGTCCCCAGTAATGAATGAGGAGGACATTATTCTGTGTCACTAAAATGCACACTGGCTACCCTAGCTTTTCTCTAATCAGTTCATTCTATTCTATTAGAGAAGAGTCCTCTGATTATTTCACTTGTGGGCAAGAACCTGGATTACACTGTGTATAGAGGTGAGGGAGAAGGGAGGCTGGGGCCACCTGTTCTAAGTACAGACCTACTTCAGTGCTACCTTCCTTCTCCCACCTTTCTGAATCCAGAACCTCTCTTGCTTTTGCCCATCAGATCAGCTACTTCAGTGTCTTGCTCACGCTCAAGTTTTCTTTTTTATCTTCTTCCCTCTATTTTCTTTGTGTGTGTATTTTTTTATTGGAGTTCGATTTGCCAACATATAGTATTCTTAATTGACATTCTTCCTTCTGTTTTCTGCAGTCTACAAATTCGCTAAAATCTCTCATCCTTCTCCTATCCATTTTATTGTCATAAAGTTAGGGTTGCTTTTATGTTTTTCGAATATCTTCTTAATGAGGTCTCAGGAAAAAGAGGTAATAAACACATATGGTCATTCCATGATCCTGAGTTGGAAATCTGAATGGGAACAACATCTCCAGTTGTCTCTTTTGGGTATGCATTTGGGGGTTAATGCCAGCTATGTTGGTTTCTTTACATAGAACTGAATGATATCAACAAAGCTTTAGATTGGACTCATACTGGAATAAATTACTTTTAAAAACTGTTGTGAATATCTATGTCCTCAAAAATGAGGATCATATTACCTGCTTTATATGGTTGTTATGAGAATATAAAGGTGACATAGATATATGTATATGCTCAGCACATACAGGACACTCTACTAATGATGTGAATGTTGAGGTCACTGATTCCCTTTTGGTTATTGTAAATAGTAAACTAAAGAAAACTGGTCACCTGGTAGGTTTTGATTATCATAATTTGCTTATTATTATTTTCCTGCCTCTAGTACTTCAACTCCAGTTAGGTAATGGAAGGAAACTCTCCAAATTTTGTGCAGCTAATGGATTTCGCAATCACTGGCTTCAGAAATTTCTTTTAATAGATTTCAACTAATTGCTTCATTTGGAAGGAGTTGGTATCCAGTGAGCCCAAGTGTTGAAAGAAGGAGCAATGACACTGTGGTGCCAGAGATAACTGCAGCCAGGAGGACATAGCACAGAGAGCCGGCTCATGAATCCAGAATGAGCCCCATACTGTAAATAAGTCCAGAAACATTATACCAAGCCAGGGCTAAGTTGACATGCTCTGGGCATCGTTAGCTAGTTAGGTCTTGCAGAAATATGAGGATCATGGCTGGGCGGAGGCCTTTCCTATGATTCATTTATTCCTAAAGCTGTCTTTGGCTGACGCTCTGGAAAACAGCGTGCTGGGGTGGGATGAGCAAAATTTAGGAGATAGAGGCTTGTGTTCAACTTTGACTTTAACCTAGCTTTTGCTTCTCTAAGCCTTGGTCTCCTCATCTGAAGGAAGGGGTTAATAATATTTTCCACATAGTGTTGTATTCAGGATTGAGGTATAAGACGTAAAGCAGCATGATGGGTACACAGGAGGTTCTCAGTATATAGCAGTTGCTGTCTCTCTTTACCCCATACCTTTGCAGCTTTTCCCATAAGGAAACAAGACAGGGATTACCAGACTGGCTAGAGCAGTCTGTGAAAATACAGAGGAGCCTAGGCATTGTTTGGCTGGATCTTGGCAGTTAAACACTTTCACTCTCCATGACTGGGTGACTCACGAAAATGATAGGTCTTGGAAGACAGAGAGCACAAATTTAGAACAACCGGAAGAATGGGAAAGTGGATTAAAGCTATTTACAAAACAGCAGCATTGCGCAATCAGTGATATTTCTAAGTGTTAATTTCTGAATAAATACATTGAACCTAAAGTTTTGTTTAAGGCATTTCTCTTTTTTTCTCTTTTCTTTTAGTTTGAGGATTTTTCTTGAGGTTGAGGGAATGAGGAATGAAAGCAGACATTTTGTATATGTTAAATCCACAGGGCATTTACCCCTTCTCTGGCTAATGACCTTAAACCAATCAAATCATTACAAAAACAAGAAGAGAAAAAAAGCATAGCCATTTTGTTAGCAAGGATCTTTAAGCCTCGTTTAAAGAAGGCATCCAGAGTTGAATAGTTTGGAAGTGAGACTTCAAAACTGCCTCTTTTATTCAGTTTGTGAGCTTCGAAAGAATCCAACAAATATCCCCCAAATTTCCTTAACCCCTTCCCCCCTCTCCACCCTCCCCAGATTCCTAGGACACAAGAACTATGGGTGACTGAGCCATTTCCCCTACTCACTGCAAGATGTATAGAGATGAAATCTGTAGGCAAAGGCACAGATACCCAAAAGATTTTTCTTTATACCTTTGAATAGATTTCAAAGGCTGTATTGGAGAGGTTGTAGGGTAGAACAACAGGTATATCTGAAACACTTTTTGCCTCTTTGGCAATTTTTAAAGTAGGTCAGAATGGGTCTACTGATATTTTTAGAGGTTTCCAACTCACAATGGATGCATGAATGGGTCTACTGATATTTTTAGAGGTTTCCAACTCACAATGGATGCATGAAGATCTCAGTGACTGAGTTGATTTGATGGGGGGGAAAATCTCTTTCATTCCCCATCTTCCAAGTTGAAAACACTTCAGTTCTGCTTACATAAGTCTGAAAATCTACTGCCATAGATTAATTTGTTGGGCTCAAGATTAAGCTCCCTATAGAGATTCCAAGTTTCATCATGAGCCACTTAACCATTTTTATTGTGGTTGGCGAAGATTAAATGAGTAAACTACTTGAGCGCTAGTTTTGATGAGAAGCATAGATGGAAGTAACAGGCAAATCCTTAGTTCTCTACAAAAAGGAATATTTGTGGAATGGGGAAATGCTGGCTCTTCCCTTACCCTGCTTTCCTGAGGGCCATCCTCAGTTCTGTCCCCAGTCTTCCTTTTCCTTACACTAGGAAGCACAATTCAGGTTAGTAATAGACAGGGAGTTTAGCACAATGACCAAATCAGACACTCCTGAGTTCAAATTCTAGGTTCATTTACCCTGAACTTGTTTAGCCTCAGTTTATTCATCTTTACAATGGAAATAAGAGCTGCCTCATAGGATTATGTGAAGATTCAATGAAACAGTGTATATCAAGTCCTCTGGGTCCTCAAAAAGAGTTGGCATTATTATTATCACCATCTGGTCCTCATAGGTATAGTCTCTCAGTAGAAATCATTTGTAGGTAGGTGCTATCCAGCCAGACTCAGACCTATTTTATTCTGGGTTTTCATTTGTCCTTTCTTGAGCTATGAAAAATAAGGCACACAAAGCACACCACCCTATTTGACCTTGGGAATAAGATCAGACTAATAGGGACACGTGCACATTTCTAGAATTTCTACTGGATCTTAAACACCTCTCTGAAATTGTATCTGTGCCTTATTTAAGATCCCAAAGTCCTGATTAAGAAGCTATAAATAGCCTGGAGGAACTGTGGATGAATTTGGATGGACCTAGACATCAGGGGTGGCTCTTCAGGAGATACTAACTATCCTCCCCTATCTGTTTTAAAGTTGTCGATATGCAGGTCTCATGGGGGCGGGGGGTGGGGGGGTGGGGAAGTAGAGAGAAAGGTAAGTAACAAAGTTTTTGGCCTGCTTTCATATCCTATGGAATTTCTCAGGGTTTTTCTTCAAGGTTTACCCAGCATGTGATTCTGAACCCATGATATAACATTTGTGAACAGCTCTGTGCAGACAATGCAATCTTGTTTCTTTCCCTCCTTCCAATTCTCTGTGGAATTTTCAGGGATGGGCAGAGTGTTTTCATTCTGAAAGCAAGCAGGAGTAAGTTAGTATCTTACTTCTCTTCTTACTGTCTTTCCTCCCCCACCCCTTCCAAAATCTTCATTTAAGGATTTGTGGGGTGAACAAGACAGGTCCTGATTTGTTTGTTGTGTGCAGAAGTTGAAAGGAGCCAGAAAGAAAAAGAACCATTCCCAAACCTCAGGAGCATTGGAAAATGTGTTTTAATCAGAGAAATTCATTCAAAGGCACATCTTCCCAGTGCATGTAAGATGAACTATTTTAAAAAATCCCACTGCCCTTTCAAGATCCTCCTTGAGATTTATTCATAAGACCATTGAAAGTCAGTCTAAAAATGCAAATTACAAGCTAGGAAGCTCAGAACATCACACATGGGCCTCATTTACACAAGAGCTTTGTAACTCAGATGACAACTTAAGATATGACTTAGGTAACTAAGATATGACTGACTTGATTTTCCCATTTATGTTCTGTGGAAAGTCCAATACCTTAAGATTTCTGCAAATCCCCAGGGGATTCACATGCTCATGCTCACCTTTGAGCTGAGCAGGCTACACTGAATTTCACCCTACGAATCCCAAGCAAACTCCATTTTGAACCAGGTATGGAACATAGTTTCTTTCCCTAAGTTCTATAAAAATCCATTCCCATGAACCTTCAGTGAAGGTTGGTGAAAGCAGAGAAATAAATATAAAGCAACGTAAACAACTTAAATTGCTTACCTGCCATGTTTGTCTTTAAAGAAATCCTTTAGATCCCTCCAACATGGGCACCAGCTCCCCTCCCCCACCACACCCCAACCCCACTACTGATCTCTCCCCCACCTCCTCTGCCATCTTATTCATTCCTGGTGCACAATTTACCAAGCTCCTTTTCTTTCTCTCTTTTTCTTTCATTCTTCTTCCTTCTTCTTTTGATTGTCTCCTGCTTATCTATACCCACAGGGCACCGCACTTTTAACCTTTCAACCCCAGTGACTTACCAAGGTATTTTTCCATATAAAAGCAGTTCCTTCCCAAAGAAGAATTTTGGACACAGCTGCTAAGATAATAATGGTTTTGAAACTTTTACAAATATGTTCTGGAGGTTTATAAAAGTTCACTGAAAAGTGACTCTAATCTTCAATTAATTTGAAGAAAGTGCTCCTCTTAGAGGACTGATATGTTGAATTCACAGGCCATGTGAAAAATTCTTATTTTGGATTTCCAGATTATTTTAATAAAATAATTTTGAGTTGTTCTTATTTCCACTTGGCACCAGGATGGACGGAAAGGGCTCTGTGATATTTCTTTCCATGCTGAGAAGAGTTATGGCCACACTTTATGAGCTTCTGAAGGAAGATGCATACCACATGCTTTTTAAGCTGTACTCTGTTGTCAACCGGTGGTGTCTAGGCCTGTTCCCACATGGAATGCACACATAAACACCCACACCCATCACACATCTGGAAGAATCCTTCTCTTATGCATGGGAGGGAGAGGCAGACACTTATATTGGCATAATTTAGGAACCTGGGTAAAGAGCCCTTTTCTTCCCAAAATAACTCCCCTACTTTCATTCTGACTCCTGAAATGCCTTTCACAGAAGATTAACCTCTTCTATTCTACAATTTGATATAGGGCTTAAAGTGCAGTCCAAGAGAGAGGGAGCATGGTAGTGCATATCATACCAAGATGTGAATTAATATCAGATCTTTTTTTCTGAGAGCTACTTTTTTTTTAAAATAAAGAAACCCCAAGGGTCCTGAAGTCAGGGGAGTTGAAAAAGTGAACAGAATGGAAATATTGTTATATAGGTAGTCTATTTACAGAGGGAGAAGATTGGAAGGGAAAGAAAACTGATGTTTGTTGAGCACCTGCTTTTTGCCAGACAGTGTTCTGGGGTTTTCCGTATATAATACATCTTGTATAATTCCAACACACTCCAACGGGTGAGAAAGATTGCCTTTTGCATGTGCCACATCTGCTCAGCTTTAGTCACCCTGACCCATTCTCCAACTGTAATGCATGATTCAACAAACATCCATGGATACCCCACCCCCACCCACATACACATAAGCACAACTCTGTGCAAAACATCTGGCAAAGATCAGGAGTGACTAAAAAGCAGCACTCTCCAACACACACTCACTCCAGTATTTACTCGTCTCTATTTAGATGTCTGCAGGGAGAGCCACTCTTTTATACACCTGGGGGAAGAGAAAGGAAGTAGAGCATTAGGGGATAGAATAATGTCCATTTTCTCTGTATTAGGTAAGGCTGTATGTGTGTCTCTGTGTGTGTCTCCATGTTGGTGTCTTCAATGAAGCCTGGGCATGGTAAACAACACTGGTCACCTTCAAAGCATGTGGAATGACTCCATCATTAGAACAATTCATAGTTCTATTACTTTAAAAGTCTAGCAAAAATCAACTAAGGAGTAATTAGTCATATTGCCAGTACATTCAGCATAAAAGCCCTTTCAAAAAAAGAGCTTTTCCTGCTTCACTTTGGGTGGTTTTGAGCCTCATGTGGAGAAGAGCCAAAAGAAGAAACTGACTTAACTGTTCAAGAGAAATTTCATCTTGCAACTGAGCTCTAGTACAGCTGTTCTGGGGCTTGGGCAATAAACTGTGACATAGAATTTGGGAAGAGCATCTTCCATCCCTCCCCTAACTACCCTCTGCCCCTGGTACAGTGAGATTTGAGAGCACCTGGAAGGAACAGCTCAGATGTGGATACTGGCATTCTCCATGGGTAATGGGTGTGGAAAGCTATCTCCCTGATGCTCTATAGGCAGCTGATATGGACAGAAGGGAGCTGGAGCTGGAGAGAGGACTGAGCTGATGCCATGTGATGACCACAACTAACAGGCTCATTTAAGGAAAATGGCAAAAACTCCCTCAAAGGGAATCTCAGTTGTTATTGTGGAATGGGAAGAAGGACTCTGTAGAGGCTGGTGAGGATCTGGCTCAAGTGGAAACTCTCAGGCTTGTAGATATTGAGACTACACAACCTTCCTCATCCTGGCAAGGTAAGCTTCCTTCAGTGGAGAAAATATCCATCAAACAACCTATTGCATGCAATACATAACTTGTCTTCCCCAGGTCACATCTGTCACAGGAGAAAGCAAGGCTGTATCATCAGGCTCAAGGTAATAATCAAAGATGCTTAACTCCAGTCTCATGGAGTTTGTTACCTGTACTCTGATTCCAAAATCTTCCTCAACCTTAGCTTCTGGTGTTAGACAATTCTTCTTGGGGATAAAGACAATCCTGAGAGAAGGGTGACCTCCGTCTCAAGGCCTTGGTGCTTGATGGCACAGCTATGTGGCAAGTGTCTGTGCCCCAGTGCTCTGTGAAACAACTCTTCATAATTCCACTAGCACCTGACATCCCTTAAGCTCTCTCATAGTCCCTAATGCAAATAGACTGTTGGAAGTACCATCCACCTAACCCACCAAATCTGCTCTGATATGTCTTAGTCTCACTGGACACAATTTATGTCAAGGTTAAGGAGCAAGTTAGATTAGATACAACCTCACTAGTGTCAAAAGGATCTGTCTGCTATTTCCAGTCCCTAAGCCATCTTGCTTTCTTTCAAGTCACCCAAGAACCACCATTCAAACTGTCTGACTTGACTTCTCAGAGTTCCTGAGATGGGCATGCAGATTGTGTTTCTCTGTATCTGGTTTTTAATACAGGACATAATTTAAAAAATAGTGATGTAACCAGTATAAATAATGGCCTGGAGATAGGAGCAATTTATTTCGACTTAGAGAATCAGATAAGATTTCTTAAAAGGATTCTAGTTGGGTTAGACCTTTCAGAAAAATAAGCAAATATTCAACAGATGAATAAAGCAATAAAGCCAGTTATTTGTTAATGAATAAATGAATAAAGTTCATTCATTAACCCAACTCCATAAGCATTTATTGAGATTGCATTATATATCTGGCCCTGTTCTAGGTCCCAGGGACACACGGGAATAGACACCATTCCTGCCTTTTAAGAGCATGCAGTATTTTCCTTTTAGGCTGAAGAGACAATGTGAGCAAAGGCACAGGAGTCCTGGAAGGCAGCAAGTTCAGAGAACAGTGAGGCTGAGACCTTGGTAAATTGTAGACCTGGACAGGTAGGACAGTATAGGGGAAGATGAAGCAAGGAAAAAGCCTGGGTACCAAGCACAGAGGATTTTAATACTTCAGTAAGAGATTTAAATTTTAATCTGTTGGCTACGATAAGTCATTAACAATTTTGAACTGAAAGAGGGCATGAGTACTCTACATTTTAGCTGAAAGCACTCCAGTGGCTGGCTTCCTATTGCCTAAAACACTTCAAGGGCTCCTCATTACTCATGAGATAAAGACCAAAATTCTGATTATGGATTCAAAGTTCCTGCAATGTTTGGTCCCTGCCTATCTTTTCAGCCTTATCTTAAACCACTCTCTCCTCTACTTGCTTGTAAGCCTCACTGATCTTCTGTTATCACACCATGCCCACCACAGGGCCTTTGTACAGATTATTTCCTCTTCTGGGAAACCTTTCCCCCTTTGCTTAATTAACTGTTCCTCTAGACCTCAGCTGAGTCATT
Source organism: Canis lupus dingo (assembly GCF_003254725.2). NCBI lineage: Eukaryota > Metazoa > Chordata > Mammalia > Carnivora > Canidae > Canis > Canis lupus. Next base: position 5,775,179 of record NC_064263.1, on the reverse strand, counting down.
ACCTCTTTGAAAAAACTTTTCCTGACCCCCTCTCCACCCCTAACATCTACCAGAGCTAATCCCCTAGTATATACAAGTTTATTTGTAACTCCTTACTACTCTCTGTCTCCTTCACGAGGCCATAATCAAGGGAAAGCACTCTATTTTGTTTATCATTTTATCTTTAGTTTCTACTACAGTACCTGGTACATTATAGACATGCAGTAAACATTTATTAAAAACAGAGAAAAATAGAAAATCATTTTTTTCTGTAGCGATGGAGACCATGGTTTTGGGTGGGGGCTAGGGTGTAGACAGGATGATTTTGGACGACGATTGCACCCAGTGCACCAGCACACACTATAGTCAAGCATATGGTTGTAAATAGATCATCTCTCCTTGTGGCAGCTGAGAGTTCATCACAGTAGTAAGTCTTCCTCCAGCAGCTGATTAGGCTGAATTCAGGGCTGATTAACCTCTCTCTCCAGCAATCATCTCAGTCCAGCTCCTGGGTGTAAAAACTACTTGCTGTTTTCCATAGTTAAGTAAGTGTAGTGGCTGGTCACAGATCAGGAAGGTGAAGGTATCATCTTGAGTGAGAATGTGCAGAGAGTGGAAATACAGTGGATTCAGGTATGTATAAATAAAGGGGTTAACACTGAAATTACAGAAAGGAGACAGCACAAGGAAAATTGCTTTATCACAACTATCTCTGAAATTGTGAAGGGTTGGAATAAGTGGGCTGATGAATCAGTGCTTCTCCCTGCTGATGTCTATGTGAGAGAAAATGAGCTCAATCCACAGGGAGAGAGATTTGAAAAAAAAAAAAATTTCTCAACAAATTTCTGGAGGGAGCCTATAAGGTCTTTGTCTCTGGAGAAAGAATGAGGTGGAACCGATAACTCACTACTCTGCTGATGAGCATGATCCTGCCGTTAAGATGGTGTAAATGGTTGTGGTGGGGGGTGAATGCGGGCCACACAGTTCCCCTAACCATGCTTTCCGCCATTAGGATTATGTTGCCACACAGAGTTCTGAAGCTATAGAATGACCACTCTGCATGATATTTCTTGTTTTAATCTGGTAATGCTTTGCAAACCCCATGAATCATCAAATATGCCATGCTTGAAAGATTTTGACAAGTTTTATGAGTCCACCTAGTGCTATCTATTTTTGTTCTCTCTGATTCCTTCTCTATGGGGAGGAACACTTTCAAGGGCATCCTTCACAGAATTGGCCAGGTGCCATAGTGGCAAATCTAACTCCAATATCCCGGGGCAAGGAGAAGCATGTTTTACTCTTACCAACTCTCTGGTATGGTGTTAACATGACTGATGGAGTCAGCTATTTGCACAATCAGTAACCATAGCACACTCCAGGGATTGGGCATGAGCAAGTGAGATTCTATTTTTTAATGTAAATAAGCCATTCTAGGATGTCCAGATCCATATGTTTGCTCAGAACCTATCTGGTAGAATTTAAGATTCACCCACAGGCTCTATCCCTAATATTTTTGGCATGGCCTGATTGATCCTCCATGATAATTCTTCCTTTGGGACATGGCATAGAAAGAACTATCAATAAGCAAAATCATTACATGGAAGTTGCACAATAGCACTATTTTGATCATTGTAGCTAATTAGTTTAGTTGACTAAGTTATCTAAATCTGTGTTGTCTAATACAGTAGCCACTAGCTACATATGGCTACTGAGCACTTTTAATGCAACTGGTGACTAAATCATCACAGTCCATTTAATTTCAACTTCAGAAGATTTTGATTTAGCATCAAACTTCAAAACAAAGTGGAAATTAATGGTCAGTGAGTTTCAGAACTCTGGCTTAAATAAATTAAAATTGTTTTCTACTGCACAATTTCTAAGAGGTTTCAACATGACAATGTTCATTATGTCTTTCTCAGAAGGGGATGCTATAGGCCAATTTAGCAATAATATCTAACCATGCAAGACATCTTGTTTCCATAGCATATCTTTAAAAAATACCATTTGGGAAACGACTCTCTACATGAACAGAACCCAGAAGAAATATGCCAGGCAGAGATCTGTGCTTTTCATGAGAGAAGATGTGTCTTTGGACTGCAAACTGCAGGGAGTTAAGACTTCCTTGTTATGTATGCATTTATTCATACTGTTTTGTGAACTTTGACATCGCATGGACTTTGCTTATCACCTTTGCTTTATACTGACCATAGTGACACTGCTCATCCTTTGAAAAAGAGAAGATTGATAAGGTGAGCTATATGATCTTTTCTAAGTTTCAAATTTTATGTCCAGTTCATTCTGACTCTAATCCTTGAAATATTTTACTTTTATAATGCTTTCAAGCCCTGGTTGGCTGGTACCTGAGTAAGTCAGAAAATAAGCTGCAGTCCTACCCAATGGATTGTAGCAGTCTACTTTCCTGAGGAAGGAAAGCTGACCATGAAGAAAAGCATACAATCCTGAGGTATAGATGTATGTGATACCAAACCAGGAAGGTGAATGCAGACACTGAAATAAAGGTACAGCCTTTAAAAAAAATGTAAGTAGTCTGCAAAGAGTTCTAATGATAGGATTTTATTTTGTTAATAATTACAGGCTTCTGAAGACAGAACAGTGACATTGTCAACGATAGATCAGGAGCAGAGTGCTTGGTGAGGTATCTGTGTGTCATTGAAGGTGATGTGACTAAAAGTAGAAATACCAATTGGAAATCATAGCAGGTGTCTCAGTGAGAGATTCTGGCCAAGGACTATGCCAGGGCTTTTAGCTTGGACAACTAGGTAGATGGAGGTATTCATTCTAGGAAATGCGAAGTATTGAAGATGGACAGGTTTGGGGGCAAGATAATGATGGCTTCCAGTTGGGATGTGTGAACTCTAAGATGGCTGTGACACTGTCCAAGTGGTGATACACAGTAGGATGTTGGCATATGAATCTAGATCTCAACGGTAAGGACGTAACCAAAGATGGTCAATAGCATAATGTTTAAGGGAGGGACCTCAGGAACTCCAACACTTCCCTTCTGTGTAACACCGGGCAAGTTTCTTTACCTCCCAACACCTCAGCTTCATCATCTATAGAACAGGGATAACCATAGTTCCTACCTAGGCAAGTCGCGAGGATTCAATGAGTTCATATGTGTAAAATGACATGCTTAATAAATATTATTATTATTACTATTTTCTCCTCTTTAAAGCGAAAGAAACTAAAGCTAAGAGTGGATACATAATTGGCTAAATAGGACACAGCTAAAGTAGTAGTATCAAGATTCAAACTCGGTTTTTCCTGAGATATATCCAATGTTCCTTCCATTATATGTTACTGTGGCCAAAAGCTTTAAACAATCAGTGCATTAGCTTTTCATTTGTGAAATGGAATAACAATGATACAAACTTTATAGGATTATTATAATATTTGTAGAGTATTTAAAACCGTGCCTGAGATGAAGTGCTATAAAAGATTTGCCACTATGAAATGTAATACTCATAGTCATAACAACAACAATAATAAAATTTTGCCTGTGCCCTGCTGTCTGTAAGATTAAAAATGCCTCCTTTTAGAACCAACTCAGGCAAGATTTATTGAGGCTGGGATGGGATAAGTGGGTGGAGGGAGTCAGCAGGGGTATGTTACATGCTCCCTTTGCATAAGAAGAGACTGATCTTAGGACATCTGTGAATGAGCTGAGTGGAGATGGCAAGGCCAAATCACTGTTGTTCTTTGGACTGGTCAAATGGGCTGGTGGGGGGAGGGTAGGTAGAATAGAAAATTTTCAAATCTTCCAAATCTGCAGATCTCCAGTGACCATGGCTACATTTGATGTCAACTGCAATACACCTTCAAAAGAAATAAACTCCTCTACAAAATGAAGCTTGGAAGATAGGCAAATAAATGGGAGAGAAAAGAAGGCCCTGGACACAAAAAAAAGTGCAGGTCAAAATAAATCTGACTCTTGGTTTCCTGCACTTTGATCCATTCATGTAGCTTCAGGATTTGTTTATGATTATTTGCATAGTTGAGACTCTCTGGGGCTTTTTGATTGTTGTTTTTTATTTCAAAATCCAACACAGCAGGATACAAGTTTTATGCTTCTATTCCCGTTTTATCAGGAAAGAACAGAGTGAAAACTTTAATCTCCCCCACTCCCGCCCCGACTCCCAACATTGCTGAGATGATTTAATGCCTCATAACAGAAGTAATTTTGTGATAATGACACAAAAGCAGCAATTAAAAAATATTGCTTGTTTCAGGGCCTATAAATCGGTTGTTGGTAATTGACAACAGAATGTGTTTTGTAATCCACTGAAATGATATCTTATTGCAAGCTGGCATGGTAATTACTGTATTTGTACAGTACCAGAGGAGTTCCAGCCCGAGTTTGACAGGGAGTTGATTAAATCACCCAGGTGTAATTGAAGGTTTTGATTGCATTGCCTCCGAGCTGATCAGCATTAGTAATAGCCTAGCTTTCTGCTGTGTGTTTTTAGAGCTGGTGGTATATCAGCCCTTTCGATCTCCCTCCCAGCCCTCAGCCTCTGTTGTGCTGTTGTCTGGGGGAACCAAGAGGGCTCCCCAGAGCAGAAAAAATGAGGACAGACAGCAGATCCCTCATGCTGGACCTAAATGACATCATTTGAAGCAAAAAGAAACGGTTTCTAATAGCCTGCTTTGTTTCTTTGGATGAAGAGGGCAGGGCGATCACATCCAAAGATATGCTTGCACTCAGTGTGGCTTAAGGAGTATTTCCATGAGACACAAGAGAAGGGTTTCTACTCATTCTTTGCTCATTTGGTGATTTCCACTGATTATTTTTCAAAAGGGGAAATTTAACTTGTCAATCTTAAATGCAGCATTTCAGTTATCAAGAACAATTTTGTGATTCTGTGTTGTGAGGAGACTTTGAATTCATTGGTATTATTTCTCTTATTTATGTGGTATTTTCTGAGTGATTGTTTTACATAAAAGCACATTACAAAAAAAGGAGGGAAGAGATAGTGCATAAGTAAATTCCAATACAAAGCTGAACATGATAAAGCCCTTACAAATAATATAAATTCATTGAGGTAGAAGTACAGAAAATATTCAACATCCCATAAGCATTTATTGACCACCAGCAAGGAAAGTCTCTGGATGATAGGAGGATAAATAAGAACAGGCTCCTTCTCTCTGGGAATTTACAGTCTAATCAAGAAAACAGCAGTAACAACAAGAAAAGGCTAACAGCTAATATTTTTTACTTTGCATGCATTATTTCTTTTAATTTTCATAAGAACTACTATAGGGAGATGCAATCTTTATTCTTATTCTGCAGATAGATAAAATGGGGGTAGGGAAGTTACATAACATTTCTTTTTTTAAGATTTTATTTACTTATTCATGAGAGACACAGAGAGAGAGAAAGAGAGAGAGAGAGGCAGAGACACAGGCAGAGGGCGAAGCAGGCTCCCTGTGGGAGCTCGATGTGGGACTTGATCCCGGGTCTTCACGACCACCCTGGGCTGAAGGCAGCACTAAACCGCTGAGCCATCTGGGCTGCCCTTACATAACATTTCCAAGACAAATTGGAAACTGGTGAATTCATAATTTGAGCCCAGGTCTTTCACAATAACTAGGAAAAATAATACTTATCCCCATTTACTAATAAAGCTGAGGTAGAGAGTTTAAGCAAATTGCCTATGTTCAGCTGTTAGAAAGTGGTAGATTTATAACCATAAATCCATAATCCCAGAACTGTAAATCAAAGTAGAAATAAATGTTTCAGTATATCTAAGAAAAGCCCTGTGGGAGCACCAAAGAAGATGGAAGTAATTCAGATCAGGATTGAATAGGGAATCCTTTATAGAGGATTCAGCTTTGAGTTGACACCTGAGAGTAAGAAGCAGAGGTGGAAATATTAGAAGGGCTCCTTCTCACTGGGGAGGTCAAGTCCAAATCAACCAGTTTTCTTTTGCTACCTATCATCAGATCCAACAAAGAGTTGGACCAAAAGAAGAAATTTGCTTTAAGTTTATTTATTTATTTCTAGTAATCTCTACACCAACACAGGGCTAGACCTCACGACCCTCGAGATTAAGAGGCACATGCTCTTTCTACTGAGCCAGCCAGTTGCCCCCAAAAGGAGAGAATTTTAAAAAGCAAATTTGCTGGCACAATTGGACACTTTGGACTATCTATGGAATTTATTTATCCACCTCTCTCCCCATCAGTGTATAATATGATTTGATCACCGATTACAAAATCTGGATCTCTTCCTTCCAATAATTAAGTGTGGTGAACAGTTTCTGAGGCAGCTCCAGTCCTGTCTGTTTTCTGGAATGGATGGAACCTTGCAGAGAAGAACTTCCTTTCAGAGTTCTGCCATTTTTTTTTTTTTTTTTTAGCTTCAAGAGGAAAACCGAGCCCAGGGTCAAAGGGCTACTGTGTTCACCTGACAGAGGCCTATCAGACCCAGGAGACATCGGGCCATTTCCAGGGAGGATCAGAAGGATTTAATGGAGGCTTCAGGTAGACATTCCTCGATGTTTGACTGCTGCCTCTGAGAGGAACCCTAAAGGTGAAGGTTTAGGACAGTCCTCCTTCCTGGGATGGCATCTGTGGGCAGATTTGCCTTTAATCAGTCTCTAGAAGACAACATTGCACATTTGGCTGTTTAGATTGATTTCCTAATGTTTAAATCAGTGAGGCCATTTTACATTATTTCCTCTGGACAATATCTGCTCCATCTATAAGAATCAAGCAGGGCTTTGAAATCCAAAAGGAGAGGAATCGAGTTCACTGAAGGTTGAGCACATTGAGTAAAGAATGACCCCTAGATGGACTTTGTTTCCCATGCAAACTATGTGGCAAGTGTCAGTTCAAGAACACATTTTTGAGACTCTGTCATTTTCTATGCTAATGTGGTCTAAGTCTTTCTTAATCCTCTTGCAGATAGGCAAGGTGGGGACTAGGGTGAGGCAAGTGAGGCACTAGCTTTAGGAGAAAAACTTAAGGGGAACCTTGATTCAAAATCTAGATTAATGCTACCCCACCCATCCAAATTAAGATGAACATAAAAAAAGACAGGGTTAGTGTTACAAATTTTTCCTTTTGCTTTAGATTCTAATATGGGTTGGCAGGGCATTGCAGGGGGGTAAGCCTCTCGTAGTACCCTGATGTGCAGCCACTAAAGAGAGGGAATGGAGCCCACAATAGTAGTTGAGATCCTACGGATAAAGTCTGGCTTTAGGAGACCTGATGGATTAAGATTTGATTAGTAATGAAGATCTTGTTCTAGTACCCAAGTCATTGAAAGGACTCCAGGATATCTCAGGCTTAGGACCCATTGTCACACAACTCTGGTAGGTGCTCCTACTATTGTTTGCAGTTTTGTATTGGCAGGTGCAGCCAGAATATACATATGTACTCACAATACATGAGGGCCAACAGACATATGAATGGGCATAGTGACTAGTTCATTCTTATTGCTGAAGAGAAAAATGATGAATAACTAAATATATGGATTAAATAGGACAGAGATATAGGACCTTCCAGGAAACTCTGACAGCATAAATGTTGGTTTAGGCTGGTTTTATGCCTGTAATGAGAGCACACTCAGTTCTCTACAAATCTTAAGACAGGGAAAACACTGTTACAGGATAACATTGATCACACATTTATTTAGTAGCTACTATACTTAGCTCTATAATAGGTGTTTAAATTTGTTTTGCTTTTTTTTAAAGCTTGGTTTTTCATCTGTTAAAAGAGACAGATCTACCCCCAAGATTATAGTGAAGATTAGAAATAAATTGGGCTATTTTTATTATTAATGAATTAAATTGATATAGGAATATAAAAGAAATATGAAATATTGTATCTACATAGTATCTTGACCTGAAATTAAATGGAAGCTGATCCTATATTTCTGCACAAGATAAACTTGAAGTAACACAAGATTTGGCACATTGTTAATAATAAATGTTTAATATGTAAGAAAATGCAATATGAAAAACATTACACAAATTTAGTATCTTCTGAAGGCATCACAAATGCTTTAAAAAAAACTTTTTAAAGAAATACATTGCACCTACTAATTATGTGCATTACCTTATTGAGTGACAAAGTTTAACTTTCAATCAGGAACCAATTGGAAAGAAGATAATATTTATATGCAGCCTCTCTATGTATAATCACAACAGAGTTATAAAAGACCCTACTTATTCTCACAACACTTAACCATGGTTTGATCAAATGTCAAATTGATCCCAGTTGATCTCAACTAGAAGATGCCATTGTTGGGTGTGGGGATTCACTTAAAAGAGAGAAGAAAAAAATCCTCACTTTCATGACATGATTTATCCTGTGACACACAATGAGGAAATAGATCACAGGAAAATGAACAGAGAAAACTGTTGCTCATGTTCTAAGAAATAGACCCAGATGGGTAATTTGCCAAAGGCTACACAAGAAAGTAAGCAGTATCAGGTTTTGGAAATGGATCTTCTGATTCCAAATCCCATGAGCATGCCACAGCATCACTGCATGAATAGTCTCTCCTTCTCACTTCCAAATAATTTCCCAACTTGCCCATCTCACCACGCTCTTCTGTCAGCTTCTGTATCCACCTATGGCAGGTATTTCTGTAAAGCCATTAATTACCGTCTAATTTTCAAATCCAATTATCTTGATACAATCTTTATTTTCCTTTTCTCTTTAGCATTCTACTATGCACTGCTCCATCCTCCTTGAAACTGTTTTTCCTTGACCTCAATTATGAACAAAATGACCCATCCTGTTTTTCCAATTAGAAACCTAGGAGCATTGCTGTCATTAATGCTTCCCCTCCTTTGTCTCTCTCTCTCTCTCTCTCTCTCTTACAGATACACACACACACACACACACACACACACACACACACACACAAAACACTGAATTTTGGTAACCAATACCTAGCAAATAAATCTTGTAAATATATTTCCAGTCCTCTGTTCTTGATCCTATCTCTGCCTTTGTTTCTCTTCTGCCAACTAGAATCATTTGCAGTCATGTTTCTGAACCATCTCTATTTCCTCCATGCACTCAAGTACTCCATTCTCCACTAGATCTAAAAATATGACTCTATGTGAAAGGCAAGCAACAGGGGAAAGGTGTTATTATGCAACAGTATTTCCAACACATCTTCAATGTATCAACTGTATCAAAGTACAGAGGCACCTCCTTATTTCTGGGGCCTTTACCTCCCTTCTCCCCTCTCCCAAGACCTTTACAATCTGCCAGGAGGTCCAAAGGGTGCTAAGCTATAAGCATGTAGAGCTACATGGAGGATGTGAAAGTGAGCTGTGGGCAACAGATGCAGCACAGGGTGGCAGAAATAACACCAAGCTTGAGTCCTGTCTCGACCACTTCCTAACCATGTGACCTTGAGCCAGTCTCTGAATTTCTCTGAACTTCAGTTTTAGAGTGACAATAATAATACTTGTCAAAAGGTTGTTATGAGTCTCAAATAAATATTAAATATAATACATACAAAATTACTTTGTCAACCATATATACTGCATACATACTAGTCCTTATTAGGTTGTAAGTGGAAAGCAATTTGGGAACTGTACCTTAAAGAAAGTGAAGGGAACATAACAGTGGCAGTGAAATCAAGATGATGGATAAAGATACAGATCAGGATGCAGCAGAAATGGCTTAATCCAGATCCACTCAAAATGGGAGAAATTACAAACTACAGTTTATGAGCATAATTTTAGCTTGTTCTGGGTTGGAATCTGAATTCTCCACTTACAGGTTGGGTCCATCAGACAAGTTAACAACTCTAAAGTAATTAATGGTAATAATATTTCTAAAACTTTATTAGTATGTGTGCTAGGCATTATTCTAAATATTTACATGATTATTTCTGAGTTTTAATTTCTTCATGTACAAAATGGCATCAGTAACTACTGTACTTTATGCATAGGATTATCATGAGAATTAAATAAATTAGCATCGTCTTGGCCATGTAGATACAACTCATAACATAACAGCTATTATCATTATTAGCTATGGAAATATTAAAGCAAAAACGAGTGACTGATAAGGCAGACTCCTTTCTATTTCCCCTGCTAAGTATAGTTACAAACCCTGGACATTATATATGAAACAAACATGAGACTCAAATGTGGAGCAAAGAAGGCAGACTGGCTACAAACCTTGGGTAGGAGATATCCCATGACAGTGAGTTTTTTGGGTTCTCTTTTTGCCTCATATATCCCCAAACATAAAGCCAGTCACCTAGAAATGCCAGTAGGAGCAGACAACAAAAACTCTAAGAAAAACCTGCTGTTTCTAGTTAAAGAACCAGAAATAGGGCACTCTAGAAAAACAGAAAACTTTATACAAAAGTGATCCTCCCCCCCTGGGCAAATACCATGGAAAGAAACTGCCATCAGGAAAGGTTGAGTGGGGAACCTAGACTTCTGTCCTTGTTTACCTATAACAAGGCACTCCTACCTCACCTCCCACCCTGTGCTATCAGAGAAGACAGAGTGAGGGGCCAGGATTTCCATATCCATCCAGTGATAATGAGCTCCCCCCCATCCCAGGTGTCAGTAGCGGCCACATGGGGACCCCACACAGTAGTAACAAGGGACTTCTACCTCTCCCTGCTGAGGTGGTATAAGAGAAGGCCAAGAGGGGAACTTGGACTTTCACTTCCACATGGCAGTAATGATGCAGCACCTCCCACCTTCCCCTGCCAAGGCAGTGTCAAACGAAGCCTGCTGAATCAAAGGATTTAGGTAAGATACAGACTTTTATGACAAAATACTCAAATTATCCAGGTTTCAAAAAAAGAAAAAAAAGAAAAAGAAAAAGGTTGCTCATTATACCAAAACCTAGGAAAATCTCAAGTGAGAAAAAGTAATCAACACACACCAACACTAAGGTGACACAGATGTTCGAATTACCTAAATAGAAAGAAATTTAAAGAAGTCCTCATAAAAAAAAGCTTCAGTGAACAATTATGAACATGTTTGAAACAAATGAAGACATAGAAAATCTCCGCAAAGGAACAGAAGATATATAGAAGAACCAAATGGAAAATTTAAAACTGTAATATACAATAACCAAAATAAAAAGTCAGTGGATAGGCTAAACAGAATGGAGAGGATAGAGAAATGAACCAATCATCTTGAAGAAGGACAATAGAAATTACTCAATCTGAACAAACAAAGAAAATAAAGTCAGGAAAAAAAATGAAAGAAAAAAAACCTTAGGAACTTGAGGGGCTATGACAAAAGGTCTAACATTTCTGTCATCAGATACAAGAAGGGCAAAAAGAGGTAAGATTGAAAAAGTTTTCCACGAAATATGGCTGCACTACAGTGGTACAGTGATTACAGTAGTAATCACAATATGTAAGCGTATCAAATCAACATGTTGTACACCTTAAAGTTATGAAATATTATATGCCAACTGTATCTCAATAAAGTTGGCAAAAATAAATTAAAAAGAGAAACTCATAGGAAAAAATCTAAAGGGTTAGCTTAATAAAATTAAGATATTTTTAAAAGAAATAATAGTTGAGAACTTTCTAAATTTGGCAAAAATATAAACTTACAGATTTAGAAGCTAAGCAAATACAAGAAAATAAATTAAATCCACATCAAGACACATCATACCCAGAATTCTGAAAGCTAAAGACAAAGAAAGCATATTAAAAACACCCAGAAATAAATGACACATTATCCATAGGGGTAAAATAATTCCAATGACAGTGGATTCCTCATAAGAAACCATTCTGGTTGGAAGAAAGTGGTACAACATTTTTCAAGTGCTAAGATAACAGAATTGTAAATACAGAATCTATCTAGTGAAAATACATTTCAGGAATGAAGGGAAAATCACTACTTTTTCAGATAAAGGAAATCAAAAGAATTTCTCACCAGAGGCTTACCCTAAAAAAATAACTAAAAGAAGTTCTTGAAACAGAAAGGAAAAGATTTTTTCTTAAAGCTTCAAACATTTGGAATGAAGAAGAAAAGAATAACAAAGAGTCTAGATATGGATAAATTCAATAGACTTCCTTGAGTTTTCTAAATACTGTTTGATGATTGAAGCAAAAAATTATGATATCATTTGATGTGGTTTTTAATATATGTAAATAAAATATTTAAGACAATTACACTGTAAATGTGAGAAGGTGAAAGGACTTAAAGGAAGGTAATATTTCTTTTTTTTTTTTTAATTTTTATTTATTTATGATAGAGAGAGAGAGAGAGAGAGAGAGAGAGAGGGAGGCAGAGACATAGGCAGAGGGAGAAGCAGGCTCCATGCACCGGGAGCCCGATGTGGGATTCGATCCCGGGTCTCCAGGATCGCGCCCTGGGCCAAAGGCAGGCGCCAAACCGCTGCGCCACCCAGGGATCCCCTGGAAGGTAATATTTCTATGCTTTATCCAAACTAGCAAAATGTCAACATCAGCAGGCTGTGACAAGTATAAAATAATGTTTACAGCTGCTACTATGAAATCTATACAAAGAGATACATCAAAAAATGCTATTGATAATCAAAATGGAATTCTAAAATCTGTTCAAATAATCCAGAGAAAGGACAAAAAAAATACCAGAAAAATGAAAAATAGAGGAAACAAACAGAAAACAAAAACAAATAAAATGGCAGACTTAAGCCCTAACCTAGCAATCAATCATTGTGTTAGATGTAAATAGGCTACAGTAGTTTCATTTATATAACATTCTCACAAGGACAAAATGAAAGACATGGAGAACCAACTGGTGGCTGTCAGGGTTTAGGAGAAGTAGAGGCAGGTGAGTAGAAGTGACCATAAAGGGATAGCCCCCAGGCAGCCTTTGTGGTAGAATGAAACAGAAAGGAATAGTTCTGTAGCTTGATCACAGTGGTGATTGTATGAATCTACACAGGTGATAAAATGACATAAATATACACACACATTATTTCAATATGTTAATATCCTGGTTTTAATATTGTAATATAGTTATGTAAAATGTAACCAGTGGCAGAAAGTGGTTGAAGGTACAGGGGACTACCCTGTACTTTTCTTGCAACTTATTGTAAAACTATAATTATTTCCAATTAAATTAGTTGTTTTGTTCTAAGTGGGCCCAGAAAGCAGTGAAAGAAAGAGTTTTAGTACCCTAGCTCAAAATCCAGAGAGAAGTGGGTCTTGGAAGTGAAATTTTGAGCACTTGTTATTCCCACTATGTTTCATTACCGTTTATTTTTAAGAACTTGCTTGGAGAATGGGGGGGACTCAATGCCTTCTATTGACTAGTAAGGTTTTGAGGTTACTTGTAGCAAAACCCAGAAACTTTTCAGAGTCCAGCAGGCTTCCTTCAGATTCAGCTGGATTAACCTCAAAACATCATGTACAAAGATATAACTACTAGCTAAATATATCATCATACACTATTCAATGCTGGGGTGGGAGAGAGGGTGAAAAAGGAGATTAAGAGTGTGACACATTTTTCACACAAGAAATGTTTCATTTTCTTGTGACTGAGCATGTTCTCATGCTCTGCCAACAACAATATTCAGTTTTGCGATCCAGTTTTGGATGGTAAAACCTTCAGCACTTTACAAAGCTGATTTTCTCTTCACAAGAACATGGAAATTCAATTACCTTTTGAGAGTGAAACAAGAATGGGCTCAACTCTTGGCTCAGTCTGTTTGAGAACATCCACATGTGATCATATACTCTTGTGTGGGAATGAGGCATGGCTAGATTGCAATCATATAAAATTAATTATTTGATAATCATTTATCAAAAAATTACTGTTTTTTGCCTAAAGAAACAGTGATAATGAAATAAAAGAAAAATAATAATAAAAGAAAGCCCAAATCAGCATGAATCTCTCAATATTTGCCCAGAACTCTGTGAGAGGTAGAGTTACTGGGTCTCACTCAACCCGCCCTACCCTTGCCTGGTACCATCTGGATCTATGACACAGCACCCGGGTTTTCAGCCATGTTCCCATGTGTCTGTGTCTTTCCTCTAATAAACTGCCAGTACCTCTAGGAGAAACCTCAGGCTGATTCCATTCACTCCTACCCAAGCACAGGTGAAGTGGGCTTTTCTGTATATTTTAGGGTAAATGCTAGATTTCTATCAAAAATAAGGCCAAAAATCACAGTGGCTTAAATAAATGAGAGCCTAAGAGTCCAGCAGTGAAGACCCAAGTCCTTCCTCCTTGTTCTGCCATCCTCAGCTGTTGTTCTAGCCACAGGGCTGAATCTGGGTCTTGGCAAGTTAGTGTTATAGCCCATGAAAAGGGGAAGATGAAGGAAGGAGCATATGCCCAATGTTCTAAATCTATATTAAAGCCTTAAAATGGTATAACTTCTGCTCATATCCTAAACACATGGATTTATCTACCTATAAGAAAATCTATAAAATACAGTTTCTTGCTCTCTAGCTGGGCAATCCTGTTTGAAGCTTAAACTGTGGGCAGATATGTGTGTGTGTGTGGGGGGGCTGGGTGTGGGTGTCTATCCTTATAAGGAAAAAGGAGACAGTAGGTACTGGGGAGATAGCTAGCAGTCTCACCACATTTTCTATATTACTGCCATTCCCTAAGATGTTCAGTACCAGCTTCTAACTCAGTTTATCTGTGTCCTGAGATGTTGAAAAATGGTGCCCAGGTAAGTTGATAAAGACAGAGCAGAGTCTCAGGACATAGATGATACACCCAGTCAGTCAACTACCAATGGTCTGAGTATTACTATAACCTTTGAAAGGAATTAATGAGACAGCTGGGGGATGGATGGAGTCCCATCCAGTGAGTGCTCTTCTGTTGTTTATCCTAAGACCTTCAACTCCCTTGAGGCTTCATTTTCTAAAAGGTAAAGCCTAACTTCTTCCTTTCTGTATTTCAGCTCTGACTTTCCTTCCATGAGGTAAGAAAAGCAGACTGCAACATTGACTAAAAGAAGGGAGGCCCAGAAGAACAGAAGAAGATTGCAAGAACAAAATTAATGGAAAATATTCTTTATTCATCAATCTTAATGAGTATTTCTTCAACTGAATTATACTTCTGAATATAAAATTTTGAATTTATCTTCTGAAATACCAACCAGGAGATTTCACTCCACCTTTTGATCCTTAGCCCCTGCAGTGGGATTGTGCCAGGTATTTAGTAACAAAGTTTTTACTCCGGAAACCTCAAGTACAAATCAACCAGACACTGAAATAACACAGATCAGGAATCAGCTTGCTTCTATGTTCCAAACAAAAGATAAGTTGTTCCTTTTAGACAAATAAACCACATTAAATTTACTATATTACTGTATCAACAGCAAATACCATGTTGATGGCCAAGAAGAAACATGTAATTCTTTTATTTAATCTATCCACTTTGCACAGATTCCTGATAAAGTTTAAGAGACCTTTTTTTCTCATTTTTTTCTTACATTCTCTTCTAAAAATGTATGCCCATTTCTATTTTAAGGGAATCTGGTGAGTTTTTCATACTAACTCAATCATTTTCATCACTCAAATACCTTTTTACTTTTAATCAATTGGAGACACTCTCCCTGAGTATACTGAGCTTTCATCAGGTCAGGCCTCCTCAGACTTCCCCTTTCATCTCACAAAATGATTTCATCTTCTAAATAATGAACACTTTCCAGTAAATCTTTACATAGCTTTTTTGGGCATGTAATACACAGCATGAAATGTTGCATCATAAATCAAAGCTAGCTCTTTTTTTGCACTTTACAAGTCACCTTTGACCTTTATTATCTCACAACTTTCACAACCTCATTAGGTAGTTATTTTTATTATCAAATTTTATAGATGAGAAAATTAGGGCTCAGAAATTTGTCTAAGGTGAAACAATCAAGATCCAGTTCAGATCAGATCCTCTAACTCTAGATATTTTTTACTACACCCTAAAATCTTACCCCTTGTGCTTTGTTGAGAAAAACCTCAATATTTGTCATTAAAAGCTCAGGTTGATCATGGACATCCTTCCAGAAACTGTTGTTGATCATGGAAATATATCAAGAACAAAGAGACTGGCCAGAGGCTGGGATGGTGGTGGAGTAGGAGGACTCTAAGCTTACCTCGTCCCACGTCCCACGGATACAACTAGATAGCACTCACATCAGTGTAAATAACACAAAAAATGACCTGAAGACTGCTAGAACAAACTTCCCATTAAAGGTAGAGAAGAGGCCACATCAAAAAGGGTAGGAAGGGTAGAGCTGCAGGGGTGAGCTAAAGAGTCCTGGCCATCTGTGGTCAGAGGGAGCCAGGGGTGCAAAGAAGGGTGAGAAACAGACAATCACACTAAGGAGCCCACATTAGGAAGATGAATCCCCCTAACATTTGGCTTTGAGAGTGAGAGGAGCTGAATTTCATGAGTTTTTATAAGCAGTGGAACTTAAAGCTTGGAATTCTAAAAATTAGTGGGCTCACATCTAGGAGAACCCTGAGCCCTGAGTGCTAGGAAGCTGAATCCCACCCTTAAAGAGAACTCAACAAACAAATCATTGAGATCCAGCCTAGGAACTGCAGTGAGAAAAATGCCTGGGGCATATGGGAGGGACTCATCTCAGAGCTGGGCCAGAGAAGCTGGAACAGCAGGAAGACCCCTCTAAGAACAAAGGAGCTGGCTGGTGCCATTTCCCTGTACCCTTCAGTACAAACACACAGCCACCTGCAGGAACAAGCACAGCACTAATACTCACTACCTAACTTGCTTACACCAAGACCCACTCACCCACACTTCATCAGATCTGCCCTTTCCAGTCACACTTGCCTCTGTCTGGATGCTTAAGCCTTGCCAACATGTGTCTCCTGACCAGGCATTTAGCAGGGCCTCACCTAGCAGTGTCAGCTGGTCACCTCTCCCTGGGAAGACTCCTACACCTTATTAAAACTGCACCTCCAGTGCATTGTACAATTTTTGAAGTGGCCCAGCCAGGTCAGGCCCCAGTCTCCACAGGTTAGAAGAAGCAGAGAAATCTGTCTTCCACAACCTGGAAGATAGAGAAATGAAAAGTAATCAAGCTGAGCAAGGGAGAGAAAAAAAAATGTATGCAAAATAATACATGACTTAGGGAACTCAGTGACTTCATCAAGCATAATAACACTGGCATTATAGGGATGCCAGAAGAAAAAGAGAGAGAAAAGGGGGAAGAAAATTTACTTGAAGAAATAATAGTTGAAAACTTCCTTAATCTGGGGAAGGAAGCACATACCCAGATCCAGGAGGCACAGGGAGTCCCCACTAAAATCAACCCAAGGAGGTCCACACCAAGACACATAGTAATTAAGATGGCAAAAAAGTAGTGATAAAGAAAAAATATATTTTTTAATTTTATTTTTTTAAAGATTTTATATATCTACTCACGGGAGACACACAGAGAGGTAGAGACATAGGCAGAGAGAGAGAAGCAGGCTCCATGCAGGAAACCCGATGTGTAACTCAAACCTGAGACCCTGGGATCACACCCTGAGCCAAAGGTAGACGCTCAACAGCTGAGCCACCCAGGCATCCCAAGAAAAAAAAATTTTTAAGCACCAAGAGAATACAGTTACATACAAGAAGAAGAAGGAAAAAAAAAGGTTATCAGTGGATTTTTCAGCAGAAACATTGCATTCTAGAAGAGAGTGGCAGGATA